>NW_028295650.1:0-600000 GCF_964341445.2 Mesoplodon mirus
TGTAAGTCCCCAGCTTACATTTTGGTGCTTCAGAAACACCAGCCAAAACAATGGGGACTGCTGTTGAGTGTGACCACAAAGGTGGTGACAAGAGGATGGTAATAAACCCTGCAGACAAGTGGAGGATGCCAGGAGCACATCTCCCCAGGGCACATGTACCCATCCACACAAGCCCCCATGTTTGCTGGGCTGCGTCCTCCGGCAGCTGTTACATCTACAGGGGAGGCTGTAGGGCACTGCGGGGCCACCATGTGCATGACTCTAGGAGGTGCTGTTCCAGCGTGTTCCCTTTAAAGAGCCCCACTGGAAAGTTCATCACCTCTCTCTGCGGGACCGAGCCCTGCCCTCCCAACCGCCCTAAAGGCAGCAGGGAGCATCCCCAGTTAATCGCTAGCTGTGGTGAGAGGTTGGGGGTCCTCGACCTCCCCAGTCCCAGCACTCCTGGGAAAAGTGTGAAGAGGACACAGGCGCCCAGTGCTCTTGCAAGCAGAGAGCTCACCTGGCCCAGCTCTGCATCCCTGTGGGTGCTTCACAGTCCTGGCATCAGGTAGGGCCACTGCAGGATTCCAGCCTGCCTGGAGTTGCCCAAGCCCTGGGGGTCCCTCACCCTCTGTGGGGCCCCTGGGGGGCCTGGGTCACTTCACGGCACCATTTCTCAACCTGAGGTTGGAGGTTCTGTAGATTCTTTTGTGTATGTGTTCAATTCAAGTTAAGGAAAACCAGAAAGCAGTTCAGTGCAATGCTTATTTGGGATGAGTTAAAGGGGCAGGATTCAAGTTACTCATGTTCTTTTTATTTGTTTTTCCAACTCTGTCATTAAATAACCTAAATATAACTTGTCTTATTACAGTTTGAAAAGCAGTGTCTTCTGTCCACTTTTAAAGTTGCAATATGCTAAACAGATAAAACGTATGTTTTCATTACAGCAGCATAATAACATTTTAAAATTATAAACCTCAGGAGAGTTTGGCTGGGGGTTAGAAAGAATTATAAGGGAAAATAGAAACTCCAGGTGTCTCCATTTCCAGTGTGCAGGTCTTATGAGCAGTTACACTGAGTGTAGGATGGAGGGGCAGGTTCACCCACCCCCTGTGTCATCAGATCTCCGGCTCCTCACAGGGCCCAGGGTGGCTGGGAATCAGCCTTTTCGTCCCGGATCCCTGAGCCCCCCTGCTTTCCTCTGCCTCAGTCTCACTGTCCAGGGACCCGTCAGTTGAAGGCTGCCTGGCCAAAAGCCCAGGTATAATCGGTCCTGTAGGACATTTCTAGACACTCCCTGCTAGCAGACCACACGTTCAGCAAAGAGCAGCAAACAGACCCCAGTGCCCTGTGGATCTGACCCCTGGGGACATGAGGGCCCAAGGCCAAGTCCAGGGCCCGAGGAGCCTTCCAGATCCTGCTCACCCTCCCCAGGGAGCCCTCTTCCATCTGACTGTACACCTCCTCAGTGACTCCATTGCCTATGTTTGTGCTGCAGGTTCTGGTCTCACTCCTGTAAAGGCCTGGACCTGGAGCCCAGGAGCGTCATCTGAACCAAGATCGGGAGCGACATCACTTCTAGTCTCCCGAGGCCTCTTCATTTAATACAAGCTCGGTTGTTTCATTGTGCAGATTGAGTATTAGTTTTAGCTACAGTTTTATCTATTATTTATATATCTATGTTCTATATGTTCAATATGTATCTATATATTTGACGTTTATGTTTTTTAATTAAATTATATTATCTATCTAGTTGCTTTTAAAATAATTTTCTATAAAATAAAACACGTGTATAGAAAAGCACCCTCAACAGAGGTAGAACTTAATGAATTGTTGTAAGGTAGTCACCCTGGTATCTACCACCAAGATCGCGCTCTCTCTCTCACACACACAATCCTTATTCAGTCTAAGTTGAGTAAGGAACTGCAAATTTTCTATTTACCATCTGTCCTTATGTCACTTTCTAAGGATTCTGTTTTCTGAAGTCTGTTCATTCCATTGTTCATGGGAACAATATTACCCTAGATCTTTCATGATTTGATGTCAGGACTTTCGATATTCAGTCTGCTTGGCTGGTAAAAATTTCATGATTCATCATTTCTCTCCTTGCCTATCTTAAATATGTTTCTCTATTATCTTCTGACACAGAGAATTTCTCTCCAAAAAGGCTCTTAAAATTCTAATTTTTATTCCCTTCTCTTTCTCCTGCGCTTTTATTCTAGCTGCCCAAAGTATTTTTATTTTTAAAGCCTAGTAATTTTTCCATAGTATTATTTGCTATTGGTCATTGCAATTGAATGCTCATTGTTCATTTTAATAAACAATTTCAAAGCCTTTTTTGTTTCAGAAAACTTTGTATCAGAATGTTTAATATTTGCTTTGTATCCTTGCTTTGATTTTACTCTTTCAGGGACCTCAACATTCATATATCAGATCTCTTATGATGATCTTCCACTTTTAACACATTGATCAAATATTTTACAATTTCTTGCTTAATTCATTTTTGCCAAGAGTGTTTTTTTTTAATCTAATTGAAGTATATTTTTAATTTAGTTGAACTACAACACAGAGTTCCAGGTGCACAATATAGTGATTTGATATTTCTATACATTACAAAATGATCACCACGATAACTCTAAATACCATCTGTAACCAAATTATTATAATATCATTGACTATATTCTCCATGGTGCCCATTTTGTCCCCAGGATGCATTTATTTTGTAACTGGAAGTTTGTAAGTCTTGCTCCGCAGCATGTGGGATCTTCCCGGACTGGGGCACGAACCCATGTCCCCTGCATCGGCAGGCGGACTCTCAACCACTGCGCCACCAGGGAAGCCCAGTTTGTAAGTCTTAATCTCTCTCAGCTATTTCTCTCAACACCGCACCCTTCTCCCCTCTGGCAACCACTTCATTGTTCTCTGTATCTATGACTGCCTTACTATTTTGTTATGTTGGTTAACTTTTTTGTTGCCACGAATAAATGACATCATACTGTAATTGTCTTTGTCTGACTTATTTCACTTAGCATTAATACCCTCTAGGTCCATCCTTGTTGTCACAAATGATAAGATTTCATTCTTCTTTATGCCTGAGTAATATCTCATATATATATGGAATATTATCCATATATATATGCATATACACACACACACACACACACACACACACACACACACCCCACATCTTCTTATCCATTCATCACTTGATAAGACGCTTTGAAAAACCCATAAGTGGAATTGCTGGATCATATGGTATTTCTATGTTTTTAGGGAAAACTCCATACTTAATGTGTACTGCTTAAGATATTACCTAGTAATGCATCTTACTACATTTTACCTAATGCTGCAGAATTAAAAATTTATAATAAAAATAGTCCTGGGCTTCCCTGGTGGAACAGTGGTTGACAGTCCGCCTGCCAATGCAGGGGACATGGGTTCGTGCCCCGGTGCGGGAAGATCCCACATGCCGCGGAGCGGCTGGGCCCGTGAGCCATGGCCGCTGAGCCTGTGCTCCGCAATGGGAGAGGCCACAACAGTGAGAGGCCCGCGTACCACACACACACACAAAAAATAGTCCTTTTACATCAGAATCGAAAAACTTAGAATTTAAGTTTCATAGCAATCTATTTTAGGAGTCTGAAAACTAACCTGTGGGTCAAATCTAGTCTGTCACCTGCTTATTGTTTAATAAAGTTTTATTGTAACACAGACTTGCACATTTGTTTACATATGTCTACATATCATCTGTGGCTGCTTTTGTGCTACAAATGCTGAGTTTAGTAGTTGTCACAAAGACTGTACCATCTACAAAGCCAAAACTATTTACTATTTGACCCTATAAACAAAGTTTGTTGACTTCTGCATTTATTTAAAAAGTACATATCATTCTATCTTCAGTTTGAATACAGTATCTTCTAAGATTTTTTCCACAATTTCTCCTGCCTACACTGTTCTTCCCTTCTGTAGATTGTTGTTAAAATTATAGATATATCCATACGATTCACTGCTTGCTTTTTCTGTTTTTCTTACAAGTACCTTCTGAAACTATACTTATTTGATATTCTTTATTACAGAGCCCCTTTTAAATACCATTTCACTGAAATATATTTTTGTCTATACATTAGTATCCACTTATACAAGCAAGCGTATGACAAATCAGACAACATCATCAATTCATGAAAAGTGTCATTAGATGAAAGCATCATTTTTAATTTTTCCATATATTCTCCAATAATAGTGTTTGTCATTTGTTTCCATTAACTGAAATCAAAAGACATAATGGCTATAAACATAAACTCTGCATTATTACTGATACATTAACCAACTAATGTCTTGACAACCTCTCCATTAGAGATACTAAAACTCCCATTCTTGAAAAACTGAATTAATGCACAACAGTCTGCAAGCAAAGAGTTAACATCTTGATTTTATTGATAAACTTGAAGAAAAACAATGTTATAAACTATGAAAAGGATAATATAGAGTTTTTGAGAAGGTAATGCATGCTCAATAGTAAAATTCAAACAATAAATAAAGTACAAGCAGAAAGAAATTCCACAAACTTGGTAATTAAGTAACCATTGTCAATATTAGATGAGACTCATTCAATCAGAAAACTACATAATCCAAAATATTACAGCATGTTGAAGTTTCACAAAATCAACCCATCTTTGCATCAACACCACTCAGATGCAGAAACGAACATCACCACACCTCAGAAGACCCTTAATGTCTCCTACCAGTCAATATGTCCCAAGCACAACCACAATCCTGAATTCTCCCAACATAGACTTGTTTTGTCTATATCGGAACTTTGTGTAATGGGATCGTAAAGAATATAGTTTTTTGTCTTTGGCTTCTTTCACTCAACACTGTGTTTTTGAGATTTATCCATATAGTTGCTAATATACTAAGTGTATAAAATCTCCTTGCTGTATAGTGTTCCATTATTCAAATAAACTATAACTGGTTTATTTTTCTACTCATGAGAAGCATTTAGATAGTTTCCAGTCACTAACTGCTACAGATAATGCTCCTATAGGCATATACACATATTTATTCTAGATAATTATATTACAGGTGTGCATATGTTTAATATGGTAGATAATACCAAACTTTTCCAAAGGTGTTCTACCAGTTTACGCTCCAAACAGTAATATATATGAACTCCAGTTGTTAAACACATTCATCACATTTTGGTATTTTTTCTTTTACATTTTAGCCATCCTGTTGAGTATGTAATGAACCCTAACTTTGCTTTAATATACATTTTTCCTGATGACTAATAATGGTATGCATATAAGTTTTGGGTCATCCCTTTCTTTTGCCAACTCTTGTGGGGTTATTTGCCTTTTATTATTAATACATTGGAATTCCTTATATTTGGGGATCTGAGTCTTTTCTTAGAAAAATATATATTTTAAATAACTTTATCCATACTTTGGCCTGTGTATTTACTCTTATCAAATGCCTTTTATGAGCAGAAGTTCTTATTCTTAATATAGTCCAATCTCTTATCTTTTCCTGTATGGTTATTGCTTTTCAGGGCCGGGTTAAGAAATAATTCCTACTCCAAGATTTTGAAGATATTTCCCTATGTTTTATCTTGTAAGAGATAACTATTTTTACTCACATTTAAATCTATAACCTACCTGGAATATATTTTTGTGTTTAGAGTGAGGTAGGGGTCACATTTTTGTTTTCCTGTGTACCTATTTAAATGAAACCACAGTATTTCTAAAAAATACTACATTTCACTGCAGTGGAAGATTTGTCACACATGAGCTAATCATGTAAAGTATATGTCTGTCTGGCTTCTCTTTTATTCTATTTTACTGGCCTTTTTTTTTTCTATTATTACACTAATGCTTCACTGTCTTATTTACCAATGCTTTATAAGAGCTTTGCTACCTGGTGGTAAATGATGATGATACCAGCAATTGTGATACAAAACATCTTTGCTTTATGCAATTTTTCTTATGTTGTTCAGTGGAAGAAATACTTTATCTTCCCACTGAACATCTTGTCATTAAATCGGGGCTCTCTACCTCACTAGTAAACTTTTTGCTGTAAAGCTAATTTTACCTTTGCTGATTCTGTTTCCCAGTCTGATACCAATAACTAATAGATCTCAACTTGAGGGTAAGAGAGTTATTTGAGTGCAGACTTTACTGAAAATACAGTGCCATGGGCCACAATACGAAAACAGTTCATATGCAGGCGTGGTGACCGAGCATCCCAGATCTGTCCACTTACATTTGCCATCTTGTGATGCTATCTTCAGAACATTACCTATGGGATTTCTGTAATATCTAGATCTATAAGAGAAAAACTCAATGCTACTGTTGTACTGCTTGGTAACAAAGGCATCAATATGTCTTTTGTTTCCCATCTTTGAGAAATTTTTCCCATACTTGGGGAGTAAGGTAAAAGAAAGCTCTGGGTTGTTTCTTTACTTATAGTTGTAAAGGATATTAGATATCTTGATTACATCAGGAATTCTTTAAAGGTATGCTGAAAACTTGTTCAATATGTCATAATCAGTGTACATGCATATTTTATTGGGTTAAAATATCAACATTACTATAGGCAAGGAGACATTACATTAAGATTAAATGAGAGACGGTGTCTATATCACTTTTAGAGTTAAACATTGACAATAAGAGTATATAACAATAATTTCAAGGTTCTCACCTTTTTCATATTAGTCACCAAGTTCTGTCAATTTTGCATGTAATCACACATTTTCCATTCATATAACTTAGCTCACTCTAACATTTCATCCTCACTTTCACCACATTTTTCTACATATTGTAAACATAGGTTACTTGTACTGCATAGCAAATAATGACTAAGTCATAATTGTCCAAGACCTGTGTATGAGTTGATTTTTGGTTTGCAATGTCTATCACACCACCTTCACATGAAATTCTTTGTTACACTTCAAGAATCAGCTTGTGTTTCACTCTTATTATCCTCACATTTACCTTCCATCTCGTCCTCCATAGCACTAAAAGTAATTTCAACATAAACCAAGTGTCCCTTTCCATGGAATTTTGGATTCTGTTGTCAGATTGTGGGATTGGTCTTAGTCTTTATGTTCTATTACTACTAATGGGAAAATAATTTAACTTTTCAATTTTCAACTGTGTAACAGGGATGGTAAATGCATTGTGATGATTAAATTAGGTAATGATTAAGCTTAGGAACATTAGAAGGTCTGATGACTACTGTTAATAGTATTATACATCTATTTAGTTTATTGTAATATGATTATTGATTTTTCCTGTCTTCCACTTCTGAGACATTGTGAGCTCATTAAGGAAGATTCCGAGTTGTTCATGACTTGTTAGGGTCAGGCCAGTTTTCATGTAGTCTAAACCTAAGGCAATGCCTAGTGCTAAAATTGTGTTTACTAATCTTTATAATAAATAGACTCTACCTAATCAGATGGTTATACTGAAGGCTCAGATAGTGTTCATATTTTAGCAGAATACAAAATGTTATACAAATGTGTATATATACATATAATACCAAAATTTACTTTGCAGTTTTCCTCTCCAATCTCTAAAAAGAAGGAAAAAAATGATATTTTTCTTTCTTCATGAAAATTGGATGAGTAATCCTGGCAAATTTAAGACAAATTCTGAAAAACTTTAGAAATGAGCTCTCTGGAGAAAATGTGCAAAAACCACCGTATGTTCTGCTGTTTTTACCTTTCATGATTCATGAGTCCAGAGGTAGTCGTTACAGACATAAACTCCGTATGAAACTAGACAGCTTATTTAATTTCAATAAGAAAAATGGTTAGTGCCTCACGTTAGCAGCTTTTAGGGCATTGAGGAAATGTTTCCTGAACTCTATTCTCCCCAGTATGTATACTCACCTGTGATATTATAAGAAAAAGATTTTAGGGTTTCTCTGGTGGCGCAGTGGTTGAGAGTCCGCCTGCCGATGCAGGGGACACGGGTTCGTGCCCCGGTCCGGGAAGATCCCACATGCCGCGGAGCGGCTGGGCCCGTGAGCCATGGCCGCTGAGCCTGCGCGTCCGGAGCCTGTGCTCCGCAACGGGAGAGGCCACAGCAGTGAGAGGCCCGCGTACTGAAAAAAAAAATTAATAATACCATACTAAATACTCACAAATATTTGATAATTATAAAAGTCACATACATATTTAAGTATCCTAATAATATAGTCACAGTTTTCAAACAGATTGAAGGTACTTACATATAACTGCTTATAAGCAGTAAATATACTTTTATGTACCAAGAAAATTATATGAGTAAAAAATGTAATGACTATATTTGAGTAATATATTTGAAGATATCCAGGGTGGCACAGCTGCCTAGAATATATAAAGTAGAGTTTTGTGCCAAATTCTTAATGTTCTAAGGAACTACTGCTCAAAAAAGAGAAAGAAATTGTGAGCAGGTGGTATTTCTACTGTTTATTATATTATTCTCTGGTTTCTTCCCTTTGGCTACCATTTCCTACCAGATGTGCTTTTGATCTTTACTTTTAATTTAAAATAGACTTTAATGTGATCTATATCTTTACTTGGCTTCATACCCCAGAAGAAAATGTAAGCTTATATACTATTTAATAACCATGATAAGAAAATATTGTAGAGTTAAAGGAAATAATAATAACTTAGTGAAACATGTAGAAAATAATTCTTCAATAAATATTGGATATTTTTTTAAAAAGAAAAAAATTGGAACCACAAAACCACTTTTAAATTTCAGGTTACAACATAGTTAATAGTCAACATATTTCTAAGAGTCAAAAAATACAATTATGTCACTGTATATCAGCCTTCCGATGGTAGATGGAATACATTTTCAACATTAAAATGGTCTCAGTATCTGTACATGACATGCCTCTAAAATATGTAGCCTTAGTAATTTTATTCTCTTTTGGAATTAGTTTCATGACAGAATCATAAATTAATTATTTCTCTTAAATAGTGGAAGATTGAGGAAAAATCTTCTTAAAGAAGTCACAGCCCTTAACAGGGTTTATTTTCTATTTAGATTAAAGGTAGATAAGTTAGCCATTATTTTAATCATACTTTTTAATGCAAATATTCATAAATTAGAAAGCCAAATATAAAAGCATATAGTGAATGTAACAGTGGCCAACTGTGTTAGATCCCATAACTATCCAGAAATAAACAACCATTCCTTGGCCACAGGGGACATGGAGCAGAGGTAAATGGAAGGAAGGATTCCATATCTAAAGCTTGAATAGAACGATGACAAATGTAATGTCTGAGTGTTACTGAGCCCTAAATAAAAATGTGACCCAAACTAAAGGATTAAGGAAAATATCCCATAGAAAATAAGAATGGTTTTTATCTTGAAACTTGCGAAATTGTTTTTCAATATAAATTAATGGAAGGGAGTGATTTATGAGGGAGTTCTGGGACAGGGCATTCCTAGAAGTTGAAGGATCTCTTATAGTTTAAAGGTGTGGCAAGAATAGGAAACATAGAAGCTACTAAAATTACAATATGTTTTCTAACTCCTACACACACAGAGAGACACTCATATACACATACACACACACACTCCCCTTTTTTATACTATGACCAAAATAAATGAACAATTGAATAGAGATAAGGAAGAAAATCTTTTTGTCATTTAGACATGGGGGTATATAACGAGATGAACACCGTGATTAGATGCTTATCTATTTCCGTGTAACAGATGCGATTTTAGACTAAACACACACGCACATGTCCTTCAAAACAATAAAAAGCATAGTTCTCCTTGCACTGGAGATGCAATATTGGTTCCTAAAATGCTCAAAGAGCATGAACATCAGAGTGAAAATCCACTTCTATCATAGCACAATACTTTTGCAGAGCCTGCAATCCTGTCTTGTTGCACGGCCTCAACTTCTCCTTCTATACCCATCCAGTCCTTTAAATTTAGAAACACCGACTGTCTAGAGCTGTCCTGACATTGCAGTGAGGGTGCATGGACCCATGCATCCCATATAGTGCATTTATGAGGGAGTTCTGGGACAGGGCATTCCTAGAAGTTGAAGGATCTCAGTATGGAGGTTCCTGAAAAAACTAAAAATAGAACTACCATATGACCCAGCAATCCCACTACTGGGCATATACCCAGAGAAAAACATAATTCAAAAAGAAACGTGCACCTCAGTGTTCACTGCAGCACTATTTACAATGGCCAAGACATGGAAACAACCTAAATGCCCATCAATAGAGGAATGCATAAAGAAGATGTGGTACATATATGCAATGGAATATTACTCAGACATAAAAATGAACAAAATTGGGTCATTTGTAGAGACGTGGGTGGATCTAGAGACTGTCATACAGAGTGAAGTAAGTCAGAAAGAGAAAAACAAATATCATATATTAACGCATGTATGTGGAACCTAGAAAAATGGTACAGATGAACCGGTTTGCAGGGCAGAAGTTGAGACACAGATGTAGAGAACAAACGTATGGACACCAAGGGGGGAAAGCCGTGGAGGGGTGGTGGTGGGATGAATTGGGAGATTGGGATTGACGCATATACACTATTGATACTATGCATAAAATAGATAACTAATGAAAACCTGTATAGCACAGGGAACTCTACTCAGTGCTCTGTGATGATCTAAATGGGAAGGAAATCCAAAACAGAGGGGATATATGAATACGTATAGCTGATTCACTTTGCTGTACAGTAGAAACTAATGCAACATTGTAAAGCAACTATACTCCAATAAAAATTAATTTAAAAAAAAACAGGCATTCTTGGGAAAGACCCTACTTAAGCTTTCAGCTATCATTAGTGTTCACCTGACAATTGTATTCAAGTATCCATGAATTATGATCTGTTTGTTTAACAGTAAGTACTACCTAGTCAAATACCTTATCTTAGAACTAAGAAAAACAAGGAGCAGACTTGTGACATTTGTTTATAAAGTCTCACAGCAAATTGGAATGCATTATTGAGACAATAAAAATTTATAAGTAAATTGATACAACTTTTTAACATTAAGCATTGTAGATAAACTGAAAAACTCCTACATTAACAGTTAAAGCTTATATTCAAATTTAAGTAACTGTGTTATAATTTTTTAACCTGATTATTTCTTACCTAGTACTGTACCCTGTGATTGGATTACTCCCATCAGATAAGTCAGTTTTAAGAAAACATAATTTG
Source organism: Mesoplodon mirus (assembly GCF_964341445.2). NCBI lineage: Eukaryota > Metazoa > Chordata > Mammalia > Artiodactyla > Ziphiidae > Mesoplodon > Mesoplodon mirus. The sequence goes on from NW_028295650.1 coordinate 11,166, forward strand.
ATAACAAACTGGAGTATGTAATGGCTGCTTCTATGTATTGATACTATTTTCCTAAGGCCTTTAAATATCTCGGAGGAAAATCTACTTTATCAAAATAATAGCTCGATGGTGCATAAATTTCGTTTACTCTTTGTCTGCCACGTCAGTTATGCTGACTTTGCTATTAACATAAATCTCCATTACTTACAACAGTGCTCAGTCTATGCAAAACAAATTACATATTCTGCTACCTCATTATCCTAAACTAATGTCAGCCTTGAATTCTCCTGAATAACAACCTTTAACTGTGTTAGGCAAATTAGGTAAGATAGCAGTGTATAGCTGACTTACCAAGCAATAAATAATAGCCTGTTTTATTTTGGTTGGGCTATGTGATTTAAAAAAGAAAAGGTTTAGAAACACCCCATAAAGCAGTTATTTTCTGCATTATACTGATGTTCTGAAATAAAGGTTTAGTCAGTACGTTTTCAGAAGAGGGAATGTAAGCAAGACTTCCACTTAAAGGTGACAGATTAAATACATTAATTTGGCTCCACTTACCCCCCAATTCAAATGTAATGAACATAATGTAATTTTTTAATGCATAAACTTATAAGAACAAAAAGCATGGAAGGGATAAAAATAACAAAAGGAGCAACAGCAAAAATGATCCCAGGTGGAAAGCAGGACTAGTGACAGTTACTAGCTCATTATGTGTTTTCTAAGTGGGAATGAGCATTCTCCAATTCTTACATTTCTTTCTATGAAAATGAGATATCTTGTTTTAAAATCTGCTCTTTGATACATGCCTTACTCCTTTTCAGAGAACTAAAGTGCTTTGCATCATTTCTCAATCAGGGCCCTTGGTGTCTCTTTCTCTCACCTGGACAAGTGTGAGTCCTGACCTTTTACAAGGTCTATATAGACACAGGAATCTTACAGAAGAATATACTCTAGCTTTGTAGAGAGGCACAAGTGATACTCTGTTCTTCTACTTGGTCACACTTTTGTCTTATTTCAGAACTTGGTTCAGATCCTGAGTGATCAACAGAAGTGCTATTTTATTTTGCCTTTTCAGTGACTTTATTTTTCATCATAAAAATGAATTTAATTATACTTGTAAAGTTAATTCTGTATTGTTTCTTCTTTATATTTTCTCTTGTGTACAGGAATAATAATAACTACTTTTACAGCTGTTAGATGTACCAGCGGTTTTAAGCACACACACATAATTTACTCTTCACAACTCTGTGAAATAGACGTTATTATTTCCCAGATTAGGAAGATAACATATAAAAAGTATAACTAACCATTCCTAGGTTACAGACCAAATAAATGATAAAATAGGGATTCACACTCAAGCAGCCTAATTTCAGAGTTCATGTTTTTAAATTTACTTTATATATCACATAAAGTTTTTACTAAAGTCTTCATTAAAATTGTATACAATATAAAATAAAACAAAATAATTTTTTTCAAACTACTGATGTTGTACTTACTTTTTATTAAAAGCCAAGAGTCCAAGTTAAGTGATTTTTCACAACATAAAGCAAGTTCAGAGAAGGACATTAAGTATGTAATAATATATAGGAAGTAGTTTGTTTTGTATTTTATTAACTGTATTTTATGTGCACATAATAACTACCTTTATACAAATATATTAAAAAAGTAAAATAAATATATTAAAAACCTGTCAACAAATCACATGATTAACAATAAAGTCCCCTGAAGTACTGAACTACTTATTAATTATAACTGCAAGAGAGAAAGAGTGGGGGAATTGATTTCTGAATTAATATACTAATTAAAATTTATGAACTAGACTTCTGCTTCTGGCAATATCAAATAAAATAGCCAGACTTAACCTCCACCACAAACAAGTGGAGAATAGGGAAGAAAACACAAACAAAAACAAACAAACAAAAATAGACCTTGGACAATTGACAGCACAGGCCTGGGATTCCCCAAAGTGAGAAAATAAGTAGTGTGAGAAATAAAATTGTCTAGAGACACATTATGAACCACAAGGCAGAGAAAGAGATCCCAAGTAGAGCACAGTAATATCACTGAGCTAAGCATAAAGAGATTGAAGTTCAGGAGCACTGAGGTAGTTGTAAGTTGTAAGGCATAGTTCGACATAGGAGGAACCTATATAGAAAAAGAGCACCAAAACCCTGAACAGGAATTGCACTGAGTCTTTGCAGAATACTAAACTGCATATGTGGACAATGCAATGAAAGTTTATGAGATTAGGAAAAATGACAGGATGATGGTAAACACTAGAAAATTCTCAGAGATTACATGGGGTGCAGAGATATGAAAGATCCAACCAACATTACTGGAGAATCAATTGTCATAACCTAGGACATTCCGTAAAGTTCCCAGAAGGTTAATATTTTAGTAGTAAAATAATTACAGTAGTAAGCCTAATATTTCTAGCCTAGAAATAAGACTACTAGTAGTAATAAGCCTAAATTTGCTCCAGCGTAAAACCTATTTTACCCTCAAATTAGCAATGCTTCAAAATAAGTCTTGAGAAAAACCAACCTGATATGTGAATCATTTAATTGCCTTCTAGAAAAAAAGTCAGCACTCTTTAAAGGAGGAAAATAAATTTTAGACATTCAGCAATGTAGTAGTTATACTGTCCTGCATCCAATTAAGAAAATTCCTAGACATGCCAAGAATCAGGAGAATGTGACTTATAAGCAGGAGAATAATAGTCAATAGAAGAACTAGAATTGGAAGAAATGATGAAAGTACCAAAGAAGGACTTTGTGTATTTGTGTGTTGTAGGACTCAAGAAACTAAAGGCAAATTAGAATGATGGAAAGTAGCTATAAGGGAGATATTATCGAAAAGAAGTTATAAGATGATATTAAAAGATTAACACACTTGAAGAATATCAGTAGGGTTTATCCAAAATAGAGTATAGAGACAAAAAATAGATTAGTGGTTACCAGTAGGGAGGAGAGGGAATAGTGGGAAGAGACTGCTAAAGGGTACTAAGCTGCTTTTGGTGTTGAAGAAAATGTTTTGAAATTAAGTAGTGGTAATATTTGCACAACTTTGTAGATACAGTTGACCCTTGAATAACACAGGTTGGAAATGTACAGGTTCATTTATATATGGATCTTTTTTCAATAGTAAATACTACAGTACCACACGGTCCATGGTTGGTTGGATCCGTGGATGCAGAGGAACCCTGGATACAGAGGACTGACTATAAATTATACGCAGATCAACCCCTCGTTGTTCAAGGGTCAACTGTATGCTAAAAACCGCTGGATTGTACATTTAAAAAGGGTGAATTTTATGGTATGTCAAATTATCTCAATATAAAAGTAACCAAAAAAGACATTAAAAAATACTACCTAACAAAACTCTTCTTGAACTTAGCCACAAAAATCCTTAACGACATATTAGAAAATTAAATCCAGCAATACATAAATGTATTAATTCCCCATGAAAAGATAAGTTTATTTCCAAGAATGCAAGGTTGGTTTCACTTTTGAAAAGCAATCAATGCGATTTTCATAGTAATCAGACTAAAAGCGCCAATCATACTGTCATCTCTGTGGAAACAGATAAGGCATCTGACAAGATGTAACACAAATTTGTCATAAAAATCTTCAGCAAATTAGGAATAGATGATGGAGTTGCATATTGTCCCTCCAAAATCATGTCTACCCTAAGCCTCAGAATGTGACCATATCTGGAAATAGGGTCTATATTGATATAATTAGTTGAGATATGGTCATACTAGATTAGGGAGGGCCCTAAATCCAAGTACTCGTGTCTTTATAAGAAGAGAAGGGGATACACAGTGACAACACACACGCAGGGGACAGCATTGTGTGAAGACGGAGGTAGACATAAAAGAGATGCATGAACCAGCCAAGGAAGAGCAAGAATTGTCTACAAGGGGCTTCCCTGGTGGTGCAGTGGTTAAGAATCTGCCTGCCAATGCAAGGGACATGGGTTCGAGCTCTGGTCTGGAAGATCGCACATGCCACGGAGCAACTAAGCCCTTGCGCCCCAATTACTGAGTCTGTGCTCTAGAGCCCGTGGGCCACAACGAATGAAGCCCAAGTGCCTAGAGCCCGTGCTCTGCAACAAGAGAAGCCACCGCAATGAGGAGCCTGTGCACCGCCATGAAGAGTAGCTCCCGCTCGCTGCAACTAGAGAAAAGCCCGCACGCAGCAACGAAGACCCAATGCAGCCAAAAATAAATATATTAAATAAATAAATTTTTTAAAAAATAAAAAAAAGAATTGTCTACAACCACCAGAAGGTAGGAAAGAGTCAGCCATGAGATGATTTCTCCCTCAGCACCACACAGGGAGCCAACCTTATATTCATCTTGATTTTTCTTTTATGCTTATCCAGTTTCATTTTTTTTTAGTAGTTTCTGCTTTATAACAAAGTGAATCAGTCATACATATACATCTGTTCCCACATCCCTTCCCTCATGCATCTCCCTCCCTCCCACCCTCCCCATCCCACCCCTCCAGGCGGTCACAAAGCACCGAGCTGATCTCCCTGTCCTCTGCGGCTGCTTCCCACTAGCTATCTACCTTACGTTTGGTACTGTATATATGTCCATGCCTCTCTTTCGCTTTGTCACAGCTTAGCCTTCCCCCTCCCCATATCCTCAAGTCCATTCTCAAGTAGGTCTGTGTCTTTATTCCCGTTTTACCCCTAGGTTCTTCATGACATTTTTTTTTTAATTCCATATATATGTGTTAGCATACAGTATTTGTCTTTCCCTTTCTGACTTACTTCACTCTGTATGACAGACTCTAGGTCTATCAACCTCATTACAAATAGCTCAGTTTCGTTTCTTTTTATGGCTGAGTAATATTCCATTGTATATATGTGCCACATCTTCTTTATCCATTCATCCGATGATGGACACTTAGGTTGTTTCCAGCTCTGGGCTATTGTGAATAGAGCTGCAATGAACATTTTGGTCCATGTCTCTTTTTGAATTATGGTTTTCTCAGGGTATATGCCTAGTAGTGGGATTGCTGGATCATATGGTAGTTCTATTTTTAGTTTTTTAAGGAACCTCCATACTGTTCTCCATAGTGGCTGTACCAATTCACATTCCCACCAGCAGAGCAAGAGTGTTCCCTTTTCTCCACACCCTCTCCAGCATTTATTGTTTCTAGATTTCTTGATGATGGCCATTCTGACTGGTGTGAGATGATATCTCATTGTAGTTTTGATTTGCATTTCTCTAATGATTAATGATGTTGAGCATTCTTTCATGTGTTTGTTGGCAGTCTGTATATCTTCTTTGGAGAAATGCCTATTTAAGTCTTCTGCCCATTTTTGGATTGGGTTGTTTGTTTTTTTGCTATTGAGCTGCATGAGCTGTTTATAAATTTTGGAGATTAATCCTTTGTCAGTTGCTTCACTTGCAAATATCTTCTCCCATTCTGAGGGTTGTCTTTTGGTCTTGTTTATGGTTTCCTTTGCTGGGCAAAAGCTTTGAAGTTTCATTAGGTCCCATTTGTTTATCTTTGTTTTTATTTCCATTTCTCTAGGAGGTGGGTCCAAAAGGATCTTGCTGTGATTGATGTCATAGAGTGTTCTGCCTATGTTTTCCTCTAAGAGTTTGATAGTTTCTGGCCTTACATTTAGGTCTTTAATCCATTTGGAGCTTATTTTTGTGTATGGTGTTAGGGAATGATCTAATCTCATACTTTTACATGTCCCTGTCCAGTTTTCCCAGCACCACTTATTGAAGAGGCTGTCCTTTCTCCACTGTACATTCCTGCCTCTTTTATCAAAGATAAGTTGACCATATGTGCGTGGGTTTATCTCTGGGCTTTCTATCCTGTTCCATTGATCTATCTTTCTGTTTTTGTGCCAGTACCACACTGTCTTGATTACTGTAGCTTTGTAGTATAGTCTGAAGTCAGGGAGCCTGATTCCTCCAGCTCCGTTTTTCGTTCTCAACATTGCTTTGGCTATTCGGGGTCTTTTGTTTTTCCAAACAAATTTTGAAATTTTTTGTTCTAGTTCTGTGAAAAATGCCAGTGGTAGTTTGATAGGGATTGCATTGAATCTGTAGATTGCTTTGGGTAGTAGAGTCATTTTCACAATATTGATTCTTCCAATCCAGGAGCATGGTATATCTCTCCATCTATTTGTATCATCTTTAATTTCTTTCATCAGTGTCTTATAATTTTCTGCATACAGGTCTTTTGTCTCCTTAGGTAGGTTTATTCCTAGATATTTTATTCTTTTTGTTGCAATGGTAAATGGGAGTGTTTTCTTGATTTCATTTTCAGATTTTTCATCATTAGTGTACAGGAATGCCAGAGATTTCTGTGCATTAATTTTGTATCCTGCTACTTTACCAAATCCATTGATTAGCTCTAGTAGTTTTCTGGTAGCATCTTTAGGATTCTCTATGTATAGTATCATGTCATCTGCAAACAGTGACAGCTTTACTTCTTCTTTTCCAATTTGGATTCCTTTTAATTCCTTTTCTTCTCTGATTGCTGTGGCTAAAACTTCCAAAACTAACTTGAATAAGAGTGGTGAGAGTGGGCAGCCTGGTCTTGTTCCTGATCTTAGTGGAAATGGTTTCAGTTTTTCACCATTGAGGACAAGGTTGGCTGTGGGTTTGTCATATATGGCCTTTATTATGTTGAGGAAAGTTCCCTCTATGCCTACTTTCTGCAGGGTTTTTATCATAAGTGGGTGTTGAATTTTGTCAAAAGCTTTCTCTGCATCTATTGAGATGATCATATGGTTTTTCTCCTTCAACTTGTTAATATGGTGTATCACATTGATTGATTTGCATATATTGAAGAATCCTTGCATTCCTGGAATAAACCCCACTTGATCATGGTGTATGATCCTTTTAATGTGCTGTTGGATTCTGTTTGCTAGTATTTTGTTGAGGATTTTTGCATCTATGTTCATCAGTGAAATTGGCCTGTAGTTTTCTTTCTTTGTGACATCCTTGCCTGGTTTTGGTATCAAGATGATGGTGGCCTCGCAGAATGAGTTTGGGAGTATTCCTTCCTCTGATATTGTTTGGAAGAGTTTGAGAAGGATGGGTGTTAGCTCTTCTCTAAATGTTTGATAGAATTCACCTGTGAAGCCATCTGGTCCTGGGCTTTTGTTTGTTGGAAGATTTTTAATCACAGTTTCAATTTCAGTGCTTGTGATTGGTCTCTTCATATTTTCTATTTCTTCCTGATTCAGTCTTGGTAGGTTGTGCATTTCTAAGAATTTGTCCATTTCTTCCAGGTTGTCCATTTTATTGGCATAGAGTTGCTTGTAGTAATCTCTCATGATCTTTTGTATTTCTGCAGTGTCAGTTGTTACTTCTCCTTTTTCATTTCTAATTCTATTGATTTGAGTCTTCTCCCTTCTTTTCTTGAAGAGTCTGGCTAATGGTTTGTCAATTTTGTTTATCTTCTCAAAGAACCAGCTTTTAGTTTGGTTGATCTTTGCTATCGTTTCCTTCATTTCTTTTTCATTTATTTCTGATCTGATCTTTATGATTTCTTTCCTTCTGCTAACTTTGGGGGTCTTTTGTTCTTCTTTCTCTAATTGCTTTAGGTGCAGGGTCAGGTTGTTTACTCGAGATGTTTCCTGTTTCTTAAGGTGGGATTGTATTGCTATAAACTTCCCCCTTAGAACTGCTTTTGCTTCATCCCATAGGTTTTGGGTCGTCGTGTCTCCATTGTCATTTATTTCTAGGTATTTTTTATTTCCTCTTTGATTTCTTCAGTGATCACTTCGTTATTGAGTAGTGTATTGTTTAGCCTCCATGGGTTTCTATTTTTTACAGATCTTTTCCTGTAATTGATGTCTAGTCTCATAGCATTGTGGTCGGAAAAGATACTTGATACAATTTCAATTTTCTTAAATTTACCAAGGCTTGATTTGTGACCCAAGATATGATCTATCCTGGAGAATGTTCCATGAGCACTTGAGAAAAATGTGTATTCTGTTGTTTTTGGATGGAATGTCCTATAAATATCAACTAAGTCCATCTTGTTTAATGTATCATTTAAAGCTTGTGTTTCCTTATTTATTTTCATTTTGGATGATCTGTCCATTGGTGAAAGTGGGGTGTTAAAGTCCCCTACTATGAGTGTGTTACTGTCGATTTCCCCTTTTATGGCTGTTAGTATTTGCCTTATGTATTGAGGTGCTCCTATGTTGGGTGCATAAATATTTACAATTGTTATATCTTCTTCTTGGATCGATCCCTTTATCGTTATGTAGTGTCCTTCTTTGTCTCTTCTAATAGTCTTTATTTTAAAGTCTATTTTGTCTCATATAAGAATTGCTACTCCAGCTTTCTTTTGATTTCCATTTGCATGGAATATCTTTTTCCATCCCCTTACTTTCAATCTGTATGTGTCTCTAGGTCTGAAGTGGGTCTCTTGTAGACAGCATATAGATGGGTCTTGTTTTTGTATCCATTCAGCCACTCTGTGTCTTTTGGTGGGAGCATTTAGTCCATTTACATTTAAGGTAATTATTGATATGTATGTTCCTATTCCCATTTCCTTAATTGCTTTGGGTTCGTTATTGTAGGTATATTCCTTCTGTTGTGTTTCTTGCCTAGAGAAGTTCCTTTAGCATTTGTTGTAAAGCTGGTTTGGTGGTGCTGAACTCTCTCAGCTTTTGCTTGTCTGTAAACATTTTAATTTCCCCATCAAATCTGAATGAGATCCTTGCTGGGTAGAGTAATCTTGGTTGCAGGTTTCTTTCCTTCATCACTTTAATTATGTCCTGCCACTCCCTTCTGGCCTGTAGAGTTTCTGCTGAGAGATCAGCTGTTAACCTGATGGGGATTCCCTTGTGTGTTCTTTGTTGCTTTTCCCTTGCTGTTTTTTTTTTTTTTTTTTTTTTTGCGGTACGCGGGCCTCTCACTGTTGTGGCCTCTCCCTTTGCGGAGCACAGGCTCCGGATGCGCAGGCTCAATGGCCATAGCTCACGGGCCTAGCTGCTCCGCGGCATGTGGGATCTTCCCGGACCGGGGCAGGAACCCGTGTCCCCTGCATCGGCAGGCGGACTCTCAACCACTGCGCCACCAGGGAAGCCCTCCCTTGCTGCTTTTAATATGATTTCTTTGTGTTTAATTTTTGACAGTTTGATTAATATGTGTCTTGGCGTATTTCTCCTTGGATTTATTCTGTATGGGACTCTCTGTGCCTCCTGGACTTGATTACCTATTTCCTTTCCCATATTAGGGAAGTTTTCAACTATAATCTCTTCAAATATTTTCTCAGTCCCTTTCTTTTTCTCTTCTTCTTCTGGAACCCCTATAATTCGAATGTTGGTGCGTTTAATGTTGTCCCAGAGGTCTCTGAGACTGTCCTCTGTTCTTTTCATTCTTTTTTCTTTATCTTGCTCTGCATCAGTTATTTCCACTATTTTATCTTCCACCTCACTTATCTGTTCTTCTGCCTCAGTTATTCTGCTATTGATCCCATCTAGAGTATTTTTCATTTCATTTATTGTGTTGTTAATCTATGCTTGATTCATCTTTAGTTCTTCTAGGTCCTTGTTAACTGTTTCTTGCATTTTGTCTATTCTAGTTCCAAGATTTTGGATCTTGGAAATAGAATCTTGGATCAGCTTTACTATCATTATTCTGAATTCTTTTTCAGGTAGGCTGCCTATTACCTCTTCATTTGTTAGGTCTGGTAGGTTTTTATCTTGCTCCTTCACCTGCTGTGTGTTTTTCTGCCTTCTCATTTTGCTTATCTTACTGTGTTTGGGGTCTCCTTTTTGCAGGCTGCAGGTTCGTAGTTCCTGTTGTTTTTGGTGTCTGTCCCCAGTGGCTAAGGTTGTTTCAGTAGGTTGTGTAGGCTTCCTGGTGGGGGGGACTAATGCCTGTGTTCTGGTGGTTAAGGCTCGATCTTGTCTTTCTGGTGGACAGGTCCACGTCTGGTGGTGTGTTTTGGGGTGCCTGTGGCCTTATTATGTTTTTAGGTAGCCTCTCTGCTAATGGGTGGGGTTGTGTTCCTGCCTTGCTAGTTGCTTGGCATAGGGTGACCAGCACTGTAGCTTGCTGGTCGTTGACTGAAGCTGGGTGCTGGTGTTGAGATGGAGATCTCTGGGAGATTTTTGCTGTTTGATATTATGTGGAGCTGGGAGGTCTCTTGTGGACCCGTGTCCTGAAGTTGGCTCTCCCACTTCAGAGGCACAGCACTGACTCCTGGCTGCAGCACCAAGAGCCTTTCATCCACCCGGCTCAGAATAACAGGGAGAAAAAGTAGAAAGAAAGATTTAGTAGAAGAAAGAAAGAGAGAGGGAAAGAAAGGAAGAAGGGAAGAAAGGAAGGAAGGAAGGAAGAAAGAGAGAAAGGAGGGAGGGAGGGAGGAATGAAAGCAAAAGGAAGAGTGAATGGAAGAAGGGAGGGAGGGAGGGAGGAAGGAACGAAAGAAAGAAAGACAGGAGGGAGGGAGGGAGGAAGGAAAGAAAAAGAAAGTGGGAAGAAGAATGGTGGGAGGGCGCAAGGGAGGAAAGAAAAAGAAAGAAGGAAAGGAGGAGCGGAGGGTGGGAGGGAGGAAGGGAAGGTAGAAAAAAAGAAAGAGCAAGTAAAGTTAAATAGAATAAAGTATGAAATATAGTAGCGTTATTAAAATTAAAAAGTAATTATTGAAAAAAAAACGGACCGATAGAACCCTGGGACATATGGTGGAAGCAAAGCTATACAGAGAGAATCTTACACAGAAGATTACACATACACATTCACTAAAAGAGAGCAGAGGGAAAAATCAAAAATCTTGCTCTCCAAGTCCACCTCCTCAATTTGGGATAATTCGTTGTAAAAAGAGGAAAAGGGCGAGAAGTCTGAAATCTTGCTCTCTAAGTCCACCTCCTTAATTTGGGATAATTCGTTGTAAAAAGAGGAAAAGGGGGGAAAGTCTTAAATCTTGTCCTCAAATTCCACTTCCTACATTTGGGATGATTCGCTGTCCATTTATGCACTCCACAGACGCAGGGCACATCAAATGGACCGTGCAGCTTTAATCCGCTGCCTCCGAGGCTGCACAGAGAGATTTCCCTGTCTCTGCTCTCACAGCTCCCGGGTCTCAGCCTTGGACCTGGCCCCGCCTCTGCACGTAGGTCGCCGGAGGGCGTCCGTTCTTCGCTCAGACAGGACGGGTTTAAAGGAGCCGCTGATTCGGGGGCTCTGGCTCACTCAGGCAGAGGGGAGGGAGGGGCGCGCAGTGTGGGGCGGGCCTGCGGCAGCAGAGGCCGGCGTGACATTGCAGCAGCCCGAGGCGCTCCGTGCGCTTTCCCGGGAAAACCGTCCCCGGGTCCTGGGACCCCGGCAGTGGCGGGGTGCACAGGCCCCCCGGAAGGCGGGGCGGACAGTGACCCGCGCTCGCACACAGGCCCGGCGGTGGCGGCGGCAGCAGCAGCCCCAGCGTCCCACGCCCGTCTCCGAGGTCCGCGCCTTTAGCTGCAGCTCGCGCCCGTCTCCGGTGCTTCCCCAAGCAGCCCTCTTAATGCCCTCTCCTCGCACACCAGGAAACAAAAGGGAAAAAAGTCTCTTGCCTCTTCGGCAGCTCCAGACCCTTTCCCCGGACTCCCTCCGGGCTAGCCGTGGTGCACTAACCCCCTCAGGCTCTCTTCCTGCCTCCAGCCCCAGTCCTCTCCCTGCGCTCCGACTGAAAGCCGATACCCGAGCCTCAGCTCCCAGCCCCGCCCGCCCCGGCGGCCAAGCAGACAAGCCTCTCGGGCTGGTGTGTGCCTGAGGGCACCGATCCTCTGTGCCGGAATCTCTCCGCTTTGCCCTCCACAACCCTGTTGCTGTGCTCTCCTCCGCTACTCCGAAGCTTTCCCCCTCCGCCACCTGCAGTCTCCGCCCGCGAAGGGGCTTGTAGTGTGTGGAAACCTTTCCTCCTTCACGGCTCCCTCCCACTGGTGCAGGTCCCGTCCCTATCCTATTGTCTCTGTTTATTCTTTTTTTCTTTTGCCCTACCCAGGTATGTGGGGAGTTTCTTGCCTTTTGGGGGGTCTGAGGTCTTCTGTCAGCATTCAGTAGGTGTTCTGTAGGAGTTGTTCCACGTGTAGTTGAATTTCTGATGTATCTGTGGGGAGGAAGGTGATCTCCGCGTCTTACTCTTCCGCCATCTTCCCAAGCTCTATCTTGATTACTTCAAATTTTTGGCAATTATGAATAAAGCTGCTCTAAAAATCTGTGTGTAGGCTTTCATGTTTTGCCTTTGGATAATTAACTACGAGTGTGACTGCTGGATTGTATGATAGGTAAGCCTATATTTAGCTTCATAAGAAATTTACAAAGTGCTTGTACCATTTTGCATTCCAACAGCAATTAACGAGCTTTCCTGTTGCTCTATATCTTCACCAATATTTGGTGTTTTCCATGTTTTGGAGTTTAGCCATTCTGATAAGTGCTTAGTGGTTTCTCGTGAAATGAAGTTTTCTCTTTTTTTTAATACATTTATTTTATTTTTGGCTGCGATGGGTCTTTGTTGCTGCGCGCGGGCTTTAGTTGCGGTGAGCTCGGGCTACTCTTCATTGCGGTGCACGGGCTTCTCATTGAGGTGGCTTCTCTTGTTGCGGAGCTCGGGCTCTAGGCGTGCGGGCTTCAGTAGCTGTGGCACGTGAGCTCAGTAGGTGAGGCTCACAGGCCCTAGAGCGCAGGCTCAGTAGTTTTGGCGCACGAGCTTAGTTGCTCTGTGGCATGTGAGATCTTCCCAGGCCAGGGCTCGAACCCATGTCCCCTGCATTGGCAGGTGGATTCTTAACAACTGCGCCACCAGGGAAGCCCAGAAATGGAATTGTATTAATTCTTTTTTACTTTAATTTGGATGCAGACCCTATTTATTTATTTATTTATTTAGTAATGTAGCTACAGTCTAGTACCTGAAAACGTTTATCCTAGAACCAGATTGTCTAGATTCAAATTCTAACCCTACATTTTGCTCCTTGTGAGACATAGGCTAACTACTTAGCATGTGCTTCAGTAGCCTTATAGATAAGATGGAGATAATAATACCATCTACCTCACAGAATTGTTAAAATTCAGTTAGATTATCATGGAACATATAAATAACAATAAGAGTATCTGGCCTATAGTAAACTCTTTTACCTTTAATTGTATATAATAATTTCATTCTTTTATTTTATCAAGGGGAAGGAATTGAGAATGTACTTCCAAATATTGATAGAACTAGGGTAATTATTTTAATTTTAAATTAATTTAAAAAACAGTTACATAAAGATAGAATTCCTCTATTTCTGCATCATTACCATATTTAGCTTTCAGCACAGTATTTAAATTTCAATTCAGTAACTTCACAGTTGTACGTCTTTTTACAAACTTTCAATATTGAGAACAGTGGCCTGAAGAATTTTTAAGCTGTTTTTTTTTTTTTTTTTTTTTGGTGGGAGGGAGAAGAAGGATAAGTTTTAACCCCACTATTTTGTAATTTAGTTTGGTCATGACTCTGATTTGATGAAACTGAGATCAGTATGATAAATGAAATTGCAAAGTTCAAGACTTTGCTCCACTGTTTATTGTTAACTATTCAAATGAACTGAATTCTTAAAATTTCAGTTGTTTCCAGAACATGCCGCTTCTGAAGCATCTTAATCTCAATGTGTAAGCAGATTGTTATTGTTCATCTAATCCATCAACCATAACTGCATTGCCAGTGGTCTGGCCCTAGGAGGGCACAAAGTTCATAGACTTAATTATTACAAACAGTATGTCTTCTATTTTAATTTTCTAGTGGAGGGTAACTCTGGGTCAGTCATGCAAGGAACTGACTTAAGTTCCATGTCCTTGAAAAATGTTGCCACCTCAGTTTAAATTAATGGTCTAACAGCTTCGACCATTTGGGGAGCACTCTCAATAGTCATATGTCCTAAATTTGACTACTTTCATATTAGCATTGTTAAGACATTACGGGAATTCCCTGGCAGTCCAGTGGTTAGGACTCCACGCTTTCACTACTGAGGACCTGCGTTCAATCCCTGGTTGGGGAACTAAGATCCCACAAGCCATGCAGTGTGCCAAAAAAAAAAAAAAAAAAAAAGACTTAATTAAACCCCAGAACACAGTCGTGCTTGTCATGGGCATCATGTTTAAGAGTTCTTCTGTCACATCAAAATTTTCTTTGACACCACCAAATGATAGATCTAATTGGGTGGTAATATATATACATATAGGTAGCTGAGCTCTCTTCCACTGCAATAGAAACGCCATAAATGATTTAACTTTTTCATAGAATTTGTCCTGTGAATTCTCAGCCTTATCTTCATTACACTGAATAATGGTGTTTGCCTTTGATAATGCTATTTTTGGTTATGGAGTGTGGGGCATGATTTTTCTCCTGCATTCAAGAGATAATCCTTTATAAACTCTCCATTCCTAAAAAAAGTTTTAACGGAGAAAGGGTATTTTTCAATTCCTATGTGATTGGATTTTGCAGCATAATCATTTATTATACATTGAATATTAATGTTTTATAAATCTGGGGAATTTCCAACTCTGCTGAGAAATTCCACTGGAAAAAAGAAAAGAAAAAGAATAATAAACTAAAATGTCCCTGTACTACTCAGTGCTCCTTTCTTGGTAGTGGAAAACACATTTCTAAGAAAAGTGGAAACTTTAACAACTCAAATATCTTCAAGATAAATATTGCCCTAAAACTTGCCTTATCATAAAACCATACAAAAATTAGACAGATTTAAAAAAAGGGAGTCAGAATTTTTTATCTAATTGATCAGAGCCAAAGGGCCAGTGATTCTTTTTTAATATTGAAATAATATAAAAAATAAGGTGTGGTCCATAAGTCAAAGGGATTCCTTAAAAGATATTGTATTTATCATAACTAAATTTAAAAACTCGAGTTTGCAAACAATATTGAAAGCAGAGAGATTAAGGAAAATTACCAATTTTTGAAACCTTTTGGACATTTTTAAAAAAATGATAACAAATGGTATTTTATTAAATTTTAATAAACTGTGTACAACATAGAAATACTTGCCATATACACCATTCTTGGACATTTTCTTACAATTGTAAATATTCAGAGCACTTTACTATATTCCACAACAGCATTTTTTAAGGTTTATTTTTCATAAAGGAACAACTGTGTAAAAGATCAAGCAGCATCAATTTTCTGTTTCATTGCCCTCCAAGGCAATCTGTGGAATTAAATAATTGCAATTTTGACCTCTACTGCAAATGATCAATCAGCTGAGGCTTCTACTAAAAGTCCTTAATATGACAAAGACAAAAGAAGAAGATACAATTGTCAGATGAAGTGGCCAGAGATTTACTGATCTTATTTTTTAAAGTCTTTATTTGCACAGTAACAAATATAAATATTTGATTATTTCATTAAGTTTATCCAGTGAGTATTTATTTATCAGCTAAGAGGCCCTAGGCACTAATCTAGCCATTTGGGATCTAGAAGTAAATAAAACATAAAGAGACCCCTTTACCTTATGGTACAAGAATTCTTTTGAGAAGACAGATATTTGTGGGGAAAAAAAAGTAAACATGTTGTGTGTTAGATTGTGATGAAAGTTAGGGGGACAAACATAAGTTAGGGTAACAGTCCCTGTGGTGAGATGTGGTGAGCTATTTTAATAGAATAATGTAGGGTGACTTCTCTAATAAAGCTACCTTTGAAAAGGCATTGGAAGAAATTAAATGAACAAGCCAAGGCTCCAGGATAAACTTGGCAGGCAGAGCGGATACCTAAAGCAAAGCTCCTGAACCTTCCTGCTGGTCCAGTGGTAAAGAATCTGCCTTCCAATGCAGGGGACACACGTTCGATCCCTGGTCGGGGAGCTAAGATCCCACACGCTGCGGGGCAACTAAGCGCACGCACCTCAAATACTGAGCTTGCGTGCTTCAACTAGAGAGCCTGAGGGCCGCAAACTACAGACCCCATGCACCCTGGTGCCCGTGAGCCACAACTAGAGAGAAGCCCACACTCCACAATGAAAAGATCACGCATGCTGCAACTAGGACCTGACGCAGCCAAAAAAAATACGGGAACTAAATAAATAAATAAGTAAATAGACAAATAAATAAAGAGAAGACCTAAGATAGATAAATAAATAAATGAATAGAAGGCCTAAGATAGATAGATAAATAAATAAGTAAATAAGTAAAGAGAAGGCGTAAGATAGATAGGTGAATAAAGAGAAGGCCTAAGATAGATAGATAAATAAACAAATAAATAAATAGATTAAATCAATCAATCAATCAATAAACTAAAGGCCCCAAGGGGCATTGTGTGTGCCTGGAAGTGTGAGGAAGTCAATGTAGTGGATGAAGACAAAGTAAGGTGGTAGGCAGTGAAGTTGGAGGGGTCTCCAAAAGGACAACTGGCAGTGACTTAATTTGCTGTGTGTGTATGTATTTACCTTGAACCAGGAACTCTGCGTTCAGGCCACACACAACTCTCCATCCCTAAGTGATACTTTAGAATTTTTTTTTTAATGAGAAAGAGGGAAGAGAAATAACAGGTGTGTATCTATTTGCGTGTGTGTGTTTATTCTTTCCTAAAAACAGTACTAAATTCTTTGATTTTATTATTTAAAAGAACTGTTAGGAATTTTTATTTCTATTTTACAGTTGAAGAAATGGTCCACAAATTCTGTTTTTTTCTGCTTCCTAAACATATCCTCTTGCTACCTGCCCAAACAGTCATTCTCGGATCCCAGGGTGGCCAACAAAAAGTGCTAATGTATGCCTTCAAAGAAACACAAGGTAGAAATGACTTGGAAGTTGGACTCAGATTTATCTGGGTTTGAATTCTAGTACTGCTACTCGTTGGCTAGGTTAACACTTGTTAACATAGTCATGCAAATATCCCAGGCACTTATTAGTTTCATTTGCCTGTAAAATGAGTATAATAATATCATGTATGTAAAGATTAACATATATAAGGAAGCTAGCCTAGCTTTCATCCCCAGATGAAAATAATAAATATTAGTTCCCGTCTTCTCCCTTCCTTCAATTAGGAGATGGAGATCAAGTGGGGATTCAACCTGGTTTGGGGAAATTGATGGACAGAAAGAAAGCATGCGCAGGACCTGCCTTGTGAGGCAAAGCTCACTTCCCAGTGGAGAGTGGAGGTGTGTGGTCTGATCCCTTGAAGAGTTCCTGGTTCAAGGCCTGAAAAGAACTGAAGGTAAGGAAAGGGTGAGAAAGAGGGAAAGGGAAGTAGCAGCTGTGTATCTATTAAAATAATTAACAGCTAACGCTATTAAAATAATTCAGGGGAGGGCTTCCCTGGTGGCACAGTGGTTGAGAGTCCGCCTGCCGATGCAGGGGACACGGGTTCGTGCCCCGGTCCGGGATCCCACATGCTGCGGTGCGGCTGGGCCCATGAGCTATGGCCGCTGAGCCTGCACGTCCGGAGCCTGTGCTCCGCAACGGGAGAGGCCACAACAGTGAGAGGCCCACGTACCGCAAAATAAATAAATAAATAAAAATAATTCAGGGGAGATTTGAATTTAGAATTGGTAGAGGTGGAGGTGGGGATGGTGGTGATATTCTGATGGTTGAACTAGCAGATGTGAAATAGGAAGTGAAAGAAAGTGAGGGGTTAATCATGATTATCAGCTTTTTGCCAAAAAAACCCCCCCAAAACTGTAAGGCGTCTGTGGGACTATGGAGTGAAGCAAATTGGGGCAGAGAAAGATCCCTTCTGTTGAGTAGACAACACAATTGAATATGACTCAAAAGTTTGAAGGAGAAGATTCAGGAACACAAACAAATTGGTATGTAAATCTGTGAGACCAAAAAAAAAAAAAAAAAAGAGAAACAAAAAAAACCGCATTAATTGCTTATACAATAAGATGAAATCATTTTTCATTTTATATTTACTCACTCAAATATTGTCCGAATTTAAGAAATGCTAAGGGTTTATCCATTTTGAAATTTTCCATTTAAAGAAAAAAATAATATTCTCACAGACATATTCATCAAGAATGAGATGACCAGAACTTGAGGAAAGTAAAAATAATAATAATGTTTTGTGAATTTTATGCAAGTGAACTTTCTCGAGATGCTTTTGACTATTAATTTCTCTTCCTATTTTCTCTGCCCTTAGATTTGTTTCATGAACCACTGCTGAGAATGAGCTTAATGAGTAGTTTATTGGAGTTGGAAGTCACAAGAAAAACATACCAGGAGAAAATAAGATTTATGAATATGTACATCATTGCACTCTAGATTATTTCACTTATTAGTCAATACAATCTATTATCATTATAAACTATAATAATAACTAAGGAAATTTAGATTCAAAGAGGTCATGTAAAATGTTTTAAGGTCTTGTCTTAGTTTGCTAGGGCTGCCATCACAAAATACCACAGACTAAGCTGTTCAAAAGACAGAACTCTTATTTTCTCTGGAGGCTGAAGTACAAGATTGAGTTGGTTTCTCCTGAGCCCTCTGTCCTTGGCTTGGAGAGGGCTGCCTTCTCACTGGGTTCTCTAATGGCTTTTTCTCTGTGCAGATACATCCCTAGTGACTCTTCCTCTTCTTATAAGGACACCAGTCACATTGCATTAGGGCCCACCCATATAACCTCATTGAATCTTAATTTTCTCTTTAAAGGCCCTATCGAGAAATACAGTCACATTGTAAGCTATGAGGAATTAAGACTTCAACAAAAAAATTTAGGAGGACAATATTAAGTTCATAACACTCACATGGCTATTAAAAAAATAAAACTGAGATTTTCATACTCTCAGACTCCAAAATCCACCCTCTTTCCAATATACTGTGCACTGTTTGACATTAGACCTAGGCCTGAGACTAAAGATAGAGGTAGGAACACAGAGCTGATAGGGAGCAGAGATCATTCGAAGAGGCTTATGTAGTGGAGTTATATAAATTTTGATACTTCAGTTATTGCTCACTCTACCTTGAGTCAAATTACCTGTATGCCATTTAGAGCTTTTTGGTTTATTTTTTAATTAATTAATTAATTTTTATTGAAGTATAGTTGATTTACAATGTTGTGTTAGCTTTAGGTATACAGCAAAGTGATTCAGTTATACATACATATATACCTAATTTTTTTCAGATTCTTTTCCCTTATAAGTTATTAAAAATTATTGAGTATAGTTCTCTGTGGTATATAGTAGGGCCTTGTTAGTTGTATAATTTATATATGGTGGTGTGTATATTTTAATCCCCAACTCCTACTTTATTCCCTCCCTCTTTCCCCTTTGGTAACCATAAGTTTGTTTTCCATGTCTGTGGGTCTGTTTCTGTTTCATATATAAGTTCATTTGTATCTTCTTTTTTTTGATTCCACATATAAGCAATATCTTATACTTGTCTTTCTCTGTCTGGCTTCACTTAGTATGACAACCTCTAGGTCCATCCATGTTGCTCCAAAATACAGCTGGATTAAAATCTCAGCAAGGCTCTTCGTTCATCGCTTACCAAAGGTAGACTCCTTGACTTTTAATTTACAGTTCTTCATCTCTAACTGGGAAAATCCTGTTTACTTTTCAGAGCTATTGTGATGTGTAAATGAAGTGGTAGGCTGCAGCAGGGTAGCTTTTCAGTAAATGCTATCTCATCCTGTCACTAGAGATTCTGGAAATTTTTAACCCTTGGGTCAAGCGTCTCAGTGTCTTTCATGACTACAAATATACTTTGAGTGGCCCCAACACAAACTATCAAATAATAAGGTATCTTAAACATGTTACAAGTTTGTTTAATATAGTGTTTGAGATTGGAACAAAAGAACAGTTTCAATATGGAACCATCTGTAGAAGTGAAAGGAAGTTTGTGCCAAAAATATTTCCTCTGGCTAAGCGATGAATGCTTTGATCTAGAAGTTGACTTAATATAAAATTGCCTAATTTGTATGCTGAGAGAGAGAGGAGGTACAGAGCACTGTTAGAGAAGCGTTAGATTTTCCTGAGTTTAGTGTTTTATCAATTGATGCAATTAATTGTTTCTAGTCTATGTGTGTATGTATATGCATTTTATGTATATATATATATATGTTTCTAGTCTATGTATATATACACATATACATCATAAGACTATATATAAATACATATTTGTAGTATATATAAAATATATAAAAATATATGTAAGGAAATATAACATTTTCTTATTGAAAAGGGGGAAATTAGTAAAGAACAATTATTGTATAGTTAAACTTATGTAATATATGAGTATACCCTAGAAAAAAGATCAATTCATATTTGTCTGATATATACATATGTATAAGACAGTTATTACTTGTCCTATATAGAAAGAAAACTTACTACACTTGAGATAGTATTTAACATGTTTGGAATGACTCCAAAAATGATTTGAAATAACGTGACTATTAGATGAAAATTGCCCTTTGAACATATTACCTACTGTGTGTAATTGTTACTACTGTAAGAAACTTATCACTAGTATTATAAGCATCCTTAATTGTAAATTATTGTTTTAAACCCAATTTTACATAAGATAACGCATTGCAGTGCATGTTGGTGTCAGTCCTTCTGATTTCAGACAGATCTTGAGTGCAGATGGGGACTGAGGAATGAGTTGAGGAGACAGAGCTGAGAGTTCAGAGAAACCAAGACTAGAATTCGTAGGTCAGAGGAACAGTGACAGGGCTGCACAGAGAGAGAATTCCAGATGGCAGCAGAGTGCTCCCCTCCAGCATTTGGCTAAGTGCTGATCAGGGCATGTGTCTGAGGTTAGGGAAAACCACCTCAAGGATTGGGTGTAACAAGGCATGGCATTCACACAAAGGCAGTCATAGTGCATGTTCTCACCCCACCTTCCCGACTGGAAAACCTCAAAGTTTACAGGGTGCTGTACACAGAAGGGTTTTGCCTCAGTAGTGGGAAAAAATTAGCCTACAACAAAACCGCAAAAGTTCCAAATAACAAATCTTATAAACCAGATCCAGAGGATCAAAACATTCCTAAGGAATTTTAATAAATCTCAAAATTAAGCATAAGAATGTTTATAGAAATAAATATATCTAACACTCACTATGTAAAATTCACAGTGTTAGAAAACCAATGAAAAGTTACCAAGGAAGTGTTAGAAGTAGTAAGCACTGATATTAAAACAATTATTATACCTGTACTGCCTATGTCCAAAAGGAAGTAGAAACAAAGAAGATAAAAAGTAATGCAAAACAGACTTTCAAATTTCTAGAGATGAAAATTACAATGTCCAAGATGAAAATAAATTGGATGTAATTAAAGACAAACTAAATATGGTCAAAAAAAGTTTAATGAACAATAAGCAAAGGGGTAAATAAACTGTACTATATTCATAAAAAGTAATAAAATGACAAAAAGGAATGAATTATTGACATACACAACATGAATAAATCTCACATATGCTGACAGAAAGAAGACAGACAAAAAGGGTATATATGGTGGAATTGAACATATACGAAATTCTAGAAAAATGCAAATTATTGCATGGTGACAACAGATTAGTTGTTGCCCGGGATTAGAGGGGTAGGTAGAGTTGGAAAGAATACATTAAAAAGACCACGAGGAAACTTTTTTGTCAACAGATCTGTTTATTATTTTGATTGTGGTGATAGTTTCATGGTTTTATACATACATCAAAACTCATCAAATTGCATACTATAATATGTGCATTTTATTATATAAGCAACTTAATAAAGCTGTTTTCATATTAATTTACATGAAAGTATGAAAGAGCATGTAATGGATTTTCCTATCTCTTCAAACTTGTGTTTTAAAGACTTGAAATTACCACTGTAATGTTCAAAGGAGCAGTTTTACAGGGTTCACCACTGTAAAAATTTATATAGCTTCATTTTTCTTCAAATTCAAAAAATAACATTGATTTAATGGCAAGAATGAGATTTCATTTTTTATTATCTATAAAGTTGCAACCACGTGTGGTAAAAAAAATCTCTCTGGGTCTCTTACGTATTTTCTGACCTTGAGAGTAGAGGCAGTGACTTCTAATTTTCCAGATTATCTTTTCAAAGACTCACCATTCAGTCTAAGAACTGAACATGACTCTTACCTTGATATCACTTGCATGACTCTGGTGACCTTTCCTCTTTTCTGATCCCCTCAGAGGTAACCACTATCTTCAGTTTTGCATTTAAAATTTGTTTGCTATGAATTTAAGCTTTACCAAATAAATTGAGAGAATTTATGGGTTATTTTTCTGTTTTTTTTGACATATCTCCTAGTGTTAAACATGCAAGAACAGTTAGGCAAACAACTAATAACAATGTCTGCGTCATAGTGTGATATTTTCAGTTTATAAAAATTCGATTGTGCCAAATTATTTTCTTGGGGCTTCCCTGGTGGCTCAGTGGTTGAGAGTCCGCCTGCCGATGCAGGGGACACGGGTTCGTGCCCCGGTCCGGGAAGATCCCACGTGCCCCGGAGCGGCTGGGCCCGTGAGCCATGGCCGCTGAGCCTGCACGTCCGGAGCCTGTGCTCCGCAACGGGAGAGGCCACAACAGTGAGAGGCCCGCGTACCGCAATAAATAAATAAATAAATAAATAAATAAATAAATAAAATAAAAAAGGCTCTGCTTTCCCCCATTTAAAATAAAAATATTTTCTTAATCTCTTGGATCACCATATTCACCCAACAGAACACTAATGTGTGTAACAGTTGCGCTACTTCCCTGCCATCTCTTAGTGAGATCTCTCTGTGCTTTCAATTTGTACGTTCCTTATCATTAGTGACACTAATCACTTTTTCATATGGTAATGATTCTTTAAATTTTTCCCCCTAAATCCCTGATTTTTTCCCCATATTTTCTATTTTTAATTAAAAAATTTCTTGGAATATAGTTGCTTTACACTCTTGTGTTAGTTTCAGGTGTACAGCAAAGTGAATCAGCTATACCTATACATATATCCCCTCTATTTTGGATTTCCTTCCCATTTAGGTCACCACAGAGAACTGAGTAGAGTTCCCTGTGCTATACAGTAGGTTCTCATTAGTTATCTATTTTATACATAGTATCAATAGTATATGTATGTCAATCCCAATCTCCCAATTCGTCTCACTCCCTGCTTCTCCCTTGGTATCCATATATTTTTTCTCTATGTCTGTGTTTCTATTTCTCCTTTGCAAATAAGATCATCTCTATCATTTTTTTAGATTCCACATACATGTGTTAGTATACAATATTTGTTTTTCTCTTTCTGACTTACTTCACTCTGTATGACACACTCTAGGTCCATCCACGTCTCTACAAATGACCCGTTTTCGTTCCACTTTATGGCTGAGTAATATTCTATTGTATATATGTACCACTTCTTCTTTATCCATTCCTCTGTTGATGGACACTTAGTTTGCTTCCGTGTCCTGGCTATTGTAAGTAGTGCTGCAGTGAACATTGGGGTGCATGTATCCTTTTGAATTATGGTTTTCTCTGGGTATATGCCCAATAGTGGGATTGTTGGGTAATATAGTAGTTCTATTTTTAGTTTTTTAGGAACCCCCATACTGTTCTCCATAGTGGCTGTATCAATTTACATTCCCACCAACAGTGCAAGAGGGATCCCTTTTCTCCACACCCTCTCCAGTATTTATTGTTTGTACATTTTGTGATGATGACCATTCTGACTAATGTGAGGTGATACCTCATTGTAGGTTTGATTTGCATTTCTCTAATGGGAAAATGAAATGTTTTATCTGGGCATTTGTGTGTGTGTGTGTGTGGTATGCGGGCCTCTCACTGTTGTGGCCTCTCCTGTTGCAGAGCACAGGCTCCGGACGTGCAGGCTCAGCAGCCATGGCTCACGGGAACAGCCGCTCCATGGCATGTGGGATCTTCCCAGACCAGGGCATGAACCCGTGTTCCCTGCATCGGCAGGCGGACTCTCAACCACTGCGCCACCAGGGAAGCCCGCGGAAAAGCTTTGATGCCTAAAAATGTCTTCTCATCTACTAACTGATGGTTGGCACTCAACTCTCATCCTTTTATCTCGGAATCTCATCCCTTTAGCTTAAATCTTTTTTTCCCATTAAAATTCAAATACTGGTTGTGCTTTAAGATCATAGTCATTTTTACCTCAGCCTGAATGATCCAAAAGCAAGTTTTGATGATGTGCAAGAGGGAAGAGAACTTGAGGGCATAAGTGTTCTGCAGAGGGTATTAGGGAATAGAGAAGACAGAGCAATAAATAGACTCACAGGGGAAACTCAGAAAGTGGAGCTTGATGAAACAAGCAAACATCACGGTTTTGCTAAGGTCTATTCTAATTAGTTGTTATTCGTGTGTAAAAGTTTGCCTAAAAAGCATAACCTATGAGTGATTTGTGCCCCTGCATATTACGGATGTATAATAAAATTCAAACAGTGCAAGGAACACACAGATGACCACATGGCCTCAGCCATGCTCCATTTTGTAGTCTGCCCACTTTGAGCATCAGAAAATGGATTGTAGAAATCTGGTTCATCTTATTTTAAACTTCTCATTCCCCAAATTTGAAATAGTATTTATTTAAAAACCAGGTTCTTTATAAAGATCGCAAAAACACTACAAAGTATTCATTGAAAAGAACCTAACATTTACTACTGTAGTACATTATGTACAATTTATTGACTATTTCTACTGAATATACATGTATGTATTACATAATCTAACATTTATATTAAGTATAACTATAATATGATTTTTTTAAAATTTATTTTATTTATTTATTTTTGGCTGTGTTGGGTCTTCGTTGCTGCGTGCGGGCTTCCTCTAGTTGTAGCGAGCAAGGGCTACTCTTCGTTGCGGTGCGCGGGCCTCTCATTGCGGTGGCTTCTCCTGTTGCGGAGCACGGGCTCTAGGCACACGGGCTTCAGCAGTTGTGGCACGTGGGCTCAGTAGTTGTGGCTCGCGGGCTCTAGAGCGCAGGCTCAGCAGTTGTGGCGCACGGGCTTAGTTGCTCCGCGGCATGCGGGATCTTCCCGGACCAGGGCTCGAACCCGTGTCCCCTGCATCGGCAGGCGGACTCTCAACCACTGCGCCACCAGGGAAGCCCCTATAAGATGATTCTTGTGTCAACCCTGACAAAGCTGGTGAAATCCTTTGCTACAAAAATATGTCTCTGCCTTATAGTTTTGTTTCAGTATTAGTTTCCACATTTGCCAGCAAGATACTTTTCATCCTACTAAACTAATAGGCCACTTAGTTGAATACTGGATAAAATACAGATGGCAGAGAATTCTCCATTTCTGTTTATAATTTTAAAAATTTCAACTAAAAGTGCAAAGCTTTTATCAATTTCTGTAGCTTGCTCTCTTCCTAAACCTACTTGCTTCTTCCATCAATATTTAAGTTTCTGGTTTTAAATAACTGTGACTCTCCTTTAATGTGTTCTCTGTTAAAGGCTTTCTCTCCCTTTAGAATTGTTAGTAGGAGAAGTGGTATTTTTGTGGGAAGAAAACTGCATCTTCTCTACTACCCAGCTGTCAGGACTATAGAGCTACATCCTCAGTTGTATAATCAGAAACCTGGCCTGGCATCAACTAGTGGGATTAATAACCACTTTTTCAATTCCTTGCAATTAAAATATTTACATCAACTTCTCTTTGTTTTAACAATAGCATATAGAACCCAGTGTGGGTGTGGCTCATGATTCTGCTTCTCTGACTCATGATCTTAGACTTCTTGCTTCCAACTTCCTAATGAATGTGCCCTTTAGCAATTGCTGGGGGCCAGGTTTGTTTACTGCTACTCCTTTCCATCAGTTCAATGCCACGAGGCATCTCTTGAATGCATTTCTTTGCTACAAAGTATTTCTCTCCCCTGCCCTCACCCCACTCTCAGGTTCTGTTGCTTATTTAAGATTTGCATCTGTAAAGAGTCCTTCGGGTTTGTTTCCTTGGTGGACTGGCTGTCTTCCAAGATTTTGTTGTTAATCTTGTCTGACATTTTAAAGATGGCCTTTTGGTGTTTTTATAAAACTTCTCAAGAAAAGGAAAACAGAATTGCTCATCTAACCCTCTTCTAAAGACTATGCAAAAAAGCCAGTTGTTTTAAAACATTATGGCTGGTGATATAAATGGCTGCAGCATATTATATCTACACCTGCATGTTTTTAACTTCCAGAAACTAAAAATCAGCTCTGCAACATGCAATCAGCCATGAAGAAAGAAACAAACAAAAACCCAGTATTGAAAATTTTCTGCCTGATACCTGAATGTATTGGTGAACAAGCCTGCTACTTCTAGTATTTACATAAAGACAGTAGTCAAATAACCAATGCAGTAAAACAAACAATTCTTCTGTGAGAAAAAAGAATGATGCTACTTAGAGTTGATGGACATGAACTTTAGGAATTTTAGAGCTGAAAATAATCTTGGAGGCCTCCTTTTATAGATGAGGAATATGAGGTCTATGGTGGTTAAGTGAATTGTCCAAGCCAGAGATGGGACTAGGGTCAAAGTTGAGGTCTTCTGCCAGGATGTTGAGTTTACTCTTTGAACTTGCTGGGTGTTTACATATTGCATCAACAGAGCCCATATGTACTGGATTTTCTTCCATTTACTAATAGAAGCAAGTTAGTGCCTTTACAGGTATTGTAGTATAAAATCAGCCCATTCAGTCAAACTAGTCAAAAATTAGTCAATCTAGGAGTCCCAAAGAGACAATGCTTTGCAGGCTTTTTCTTTTCTTTTCTTTTCTTTTTCCACTGGAAATGGGAATTAGATAGATAATGCATGTTTGTGTGTATGTATGTATGTATGTATATATATATACTTATATCTTGTTCAAATTTAAAAGAATACAATTTTTCATAGTCTATGTATGACATAAAAATAGAACATCATTAATCAAATACATTTGCAGTATTTATTTTTGTAAGTAACTTCCTTTCTTTATGTATCTATACAGTTTTAAAGATAATGGGACAACACAGAAATATTATTCATTTTCAAGCTAACACTGATAAATAATGTTTTGTAAGTGCCCTAAATTATGTAAAGACTAAAAGTTCCATTGTTCTATCTATTCTATGGAAAGTGGTTGATGTTTAGCTATGAAATAATGTATCAATCTCAGGAAACAATTCTTAGGTTAAAAAACTCATTTTCCCCGTGATGTCTTTTCACAAAGATTTAATTCAAAGAATTTGCCTTTGTAAGATCTCCATCACTTTTCACCATTGTTCCCATGCATGTTCCTGTCAAGAGTGCCTGATTCTGTTGCTAAGCAACCTTGCAGTCTTGTTGGGTCATGATGATGAACTAATAATTATTTAAAATGTGTCTGTTTGGATAGGGTCTTTTAAAGAATATCATGATACTTTTGTGTAAGAGACTGGGTAAGAGCGTTCTTCATTTCAACTTACAGTTCGACAGGAATATAAGTGACAGAATGATGTTTTCCAGGAGAGTTGGAAGAATGCCAAGAGTACACTAAAAAGCACTAGGTCTTACTTCCTCCCAGTATGCTTTTTTTCTAGAAAAGGGTAAAAGTCAGTCAGATGACAAGTCAAGAAATTTACCAAAGGACTTCAAAGAAATATGAGGAACATCAATATTCCTTTTATTGACTAGATTAAATTATTATGTTTTTCCTTCTCATCCCAAATTCTTAAGAAAAATTGTCAAGCCATATTATGTTGAAAAATAAGTCCCATGTAAGCGAGACATGGGTATTTGAATTTTATCAGGCTTCCAGAGAAAACTAAATTGTTGATTAAATCCTCATCCTGCTTGCTCTTGTCCCAGACATCCCTCTCCAGTTCAGGAATATCCTCCTTTAAATAGCTTATTTAACCATATGGGACTGATGCCAGTAGCCTTAATATTTTCTGTACGGTATACTGCGATATATAAGGGGACTACCATCATATCTCTAGCATGTAGTGAGAGTTAGTAAATAGCATTCCCAGTGTGTATCTGGAAAAAAAAAAGGTTGTTCCTTTAAACCATCTTTTTTGGTGATAAAGCAAAGAATCAAAGGTATTTCATTACTAAAGAATCCGAGAATGTCCTAACTCTAAGAGAAGAGCACTTCTAATGTCATCTCAAAATCCATCCAATCCAGAAGCAGAGCTGATGGTGCTACCAAGAGACAGAGTCTCCTTGTGGTGACACCACCTTCAAAAGTTTGGCAAGGTACCCCCAAACATCACCAGTTTTCTTTACAACCTTGCTTGTCTCTAGTATTTAAAGACACATCTGATACTTATTGATTCTATTTATATTTTGAGGGTGATCCCTTCTTAGGGATATCATCTCATATGCAAAGTTAAAAGTATTGATCATTTTTCTCTCCTAAACTTAAACTATTATAATTTATGTTTAAGGCAGCCAAATTTAACAGCTTTGGGGCCATAAAGGTGAGTGTTTAAATCTTGGTTCACTGTTCTGTAGGTGGTATATGGCCACTCCAGGTATCAGTTTTCTTACTTATAAAATAAGGTTTGCAGTGCTTTCTTCACAGATAAAGGATTAAATTTGATATGCTAACATAGTGTCTACCATATAGTGTACATTAAATGTGAGCCCTCTTTCCTATCTCCACTGTGTGTGGCCAACTTCTAGTTTTCTAGGATTTACTAGAAAATTTCATACCTTCTAGGAATATATGGCTTCTGATCATATTCCCTTACCATCTTCATTTTACTAAACTAAAGGCTCTTAATTTTTTTGTAATACCCACATTCTTATTTCCTATCTCAGCTACTTTTCTGTTAATTTTTTAGAATTCAGTTTATTTCAGCAGGCATTAATTGAGGTAAGGGGAATTACAGTAGGTCCTGTGGTTACAAATGTAAACAGGATCCCTGTTCTCAGGTACCTTACAGTCTAGTGTCAAGAGTAGTAAACAGACAAAAAATTGCAATTTCACCTGATAAATTCTGTGATATTGGTAAGCCTGTGACAACACAAGGGAAATATCTAAATCAGATTAGGGAGGATGGGAGATTAAAGGTAAAGGAGCTTGCCGTACTTGTAGGCTTTTCTCTAGAGTTGGCAAACATGTTCAAGGTTTAGATTGACCAAGACAGCCTTCACATTCCTTTCAGCTTAATAAAACTTTAGACAGGTTTCTTCCTGACTTATAGGCCCTTGACCTCCCCTTATTTAGAACATTTACTCTAAAAAACATGCAAATTCTTTTTTCACCCCTTTGACACGTAAATCTTCTTCTAGTAATCTTGCCAGATTTACAACCCAGGAATGTCTTCCTCACGGACATGGGAGCCATTTTTCGAAATGTAATCATCAAGAAAGATAGCACCGCATTCTCTGTGGGAGGGCAAGAGTCTAACTTCAATAAGTGCTGATTAGCAAACACAGATGGCCTAATCACATTAACCAGTCTCCTCCTAATGTCCTCCAGTACCAGTCCACTAGCTCACTCCAGAATTGATAAACTGTCCCACCTTTTGTTTCAGCAGAGTTTAGTCCAATCTCTCTCTCCAGTTGCAATCGTTTTCAATAAACTTTCCCTTGCCTGTTTAAGTCTGTCCTTGGACAGGATGCATCCAGGTTTTGTACAAGGGGGAAAAACTGATTTTTGCCCAATAATCTACTCACTGATGCCTGGCACTTGGTCAACTTTTGTAATTGCTGATTAAAATAAGTCCATCATGTCAATGTCTAGGGGGAAATGTTTTCAATGGCTCTAAACACTTTGAGCAGTGATAAATGAAATCTCTGAGTTCACCATCTTCTAACTGGAACTAGAATTATTTTTCCAAAAATATGTTTCTTTACACTTATGCACAAAATGAGCCTCTGCCTCAAAGAGACTGTGAGTAGGCTCAAGTATCCACTCATCCTAATAGCTTTATACTCGTTCTTTTGGTATTTCAATTATCTCAAGTGTTCAGAATCATGAATAAAGTTGGGAGCAATTCATGATGATGTTAATCAACTATAAATTACTCAACAAGGGCTCCCCTTATTATACTCTCCATGAAGCTCCCTAGAGGATCAGCTCAGGTACTGGCCTCATGCACAGTCTACATTGAGAGGATTTCCAATAATTGATGGTTTTAGCCAAAATTTTGAATTCTAAAAATGGATGGAAATTTGGAAATTCTAAATCAATCATAGCAAATTACAAATTATCATCAAGAAAGACTGCATAATAAAAATTTCTAAAGGTTACTGTAGAAATTAAGCTTAAATTCAAATTTAATTCTAAGGTAAATAAAAACATGTACTCCATTTTCTTTTTTTCATTATAAAATTTATAAAACCAGAATTTTCCTTCTAATGTGCGCATTGGGTGTACTTGCTTTTTCTTTCCAAAAAAAAATTTCACTAACTTAAGGACATATACAACATATGGCACCTTAGAATTAAGGAAATATGGGAGAATGATTTTGATTACCTCCTCATGCTACATGAAAATTCATTACTTCAAACTTTCTTGAACAATTTTTTAAAAGATGCCAGTTATCTAACTCATACAAACACCCATATACATATGTACATCTTTCTTGTTGGGGAACAGACTTATATTAGTGTAAATAAGTGGTCATTAAAGTTAATGGGTTCATTTTATATAGTTATAATTTAAGATATAGTAGAAATTGGTTTGAACATGATATATACCTTTTTAAAATATATTAGAGACTTATAGAACCACCTCACAGTGACTGTATTTGTCCATTATGAGGTTTAGAATATACTTTACTACTTAAATGAGTTGAGTATGATATTTTATCATTATACCTTTGCTTTTATCATATATTGTGGATGTAGAGTCTTTGGTCAGAAACACCCTCTATATTATAAAAACATCATTATAGAAAAATGCAGTATTCTTTTAATATATAATTTAACATGAAACTAGGACAGATTTTCAGCAGAAGAAGGGAGCTGCATATATTTGGCTTTTACTGGCAGGCCTGTTTCTGCCCAGTAATTACCCAGTCTTTACATACATGTTACAGTTCAGTGCTTTTAAGGAAATCCAGCTTTCTTTGCTCTCTGATCTTTTCTTCTCACAAAATACTTAGCAAACACATAGCTATTAGCTCCATAGGAAGTGGTTGTATATATCAGGTAGTTTTCACAAGCCCACTTAACCAAGGTACCAAGTAATTTGACTAGAATCCAAACCAAATCAGTTGAAGAGCTAAGTGTGCAAAAAATCCTGTAACACACTAGATTCCAATGAGCCACAGTTTTATTAACACTGCATCACTTAGCAAACTCAGATGGGGTCTTTGGGTCTTTATGTTGAGTTTCTTTAATTGGCAAATGCTTAAGAGCACACTTTATTTATTGATTGATTGATTTATTAAAGAATCATCTTTTTTTAAAATTTATTTATTTTGGGCTGTGTTGGGTCTTCATTGCTGCACGTGGACTTTCTCTAGTTGCGGGGAGTGGGGGCTACTGTTCGTTGTGGCGCGCGGGCTTCTCATTGCGGTGCCTTCTCTTGTTGCAGAGCACAGGCTCTAGGCACGTGGGCTTCAGTAGTTGTGGCACACGGGCTCAGTAGTTGTGGTGCATGGACTTAGTTGCTCCACGGCATGTGGGATCCTCCCGGACCAGGGCTCGAACCTGTGTCCCCCGCATTGACAGGTGGATTCTTTTTTTTTTTTTTTTTGCTATACGCGGGCCTCTCACTGCTGTGGCCTCTCCCGTTGTGGAGCACAGGCTCCGGACGCGCAGGCTCAGCAGCCATGGCTCACGGGCCCAGCCGCTCCCCGGCATGTGGGATCTTCCCGGACCGGGGCACGAACCCGTGTCCCCTGCATCGGCAGGCGGACTCTCAACCACTGTGCCACCAGGGAAGCCCCGACAGGTGGATTCTTAACCACTGCGCCACCAGGGAAGTCCCTAAGAGCCCACTTTAAATGCAGTTACACAATGACATCATGATAAGAAATGCTATAGGAATATAGGCATAGAAAAAAAATTATCATCACTCACATATGCCCTGAGCATTTTCTGCTGAAGAGAGAATCTGAACTCCATAATGAGGGTACTAATACATTACATGCTTCTGATAGTAAGTTCTTATCACTTGAGAAATATCATCAAACATTATATCTCTGCAGCTTAATCCTTAACCTGAAATATACCTTTAGAAATAATATTTTAACAGTTTGAGAAAATTCAGCTATTACATAGCTATTTATCTAAATATTTACGTGAGATAATTATGAAGGCATTCTATTAATAATTTTGTGAAGACATTGTAATAACAATTTAGTCTTAGAATTTTAGAAAAAAAATAAACCAATAAAAAGGTACTTCTTCTGGTTCAAACTGTACAAATGAAAATTCTGAAGCTAAGTAAATTGGGCAAAGTATGTTGCTGTTTCATAAGTTAATGAAAGTAAATTTATTTATTAAATTTTTATTTATTTATAGTTTCATGGGTTTATAACACATAAGGTTCATGTGTATAATATTATATTTTGACATTTATATAAACTACAGTGTGCTCACCACCAAAAGGTTAGTTGTCAACTGTCATCATATTGTTGACCCCCTTTACCCATCTTGCCCTCCCTCCACCCCCTTCTCCTCTGCTAACCACTACTCTGTTCTCTGTATCTATTTGTTTCAGTTTGGTTTCTTCATTCATTTTGTTTTGCTTGTTTTTATATGCCACATATGAGTTAAATCATATGGTATTGGTCTTTCTCCATCTGGTTTATTTCACTTAACATAATACCCACAAGGTCCATCCATGTTGTCCCAAGTGCCAAGATTTCATCTTTTTTATGGCTATTATTCCATTGTAAGTGTGTGTGTATCTTCTTTATCCATTCATCCATCAGTGAACACTTAGGTTGTCTCCACATCTTGTCTATTCTAAATAATGCTGTGATGAACACAGGGGTGCATATATCTTTTCAGATTAGTGTTTTTGTATTCCTTGGATAAACACCCACAAGTGGAATAGCTACATCATATGATAGTTCTAGTCTTAACTTTTTGAGGAATCTCCATGTGATTTACCATAGTGGCTGCACTAATTTACATTCCCACCAAAAGTGCACAAGGGTTCCCTTTTCTTCACTTCCTCTCCAGCACTTATTTCTTGTCTTTTTGATAATAGCCATTCTAATGGGTGTGAAGTGATATCTCCCTGTGGTTTTGATTTACATTTCCCTGATAATTAGTGATGTTGAACATTTTTCACATGCTTGTTGGCCATCTATATACCTTCTTTGGAAAAATATCTATTCAGTTTCTCTGCTCATTTTTTAATTGGATTGTTAGCTTTTTTGTTGTTGAGTTGCTTGAATTCTTTATCTATTTTGGATATTAGATACATGATTTGCAAATATCTTCTCCCATTTGGTAGGTTTTCATTTTGTTGACGTTTCCTTTGTTGTACAGAAGCTTTTTAGTTTGATAATAGTCCCATTTGTTTAGTTACGCTTTTGTCTCCTTGCCTGAGGAGGCATATGCAGAAAGATATTGCTAAAACCAAAGTCAAAGCGAATACTGCCTATGTTTTCTTCTAGGAGTTTTATTGTTTCAGATCTTACATTGGAGTCTCTAATCCATTTTGAGTTGATATCTATGTATGGTATAAGATAGTGGTCTAGTCTCATTCTTTTGTGTGTGGCTATCCAGAAAAACTAAATTTAGATGCTCTCCATCCTTTCATCAAATTTTCAACCCATTCAGATTAATCTGCAAAACTGCATCAAGAGGTTTGAAGGTAGAGAACTTTTTACTGTCTAGCTGATTTTTAAGAGTGATTAGGGCAGAGTTATAAATCAAATTACTGCAAAAAACGTTCTGGCTAGTCCATGTCAGTCACTTTCCTAAATTTCAAGGTTATTGACTGCTCAACTTATCTTATGACTTTAAATTTGAAAGCCTCAAATTAGCAACAAGTTCTCATAGGATTCAAAGCAGTAGGGGTTTTACAGAATGATTCTGTTAAATTAATCTTTTCCTCATTTGAAACATAGATGATTAAGATACATATTAATTTATTCAGAAAAGTCATACATTTTTTCAATGGAAAAAATCTTCCCTTCTGTGCTCCCTAGGGCTATTTGTGTGCAAAATTTAACAAATATTGGTTCAACTCTTTTTT
Source organism: Mesoplodon mirus (assembly GCF_964341445.2). NCBI lineage: Eukaryota > Metazoa > Chordata > Mammalia > Artiodactyla > Ziphiidae > Mesoplodon > Mesoplodon mirus. The sequence goes on from NW_028295650.1 coordinate 45,164, forward strand.
TTTCTGATTCAAAACTTCAGCATGAGTGATCATTAGTTGGATGGCTAACGAGACAGTAATCTCCTCAAACATCTTTTAACCCACTTGTACATTCTACAGGAAGCAGCAGCTCAGTAACTGTTGAATGAACGAGTGGACAGATCCCACTTACCCAGAAGACTGAATTCTTCTTTAAGAATCTGAGGTTTAATTTTGTGGTCAAATGTTTAGAAATGGAAATAGAACTCAAAGTTCCACTTGACTTATAACGTGACTTCTGTCCTCAGCAGATGGTTAAAAAGGTTAGTTCTACCAGTGGCTTCAGAAAACATACAGAAGGTGTTAGCAGAACCATGATATTTACGGTATATATTTGATTGTTTCAAGAACTGAGTGAACAGGTATTACTTGTAAGGGCAATCAGGTGCCAGTTTCAATGATCAGGCCTGAACTGCAGGGGTTCCACACTCAGCCCTGCTGCTTGTTAATTCTGGCTTCACTCATTATGCTTCCTGATGCTGCCACACAGCTCCTTATTTTGAGGTAACAGGTGATCTGACTATGCTTTTTTGTTTGTTTGTTTTTCTAACGTTACACAGAAAGCTAGAGTCAAAAATTTGTGTGTAGTCTGAGAATGATACTTTGGATATATTGCTATTTATGATAAGCCCAGATTTACATGTTTACCTCGAACTGGAAAAAAATTGCTAACTAGAATTTCCCCTGTAAAAGTAATTACTGACAATGTCTTCCTCCTTAACCACATGGACCTATATCAAGGCTGCTTATCTGTGCAAGATACCAAAGTTGTTACCACAGGACTATGCTATCAGAAGCAGATTTTCTGCCAGTGGGCTGGGCCAGCTTTTGCAAACTACAGGAAACCTGGGTTCCTAAAATAACCTAAGGGACACTCCTGATCTAAACTCAAACAGAATGGGGTTAATACATAAATCCTTGCAGGAAGTTTGGACACTGAAAAGATCTGTCACTGAGGATGGCGATTCAGCTTAACAAATGAGGCAATGAGACTGATGGAATACGCCCTTTCCAAAGGAGTTACAATGATTTCCGTTGATACTATCAGTATTTCCACAGTCCTCTGTTTCCAGGAGGTTATATATAGTATCACAGAAGAACCCTGAGAACAGATAATCAAGCCTTTATAAAGAATCAGAGAAATATATTAAATGCCTCTTAACAAGGAGAATTGAACTTTTTTACTAACAATAACCATTATTATCATTATAGAATTATTATATTGTTCTTAATATTTTATTATTAAATAAATATTATCTGCAGGGAAGGCAGATTGGCATCACATAAGTGTTACGTCACTGAAAACTAATCAATATACACACAAAATAAGGTGCTAAGGCTACACTAGGGAGTCTCACTTCTGATCTCAAGGTTATGCCAGTTTATCCCAATTTCTCAACAAAACTCTTTATCAAACTTATTGTATCTTATCCCGCACTATATCGGAACTGTTTTAAAAGGGATCTTGTTAGTCATTTTCCTTAAAAAAAAAAAAAAAGAGAAATCCAAGTCATGCCTTTTCTATGAAATCTTTGGAGGTTGCTATGACAATGTTATTTGTAGCTCAGCCCACAATTCATATTCTTCAGCTTTTACCCAAAGTAACCTGGTTCTGCTTGCTAGGTATCATCTTCTAAGACTCCAAGAGATATTGCCAAAGCTTTCTCCAGAGACTAGGATTGGAAAAATGACGGCATTATTAAATGCTGAACTTTACAAAAATCATTTCTATTTTGAGCACCCTAACATAGTTATCTTCATTTTGCATAATCCTTTTTTTTTAAACAAGGATGTACATTTTTACATGGTTGCAATTACAGCAAACACAGGGTTTTGTGTTATTCCTTCACCATTTCCAATAACGAAAGCATTTTTCATATATTACAATTGGGGGATTATTTTAATGTTAAAGAATACATGATATTTAATGGATACAATCTATATTTAATTTAATCAGATTCCTATTACTAGCTATTTGTCTTCATTTTTTCCTTATTACAGATAGATTCACAAATAATATTATTATGAATATTTTTTTCCTCTACAGAATTGTTTCTTTGAATGAGACAGGGGTTATGGTTTGTTTGGCTTGTATCGACAGTATTTATAAAAGTGTAAATCTGAATGTGTTTAGGTGAGGCAAGTACAGTAACCTGTATTCCCATTGCCTTCCCCCAGGCCAACATTGTACATTTAGATTACCTGCTTGACCCTGAAAGCATTTGAATTTTTGACTCCTGGATTACTGGGTCAAAGGCGTAAGTATCTTTATGACTTTCAATAACAATGATCATTTAACTCTTCTAAACCAGTTATACATGTATTTCAATGTCACCAACTTTCATTTATTTGAGTACTTTCCAAACGTTAGGTGCTGTATAGGCATTGGGGACACAATGAGCAAGTAAGACAATGAACAGGGAGTTACAATGCAGTCTGAATTAATAGAACTTAGAATAGGGTACTAAGGGAACCCATAAGAGAAGCAGAAACAAGTCTTCTCCAAATCGGGTCATTACATGGGGAAGTGGTAGCAAGTAGAAGAACGGAGGAAGGAGAGAAGTCCAGGCAAAGAGAGCACCACATGCAATGGCCTGGAAAACATAAAGCAAGCATATTTTAAGTATTATGAGAATGGAGAGGGTGAGGTTAGTGTTGAAAGACATGAATATATATATGAAAAAGCATATATATATATATGATTTTATAATGTAGTCATCATTAGGTATCATTTAATAATTTTTTTGTCAAATTTACTAACTATATAAGCATGTTATACATGTAAAGTAGATTTAGTATGCATCGCATCTAAGAAAATCCAATTCCTGACATAATCAGCAGAATGAAAAGTGACACAGAGATTAGAAAACTCCCCAGCACTTGAGAGAAGAGAGGTTTGTGCAGTTTGATGGCAGCACAGGCCCATGTGTAGGAGAAGGGGAGGTGATGGAGCAGCAGGGATAGGTTAGAACAGTTGGAGTGCCTGGAGGGCCAGGCCAAGGAGTTCACTTTGTATTAACTCAATGGTCAATGAAATTACATAGCCATTTTAGAGGAAACAAAATTATAATTAAAACTGTAGAGGAAACACTCATTCCTTTCACTAAAGCAAAATGCAGAACATCCTGGTGTCAGCACTGGAAAACAATCTCCAGGTAATTGAAGCAGGAAAACCACATCCATTTAGGGGTTCTCTCATTTTCATTATGACTGCTACCACCATAGCAGCCTCTAGGCTTCCATTCTAACACTTTTGTCCAGGTATGGAGCAATCAAAAACATCTTGCTTTGTTTCACTTTAGTACAAATGATATAGAAAAGACATCAAAAGAATTTATTAAGTGATAAGAGAGAATAACTGGGTAACAAAGCGTGTGTATGAAATATATAAACAGTCTAGTTTACAAAGAACTACTTTATTCTTTATAGAACATTGTTAGCCCATAGTCCATGTTATTCTACATTGGACACCAAGTATCTGTTAACCCTATGAAATAATATGTAAGACATTATGTGCACTTATATAGTCTTTGTATACAGGATGTGATGGAAGAGGACCTCTACCAATAGATAGAAAAGAAGTTCTTGTAATTGTGTGTTATGCAAGCCAAAAGTGGATGGGGTAATTTGCCAGAAATAATACTATAAGGGATATAAGTAATTTGGTCCAAGTACACCACTCTCTGGGTTGCATTATTCAAGAGTAAATTTTAGAATGTCTGGAAGCAGAGGTCTTACCCAGTGTTTGAGACATATGAGGTCTCTGAGAATTTCTCTGAAATCACACTGAACATCTTGTGTACATGTATGTGTGTGTGTATATCTCCTGGGAAGTCTTTAAAAGGCTCATAAGCTCTTTTATGGCACTTCTTCAATTCACTTCTGTGCTGGACCTCCCCATTTATGAAAGCAGAAGTTTCAGCCTCTGAGACTTTGGGCACAAGTCAGCAGGTGGTGACAGCTTTCTCTTCCAACACTGCATCTTTTAAGCATTCTTAAGAAAGCAAGCAGCCATCAGTTATGAACATCATTCAGGTGACGTTCTGTATGTATGAACTGTATTTGAGATTAAAAGACGGGGAAGAGATGGGAAGTGAGTAGACATGAGACTATTATAGGGCTCAGGAGAAAAGTGGCAGAATCTAATTACGATGGGATGAGTGGGAATACAGAAATGAGGATGGGCAGAGGATGCACATCTTGGTATTTGGTATATACCGCAGGGTTTTTTCACCAAGTTGTCATTCTGTGTTTGGAAAACAAAATTGGGGGGAAAATGAAATCAAAGCGTAAGTCAGTGCTTGGCATATAATAGGAATATAATAAATTTTGGAAAGACTCACACTACCATGGTGAAACTTTTAGTACTAAACATATATTTAGTATTAAACATATATTCATTTGCAGAACAGACAGAAGTTGGACTTTTATATTACTAATGCTTACAATACTTCAACTTCTGGTCATCTTATACAAGTTCATTAGACCACTGATCGTTGTTGCAATGGAGTTCTGAAAGTTTAATTTTGAGATGTGAATGAGAAATGAGGTCATGGCATAGATGAAGACAGGCAATGAAACTATAAAATTGGTAAGCTTGGTCTATGAGAACCTATATGAGCAAAGAATCTGAAAAAGAATAGATATATGGATATGTATAACTGAATCACTTTGCTGTACACCTAAAACTAACACACTGTAAATCAACTATACTTCAATAAAATTAATTTTTTAAAAAATTAATTAGTTAAAATTAAAAAACATTAAGCTTGGTGAAGTGTAGTTGACCTCATTCAGGAAAGTAGAAGTAGGCACTGGTTCTGGAGGATACAGGAGTGGTTTGAATAGAGAGAGGGCCAACTTTACTTCCTAACAGTAAGTTAAAATTAGGGGAATACAGAGATTATAGAATAATAATCAGAAAGTGGCCTAAATGTAAGAAGCAGGCTGGCTCTTCTTATACTAGAGAAAGAGAAAGCTAAATTTGTGGTGGAGATGGTAGGGGAATCATTTGAAACAATCCAGATTTCAATTGAAGTGAAGAGGTCAGAAAATATTAAGGATAAATAAAGCTTAGTTTATCCATTAGGAACATGGAAATTAGGAACATGGAAGTTAGAGTTAGTAAAAACCAGTCTCAAAATGATAATTCTCTAATTTGATAATTCTGAACTAATCAGAAAAAAATATGAACTATAGTGCACATTAAGTCAATGTTGAGGAAAATGATGTATTTATTGGAGTACAATTCAGTTGTTATTTTACAATGCTTTAACAAAAGTACACACTAAATACATAGAATTTATATATACTATAGTATAAGTATACTTTTTAGCATAGAAAATTACAAAATTATCTAATCACTTAAAAGAAAATAGCATTATCCTTCTCACAAAGTTCTGAAATTAAAGAAAAAAATTATGAAGATATAAACTATTCACTGAAGTTTTTGAAATAATCAGAAAGCTTGAATCAAAGAGAGACTGCATTTAAGGAGGATGTGTTATTGTTTAATTCAATGGTTAAAGAAACAGAAAAATTAAATGGGGACACTTTTCTGTTAAACTTTCCCCTCGGGCAGCTGGTATAAATAAGGGTGCTAGTATGGACCCTCCATTTCCCTTGAACAGGTGTTAACTTCTTCCTGTTTAGAGGGTTTCACTTCATGGTTAAGAGCATGGCCTCTGGGCTCAAATCTTTTGTGCCTGAATCCTAGACATGTCACTTGTTAAGTGTGCAACTTTTGGCAAGTTTCTTACTTTCTCTAAGCCTCAATATTTAACTGTGTAATGTGGATAATATTTGTGAGGGTTAAATGCCACTGACAAACGGTAACTGGTATACGTTTAAGCGCTCAATAAATTTGTCTATCAGGAGGAGTGTGGACATAGAGGGAGATGGTAGATAGATTCAGAAGGGAAATGGGAGAATTCCTTTAGAGTGAACAGTTTCGAGGAAGATGACAACTGAAAGGGGGGTCCTCCTTCCCATTCAGCTGCTAGAAAAAGAGGTGTGTTTAACAGAACAGAGAAAACAGGCTGAAAACTGGTGGCCCTGTGGGCACTGGAGGAGGGGAAGCATGTTAGAAGTGTTTCACACACAGACCGAAGAAGCTAAATACTACACATCCAACAGAGCTGCGGATATCTATTTCAGTATGTCTGTGGGTCTATCTGTACAATGTTTCTCTTGAAAAGTCAGCAAGTGCTGTGAAGATAGAGCTCCAACCCTCTCTGACACTTGTTTAGGGGAGGGGCGGCAGCAGAGAAATCTCAGGGTGGAAGACAACCTACAAATACCTGCAGGGACATACATGACTACTTTCCACTTTCCTCCTGGTATCAGAAGGCAAACACGCTAGCACCTCTGTCTTGGACTTCCCAGCCTCCAGAACTGGGAGCAATAATTGCTGTTGTTATAATCTACCCAGTTGGTGGTATTTTGTTATAGCAACATGATTGGAGTAAGATAGCATCTTTCCACCCTAGAGGAATAATTCCGAGACTAATTACCTAGTAAAAGTTGTGCATTACCTCAACATACACCAAGTGATGCTGGATGAGGTAAAATCCAGAAACAAGGTTGCTGAAGAGTTCTGTCATGATCGACTCTCACATACTATCACATACCTCAGAGATACTACATATTTACTTGTGTTAGGAGCTTCACATGGCAGTGGTTTTCTTCATGGCAGTGTGAACACCAGCATCACTGCTACTTGCTACTCCTAAAGGAGCTCGAATGCCTCACTCCTCTTCCTTGGGAGCTATTCCAGTTTTCACTTGGCTGATCTTCAAGCTACTTATCATAAGTGTCCATTCTCTTGATTTTCAGGAACACTCATTACTATTATATCCCTCAGGGCAATTTTAGAAGTTTAAAGCAATGAAGAGCAGCTTCTTACGATAAGAAAAAAGAATAAGGTGGGTTGTTGTTCATTTATTGATCATTTATGAGTAGCTGTCATATGCCAGGCATTGGGGCATCGTGCTTTTGACGTCAGAAGCAGTCCCTGCTTTCATGTGGTCTCTGGTAAAGCTGGGAGGAGTTTCAACTGGACAGAATCGTATAACATAATGAGTAGATAAGTGCCAGGACAGGGTGCCAGGGTGGGAAGGAGGACACAGAGAAAGAATGAGTTCATCATGAAATATTTTTGAAGAACAGGACACCTGATTTGTGTTTTGAAGGAAATGTAGAAGTGTGAAAGACAACAAAAAAGTTTCAGACGTGAACATTCTAGGCAGAGGCTACAGCAAGATTTAAAAAGCAAGAGGGCACAAACCACAGAGCTGATCTCCCTGTGCTACGTGGCTGCTTCCCACTAGCTATCTATTTCACATTTGGTAGTGAGTGTATATATGTCCTGTGACCACCTAGAGGCGTGGGATAGGGAGGGTGGGAGGGAGACGCAAGAGGGACGAGATATGGGCATATATGTACATGTATAGCTGATTCACTTTGTTATAAAGCAGAAACTAACACACCATTGTAAAGCAATTATACTCCAATAAAGATGTTAAAAAATTAAATTAAATTTTAAAAAAGACACGAGGGCATACAGAGCAATGGTGGTCCTAAGGAACTGCCAATAGGTACGTATGACTGGAGTGTAAGATCATTTGAGCAAGTAATGCAAAGGATACCAAAATGTGCAGTGGATAATCTAAGGTAAGCATATATCACCTTTCTTTTTTTCGCCCTAGAAATATTTACTGAGTGACTCTTATGTGCCAATGATTGTTGTAGGTTCTGCAGTGAAAAAATCATGACTCTACCTGCACGGAATTTGCATTCTACCTAGGGAAGAGACCGAAAATAAACCAATACCCAAATATTGATATATTGTTTGGCAGACGGGAACAAACATATGGAGAAAACTATATCAGAGATGGAATGGAGCATGTGTAGGTTAATGTGTGCACCTGCATGGGGATGCACAACAGCTGTTTTTTATAGGATGATCAAGGTCTCACTGATGTGGTGACATTTGACCAGAGACTTGAAGGTAGTCATATCCTATCTATTATCATAACCTCTAGTATCATATTCTATTTATATGTGTATGGATTACTTTTCTAGAACATTTCCAGAAGATGAAATCGTAAATGCAAGGGCCTTTGGATGGGAGAACGTTGAGTGTTGAAAGTACAAACTAAGAGGCTGGTGTTCCTGGTGTGGAAAGAGTGAGAAGAGCAGTGGATAAACTGGAGAGCTGGTGGTGGCGAAGGGGGTGCAGAAAAGATAGGGCTTTTTAGAGTCTCTTTAAGTACTTGTTCCCTTGTGGCTCCCCACCTCTTAGACGGAATCAAGGAACTGTCTAGCCCCAGGCAGTGGAGAATAGGCATTTGATAGTTTTTGCTGAAGAGTTAAGCTTAAAAGCCTAAAATCTTTATGGACAGAGAGAAATTGTGCTAAATTTCTTCTTTACTACATCAGAGTAATAGATGGATAAATCCAAAGAATTTTCCACAAAGGGAAAGCACCATCAGGATTTGCGTATTTTTTGTTTTGTCTTGTTTTTTAACAAGAGGGAAGGGAAATTACCGTTACTATTTGTAATCTAGAAAGACTGGGGTAAAGAGAGGTTAAATGGCTCATTCACTGCAAACCTGGGCTTAAGAGGACAGTCAAGAGTGTTCAACATGATGCCCTCGGGCAATCACTTACTCAGAAGAGGGCCAATTACTTTTTAAATTAAATTAAATTAATTTATTTATTTATACAGCAAGTTCTTATTAGTTATCTATTTTATACATATTAGTGTATACATGTGAATCCCAATCTCCCAATTCATCCCACCACCACCACCCTTGCCCCGCTTTCCCCCCGTGGTGTCCATACGTTTCTTCTCTACATCTACGTCTCTATTTCTGCCTTGCAAACCGGTTCATCTGTACCATTTTTCTAGATTCTACATATGTGTGTTAATATACGATATTTGTTTTTCTCTTTCTGACTTACTTCACTCTGTATGACAGTCTCTAGGTCCATCCACGTCTCTACAAATGACCCAAGTTCATTCCATTTTATGTACGTACTACGTCTTTTTTATCCATTTGTCTGTCAATGGGCATTTAGGTTGCTTCCATGACCTGGCTATTGTAAATAGTGCTGCAATGAACATTGGGGTGCATGTGTCTTTTTGAATTATGGTTTTCTCTGGGTATGTGCCAGTAGTGGGATTGCTGGGTCATATGGTAATTCTACTTTTAGTTTTCTAAGGAACCTCCATACTGTTCTCCATAGTGGTTGTATCAATTTACATTCCCACCAACAGTGCAAGAGGGTTCCCTTTTCTCCACACCCTCTCCAGCATTGGTTGCTTGTAGATTTTCTGATGATGCCCATTCTAATCGGTGTGACTTTCAATACGCTTCCCTGGGGCAGTAGTGATTATCTTCCCAATAGCTTGGGCAGCTTGGTGAAGAAGATCAGAAGCTGACTTCAGCTTTTCATAGCTCTCCATCTTTCTACTTCCTAAATTCCCATTCCTTTTACTTGAGCAGTGGTTCATCAAATATGTAACAGCAGCAGAAGCTTCTCCTAGAAACTTGTTAGAAATGCAAATTCCCAGCTGAGGCTCCGGAAATCATTGTTTTGACAAGCCTTCTGATTCTAGCTAAAGCTTGAGACCCATTGCTCTTCTTCTGATCTGAGAGAGAGGGAGGGGGGGAAAGAGACAGAAAGCCCAGGAAAGAATGCTGGAAAGTAAATTCAGAGAGCTTTTTTATATGGGGTTTTTACTGTGGTAACTTACAAATGGTTGGAAAACACCCACAAATTGAAACATGTAGCTACTTTAAGGACTCTTTAGCAGAAATCAATCTTATTCCCGATCTATTACTTAATAGGTCATTTCCTCATAGGGATGACTAACAGCAATTCAACAGGAAATGCTTTTTTATATTTAAATAACACTTTCTGTTCCAATATGTCAAAATGTTTGACAAGTGGTCAAAATGCAGCTCACTAATATTCTCAACCCCATGGTAGTAAATAACCCACATCTACCATCACTGCTGTTTACTGGTGATTGCTTTTCTGGGAAAGTTGAAGCGCCTTTGCTATCTCTGTAGAAAGTCAATGACTAAAGGAGGAAACGTCCTTCATCTTGGTTCCCATAGGAAACCAAATTGATAAATCACTCACTGACTTCTATTATTGCATCTCAAGGATAGTTAACAATGCTCATCAAGGAAAAATCCCAAAGAACACTCTTGCCCTATCTCTGATTAAACCTGATTTTGGAAAATCATCTGGCTCAATCTACATTTAACTACAATATGAATGCTACTTAATTCCTTATTACTTCTGATTACACAGGATCAATGCCACTTGAAGAGTAAGAAGCAAAGGTTCACTACATTGGGGTCTCCTTGACAGCCAAGCCTGTGCCTTAGTCATTTTGACTCCCTAGTGACCAGCTTGGTATCTGGAATAGTATATGCGATCAGTAATTATTTCTTGAATGTATGATGTATGAATGAGTCAAGATATCTTGAGACTTGGAGTCATGGGTCAAGAGGAGAAAACGTGGTTTAAAAAAAACCACTGAATTCTCAGAAGCCGGTGCGGCAATGAATGTTAATAACAACTTGACAGTGTCCTCTGTCATTGCAAATAATGTGATACCAACATCTACTAATCAATCAAAAAAAGACTTTCAGAATTCAAATTTGGATAGGATTTTGAGCTGGGGATTCCTCTCACCCACCTTTTCTTATGATAAAACTTGGAACTGTAGTGTCAATAGATAATATGCCAGGTTTTCACTTAAAATTGGAAAAGTTAATCTAATTTCGGAGGCATGAAATAAAACTGATGGGCAAATATTAGAATTTCCATCAATGAAAAAGCTTAATTTCTAAAATGCTGAAGGTTAGTTTATCAAAATACTGAAATTGCCTCATATCATAAGTCAAAGCACCCTCTCTTTACTAAATAAGGAGCTACAAAGTTGTACAATTACTGTCAATAATTTTTTTACTTGGTTTGAAAAAAGGTTGCTTGTTTTAAATAGAACAAAGTTCAACTGAAGTGACTATAATATCATCAGTCTTGTAAAGCTCCTTGTGTTAGATTTCTTCTATCCCCAAGATGCCAACCATGCATATTAAACGGACTCGTTTTTTGCGTATGATTTCTGTACATCTTTCCTATATGAATTTTCATGTTAAGTACCCTTTCTTAGAGTGTGGATTGTAACCACTCTGTTTAAAACTCTATCACCAGTACCTAGAACAGTGCCTGCCACATAAGAAACACTTAATAAAATTTCTAAATTATCTTGATTAAAATCCATACTCATCCTAGCTTTAAGCACATGAAGACAGAAATAGGTTCCAACTGCATAAGAACACGTGACTAATCCAGAGTAAATGTTAACTATAAGTACAAATTATCTGTTGATTAAAATACAGAACATGTCTGAGATTTGGAATCCCTTCCTAATAACCCTGAGTCAGAGCTGTGGTAAAGGCTTACTGGGGGCATGGTACCATTTTCTGAGGACACACTCAGAAGAGGAAGAAGTTGATGAGACAGCATGCAAGATTTTCCAGGCTCAAAATGGAACTTGACTCATCTGCATGGAACCATCCAGCGAAACACAGAAGAGCTCACTCTTCTGCTGGATTAAGCTCACCCTGGTGGAACGGAATGGAACAGAAACAAGAGACTGAGGTCTAGGTTTTGAGGATCTTCACTCCACTTACCTGCTTTCACAGGACCAGGCAACGGACAAGAAGAAATGTGGAACTGTTGCTGTGTACCTCTAAACAAATACAGTCACCCTATGTAATAGAATGTGTCATAAATCTGACCAATTAGAATAATTCCTCCATTCTTGGTAGAGTAGCTCTGATAGAGATGGACAGAGCTGGGCTCGGGGTGGGAAGGGGGTGGTTTCCTTCTGTCACAAGCTCTAAACTTTCTTCAAGTTTCCTATGATTTAAGCCTAACTAAAATTTATGGACTTTTGAAAAAGAGTAGGTACCAAAATTAAATAAGCTGAGAGTGTTGAGGGTGAAAAACATGATAACAAATTTAAGGAAATGTAGAATTATTACTATGAGAATTAACAGAACTGTGTTTATTCCAAATATGAGCCTGCTATAGCATTTTAATTATGAATAGAATTAAACAGAAATTCACTTGCTGTCACCATCTGATAATATTACCAGAGACTTCCCTTAAGGAAATTTAAAATTATTTCTTCTATGTAAATCTCTACAAGTCCTTATTTTCAACCTTATTATAAGAAATAACACACAGTAGCAACAAGCTGGCAGAATTTTGACAATTCTCCTGCCTCCCTCCATTCCGCCTTCTTTTCCTCTTTCCCTCCCTCCCTTTCCCTCCTCTTCCCTCACTCCCTTTCTTTCCACAAAGCAAGTAAATGGGTACATAGAAAATAGTAGGGGTCACACGTTTTCATTACAGGGGTTGGGAATGTGGACTCTCACAAAAACAGACTTGATTTTAAATACTGTATCTGTGCCTTACTAGCTGTGTGACCATGCATAATTTAATCATTCTGTGCCTCAGTTTGTCCGGCTGTAAAATAGGTGCAAACAGTACCTACCTCTTAGGATTGTTGTCAGGGGGGATTCCAACTGGTTTTAAAATAGTATTTAGCACAGAGGAAGCATAATAATTATTATTTTTCACTTCTCTGAATATATAAAACATTTAGTATTGGGATTCATAATCTCAAAATCTAACACTCACTGATGTGAATATCTGATTGGCTAAATGGAGAAAAACATTGTTATAGTAATTATTTCTTTAGTTTCTCATTTTGTTTTTTTAACTGAAAACCAGCATCACAATTTCTTGGTATTATCTGTTACCAATGAACAGTATAAGACTGTAATATTATTTTTGACAAGGCACTGAATATTTGAAATGAAGAAAACTAAGAAATAGTAGTAAATAAAACTTTTCTTGTACTAATCCCAAGTGAAAGATGAAATTAATGATGATATATATGTGAAAACTCTGGAGAAGTCATACAGAAAGAACCTCAAGTGCTTGAGGCACACTTGAAATTCAAATGACATTAAATGACTAATTCTTAAATCAAGAACCCTTCACTAAAATTAAAAACACAAATGCTTTCTTTTTCTTGATTTCTTGTAGGAAGTGAAAGAGTACTCGGTAGGTGTCAGACTATTTTAAAAAGCAGGTCATAGAGATGATATTTCAGGAGTGTAAAAATACTAAGGCGGATCTCATAAATGATTGGTATATTATTTAATTCAGGTTAGCATCAGAATTGTCAATGTTTGTTTCTTAAGCAATGCAATCCTTTAGGTAGGAAGCATGGTTCTTTGGAGAAGTTGAGAGACACAAGATACACAAACTGGAATATGGTGCAAAAACAGACAGTATCGATTTTTTAAAATTAAACCTAGGAATTATTTAACATGGCCATTTCTTTGGGTTGAAGAAAGAAATTCATATAGATCTTCCTGGTTCAGGCTCCAGTGAGGTCTATAGGCAAATTTGCAACTAGAGCAAGATTCAGACCTATTTCCATGTTTGTGCTTACCTCTTAAATATGTCCAGTTCCTACAGCATAGAGGAAAGCACTAGATTGGCCATGGCATGAATGGCCAGGTTAGGATTCTGGCCCTGCCACTTAATAACTGTGTACGGCTTAAATAGGCAATTTGCTAAACTTCATGAATTTCAATTCCCACTCTCCAACCCCCACCCTGGGCAGAATGAGTAGAATCTTTTTTCTAGCAACTCTAGAGAGTTAGGATAGTCTGAGGAGAAAATGTACATAAAAATGCTTTGAAAATTATTTAATGCTTTAAAAATATTATTTATCATTATTATTTCAAGATGAGGGAAAACTCCCCCTCCGCTAATATATTCAGCTTTTTATGGCCACCTAGATCTTCCAGAAAGCTACATAAAAACTGAACATTTTAACAATACTCGGCAATGTTTAGATGTTAAAATAAAATTATCCAAACTGGCACATTTCTTCTTAAACAGTTCTAAAAGTAATACATACATAGTGCAATGAATTTGGAACTACAGAATGAGAACGGGAGGAAGTAAAGGTCACGCTGACTCTCTTATTTCTTGAGTTAACCATTGATAAATAATTTTTACATTTTCTTTGGGTCTTTTTTCTCTATGTGCGTGATATTCAAAACCAAGTGGTGAATATGCTGTATTTATTATTTAACATTCTTCTCTTCTCACTTGACATTTTACAAAAAACAATTTTAATTGGTTAATTTCTGTATTGTTTCCGATTCTAAGCATCATAAAATACTTAATAGTGAAGGTTACCTATGAGCTATTATGTAAAAAAAAGTTCAGCATCTATAACCTAAATAAATATATTAGAAATTCATATGCTTTAAAGCAGTGATCCCCAACTGTTTTGGAGCTAGGGACCGGTTTCGTGGAAGACAATTTTTCCACCAACAGGGTGGGTGGGGGGAGGATAGTTGGTTCAGGCTGTAATGCGAGCGATGGCGAGCCATGGGGAGCAGCAGATGAAACTTCGCTCGCTCGCTTGCTGGCCGCCCACCTCCTGCTGGGCGGCCCATTTCCTCACACAGCCAGGGGGTTGGGGACCCCTGCTTTAAAGGATATCCCTATGTTTTTATGTGATTGACCATTTCAAAAGTTTCATAGACAATTCCACTATTTATATTTAATTAAAGACCATGAAACCTGTTTTTAGTATTTTTAAATAAAAGATAAAGATGACTTCATTTAAAAGCTGATAACAAACCTCTAGAACACGTCCTTCTACTTAAGTGAGGTGTTAGATTTAAAAAGCACTATAGAAATATAGATTATACTTGACTTTAAATAAAAATCTGAATAAATACTATAGAATTGTTATCTCCCCTTTATTCTGTTAATAATTGCTAATAGGAATATTATGGAGAATGATTGAAGCTTAATAGTCATATGTCAATTACCAAGATCACATTTGTGTGGTACAATGAATTTGCAAAGGTAGACTATCAAATGTATTTCATTGTCAAAGGTGGTCTGCCAATCGGCAAGTCATTTCGTAAGTTATGCTCTAAAATATATCATTTACCGATACCCAAGAGACATCTCGGTATGTCATTAATAGTGCAGAAACTCTAAGCCAGGGATATTTTTGTCTTTATAATTAATTTGAGACAGCAGCTAATAAAAACCAGAATAATAACACTAATAACCTTCAAATTAATTTTGACCCTAAGCTATAGCAATTTCAACAGAAGTTAGTATATTTACATACCAAATTAAGATTCCTAAACTTGTATTACAATTGATGCAATGTTTTTATGAAATACTACCTGTATAATATTTCATTAAAATAATAAAATGAGAACAATATAGAAATGTCATAAATGTTTGTGTCCTAGAAAGGATTTAGAGGGAATTTCTGGTAGTATAAATTAATACATGATTAATCCTATTACTTTTATTTATAAAGCATCCAAACATACACATCTGTAATCTTATATGTCTTTACCATCAAGAGAAATATATTCTAGAATTAATTTTAAAAACACTGCTTTTACTGTGCTTATGTATTCTAGTTGAGAAGTCTGGACTTTAAGCATTTTTAAATTATAGAACTCATCAGAAAGCAGGAGGAAACCAACAATACAGCTGATGGCATTTGTTAATATAAACCTTTGTGTAAAAATGTTATGAAACTAAGAATGGAAAAAGAGTAGAATTATTAAGCAACAAATGGCTGTTTTAAAAAATCTAGTTAATAGTATATACTACCTGGGTTATTCTTTTACTTGAAAAAATTACAGTATATTAGGTTGTCCTAATTTGGAACTATGTAACTGCCACTCTCATGTTTCTAGTTTTACTAGAAGAGTGCATTTTTTTGGTATAAGCGTAAGAAAAAAAAAAAAACTGGAACGTTCCATACTGCAGTTTCCTTCCTCCCTTTCCCCAACAGAAAAAATAAGAAATACTGTACCTAACCAACAGATCTGATGATTCCAAAAGGGACAAGTCTCTATTCTGAAACACTATTCAAGTCAGAACATTCCAAATTATGATTTTGTGAGACACTGGAAAATTATGGCATGAAAAATAGAAGAATATTTCTAATGCACTATAAAATGTATTCCTCAAAGCAAAAGAGCTAATGGAAGGCCAGAGCACTTAATGGATAAAATATAATCAAATGAAACAGAAGCATGTTCCAAGCTGAAAGGCAACAATCTCACTATTCTCACATAATTGGATAGTAGACATAAGCCAGTAAGATCAGGTTTAAAAACATTTTAATATATATAAATACACATATGTATAAATAACATATATAGCACCTGAAGTAAATACATATTCATATTCATATATTAAAGAATCACTTTAAAATTTAAAAATATTTTTTTAACTATTGAAAAATAAACAGCTAGTGAAAAAATAAGTTTTCTTTGCAAAACTTGACTCTGGAAACAAAGATTCTTCAAATGCTTCTCCAAGAACTTGTCTGTTTATTTTAAATATAACCAAAGAAAAAAATAAAAATAAAAAATAAATAAATATAATCAAATATTTGAAATAGAAGGCAAATGTTCATGAAAGCAGACATATATACATGCATTTATATGCATATATACACATAATTGGATAATATAATGAATATATATAATACACATAAAATACAGATCTTCCTTAACTTACTATGGCACTGCATCCTGATAAACCCATCATCAATTGAAAATATCATAAATTGTAAATGCTTATACTACACCCAATCTACCAACCGTCATAGTTTAGCCTAGTCTACCTTAAATGTGCTCAGAACACTCACATTAGCATAATCTGTTGAATATCTCATTTGTTTTATTGAATACTGTACTGAAGGTGAAAACCAGAACGGTTGTAAGTGTGTCAGTTGTGATCGAGTCGCTGAGTGGGAGGAGTGGCTTGCTGCTGCTGCTGCCCAGCATCACAAGAGAGCATCATGCTGCATATCAGGAGTCTGGGAAAAGTATAGTTTCTACTCTAAATTCAAAGTATACTTTGAAAAAATGAAAAAATTCAAACTATAGTTTCTACTAAATGAGTATCACTTTCGCACCATGGTAAAGTTGAAAAATCGGTAAGTCGAACCATTGTAATTTGGGGAATGTCTGTATATAAATTTTTGTATAATATATGTGTATGATATGTGTTTGCACGTGTATATTTAAAACTGGAATTTAGACTGTTTGCTACATCTCATCTTAGAAGCAGACTAGGCCCAAAATCTATGCCTCAAGCCTTTGGTGAATAGCTAATGAATTCAGTATTCAAACAGGGATTAAAAATATTGACTTGGAAATTCAGGACAAACTTACTACTAAAAATGTTTTACACTTTTTACTTAAAAGAACATAGTTAGGTACACATGATTAGACTCTACCAACTATAATAAATTATTGCCGATTTGGCTAGAGCTGTTGATCACCACAAAATTCTCTCTTGCGGACAACTATGGCTTACATATTAAATGGAAGGCTTTAGGCAGTTTTTGTACTTGTTTCCTTAGACCTAAATGGTCCACATAATGATAAAAAGTCAAATAAGAAAAAAATGTAAAATTATGTGCTTTTCAAGCTCAACAAAATTGTTATCATGCTAAAGCTCGCCTGTGTACTAACAGTGTAGTTTTTATAGGCAGGTGTTTCTGCTACTAAAGTTTTCACATTAATTGAGGCTCTACTTTTGATTTCAGTTTAAAGGTGTTGCTAGTGATTGAATCTACTCAGTAGTGCACTTTTATGAATAAGACTCTGAATATTAAAATTCTTACATGTACTCTCTCAATTCATTGAGATTCAGTCAAATAGAAAGATATCATATACCAAGAAGATTCCTTTGTATATGATGTACAATGGAGTAACAGATTAATTTTCCTTTTTGGACAACTTAATGATGTTGATTAACATTAAAAAACTTCAACAGTTACATATTAAAAAAAAGACTGGGGTACAAGGCAGATAATTAGTAGTATTACCTTTAAAGGCTTTTGTTAGAGGAAGTGAATGTTAACAACTCTTTATAAATTAAAGTCGCCCTCTCCCAGGAACTTCAATACTGTATCACAAAAAAATAAAATTGTCAACTATTGCTTTTAAGAAAGGGAACAATTCCCATTTTCTAGAACATTACTTCTGAAATCAACACCCTTATTCAACACCCTTGATATCATTTCTGATAATGAGTCAGTGAAAAGAGTGATTAGACAAATGGTACAATTCAGAAAGAAAATAAGATGCAGAAAGAAATTCAGAAAGAAAATAAGATGCCAACTGAGTTTTCCCAGGTCATCCAATCAACTCCTTGCAGAGTTAAAAATAGAAGCTAAGACTAATTCCCACAGCTACTGCCAGATCAGAGCCTGACAACTTTGCATTGTGGTAGCTTCCAACCTCTCCTGCTACTGGGATTCCCTGCATTGAGACATCTTCCTATGAGGTTCAGTCATTTCAAGGTTTGCTTTAAAATGGAGAGGGGTAGGAAAAGGTTCATAATTTTAGGGAAAATCTGTGGTAATGAGATCTCATTGTAAACTGCTCACGAGAATTAGAAAGATAAAAACTGGAAATATTTACTAACCCTTACTATGTCTCAAACACTGCAGTAAGTTCCCTTTTATGTTATCTTCTTTAATCTTCGCAACAACCCTGTGATCTTCCTGTTTTAAATATCCAGAAACAATTCACAGTGGTTAAGTAACTTACCCTAAGTCATAGAGATAGAAAACAATAGAGGTAGGATTCAAACTAGGTGAGGTTCAAAGTTCAAATTCACTTCCTGAAAAACATGATTAGAACATAAATGGTAGCCAAAACTCCCCAAAATAAATTAAAAAATTAAAAGAAAGAGAGAAAGGAGGGGAGGAGGGCCTAGTGATCTGCATACCTTAAAAATAATGTTTAGAACTTTTTGATTGATCTTAAAAATGACCAAAAGCTAGCTGCCTGAGAGCTCTAAGAATAAAATTATTAACAAACTAAACAAAAAATATTGATTTTTATACTCACTCACTTTGAGATCACCCAATTGCTTTCCTTTCATAACACTGTACTGCCATTTTATTTCATTTTCTATTATATTTATTAAGGGATAATTTAAAGACAAGTATTTTGCCTAACAGGTTAATGATTTTTTTTTCTTCTAAACGATGACCAAGATGCCGATCCTCCTCCCCTTATTCAATGGACTAATTAGTGTCAGATCATTTTAGTGTCATATTTAATTTCTGTGGTGAAATACTGATTTCACAAACCCTGTGAAGATGTTACACAACCACTATAACATGCATGCAGGTGGAAAAAATTTTCAACTGATGTAGATTTTGCTTTCTCTATGATTGTATTCTTCACAATCAATGAGATAGAAAAAGACACAGAGATAAGAGAACTGTTGACTCATATTTTCTTATTAAAATGTGTATCTTGGGCTTCCCTGGTGGTGCAGCAGTTAAGAATCCGCCTGCCAATGCAGGAGACACGGGTTCGAACCCTGGTCTGGGAAGATCCCACATGCCGCAAAGCAACTAAGCCCATGCACCACAACTACTGAGCCTGCGCTCGAGAGCCCGCGAGCCACAACTACTGAGCCCATGCGCTGCAACTACTGAAGCCGGCGTGCCCTAGAGCCCGTGCTGTGCAACAAGAGAAGCCACCGCAATGAGAGGCCCGTGCGCCACAACGAAGAGTAGTCCCCACTCCCCGCAACTAGACAAAGCCCAGGCACGGCAACAAAGAACCAATGCTGCCAGAAATAAATAAATTACTTAAGAAAATAAATAAAATCTGTATCTTGCATTTTCAATTTTCTAAAAGTTCAAATCCATGGTGGTTGAAAAAAGAAGAGTAATGTCATATGTTTTCTTGTCCTGGGTAAATGGATTGTGCTTGGTTGAGTGTCTTTTTTTTGTTTTGCCAAAATTTCTTTTTTATTATTTTTATATCTACTATTACTTATTTGAATTCTACTCACCGTTTTTTGTTTTTTCATCTTTATTGGAATACAATTGCTTTACAATGGTGTGTTAGTTTCTGCTTTATAACAAACTCAATCAGTTATACATATACATATGTTCCCATATCTCTTCCCTCTTGTGTCTACCTCCCTCCCACCCTCCTTTTCCCACCCCTCTAGGTGGTCACAAAGCACTGAGCTGATCTCCCTGTGCTATGTGGCTGCTTCCCACTAGCTATGTACCTTATGTTTGGTAGTGTATATATGCCCATGCCACTCTCTCACTTTGTCACAGCTTACCCTTCCCCCTCCCCATATCCTCAAGTCCATTCTCTAGTAGGTCTGTGTCTTTATTCCCATCTTACCCCTAGGTTCTTCATGACCTATTTTTTTTTCTTAGATTCCATGTATATGTGTTAGCATACGGTATTTGTCTTTCTCTTTCTGACTTACTGGTTGAGTGTCTTGAACTGCTCAAACTTTAAGGTCCATCATCTCTAATTTCCACCTTACCAAAACCTCAGACAAGAAACAGGAGAAAGGGTAGTGCCATCCGTAATTCATTCCCACCACACCTACAAAAATAATCACAAGGAACTTGTGTAGAATACCAATTCTTTTGTATTAGGAAGGCAGTTTTCAAAATTAAATGGTATTGGTTCATTTGGTTGTTTAATAAATATCTTGCAGAGGCCTATCATAAAGCCAAATACCAAACTGACCATTTAAGTTGCAGGAATTTGTACGGTCTTGATATTTTACTATTTTAAAGTAACAGTTTACATTTGAGTGCTTACCACAATATGTAATACCAATGAGCTCCCTAGAAATCTAAACATTTATAAAATACACCAGATGCTACTGTCTCATGCCTTGCTTTGCAATCCTGGATTGCTTTCTCCTATGGAGATGATGTAAGAAATATAAGCTAGATATCTCTTCTATGGGATCACCAGCCATGTCTCAACTAACTTTTATCAGTGGAGACTCTCAGTACATACATATTTATTTATTATAAAACTCTTCGGTACTGATCATTAGGTAATTCCGGTAAATGTGGGCACGTAATAATAGTTAAGAATGTCAGCCCCATTTCATTTCAGCTTGATCCACTGCAGGAAAGCACAAATTAGATGAAAGCAATTTCCCCAAGAACAACTCACTTCCTTGAGATGAGACATAAACTTGGGTGAACAATGATTTGTCACAATTTATTTTTGAGGGTAGTGGTTTAAAAAAAGTGTTAATGTAATCTTTTCAGAATGAATCCTTTTAAAAATGCATTAATTCTCCAGTGAATATAGCTTATAATTAAAAACCTATACATGTAATTTTACTTTTCTAAATTTTTACATATGACCATATATAATAAATATGGAAATCTTAAAATCTTCATTATCTTTAAAATTTGATGGCCTTTAAATCTGAATTTGGATTTGGTGAGTCTGACGGATTATTCTTAGTGACTCTATTGGGTACCACCAATTCAGATTCAACATGATTTCTGCAAGTCTCAGAAGCATTAAGTTTTGTGAATGGATAGAGGGTATTAACATCCTGGTGGTTTTTCACTACACTGAGATGACCAGAGAACCTGAGTGTGAAAGATCATGGAGAGGAGTGTAAGAAATGGCACTAAAGGTATCACTGACTTCTCTCTGTTTACTCAGACTCTGCAGTATATACAACAGAAGGAACAAAGCAGGTTGTGTTGCTGCTACTGTTGCAATGACCAAGGATCCTCAGTCTCATCGCCACTGCAGTCCATTGTTTAAGATGTGAGCTTGTTGTTGCTTATTCAGGCAAAAGTCAGAATGCTTATTTGTTTTATGTCTGTTTTTTAATGAGGGTTTGATTAGACAGCAATAAAGACAAAAGTAAATAGGAGAAATGTTTATTAATAGGTCCCTCCATCCCTATCAACCAAAGAAAAGGCATACCTTAAAATACTGTAGTGAAATGTCTAGGGTGTGTCTGTCTGTGTTCTTGCCACTCTTCACCTTTAAGTAGCTTTTCAAAAATATGTTATAAACAGGTTGCTTCATCCTTGCCCTTTTAGCCTGTTAATGTCTAATTTAAGTAAAGCAGGATGCAATCCCCAGCAAGTTATCTGTTTCTCCTTTCTTGGACCATGCAAATCAAAACAGTCTTCTTCTAAGGAGGGTAGTGAAAAGTTGTGCCAATTGTGTTCATACTTCAGCTATTCCAACGTCCTTTAGTTTATCTTAAATGAGACATTCTCATCTTTGGGCTTTAATTATTCTGTTTAAAAATAAATTTTCAAAGATACTCTGAAGAGAAACTAAGAAAAAAAACAACAAAATAAAAGATTTACCATAATGCAGGTACATAAATATGAACTAAAAATACTTTTAAATTAAAAATTAATCTTTTTTATTTTAAAAATTAATCTAATTAAAATTACAGATTAGGCTGGATAGAATTGATCCATTGCTGAAGCTTAAAAACAAACTAGCTATAAATGTTACTAGTTTTCTACACTGTTGTTACAAGACTTGACTGACATCCGTGATGTACTCTGCAATATTTTTGAAATGATGAAATGTGTGATCCAGAGACTTGAAATATTTCAATACTTGTGTATAGGAATTTTCTTCCATGAACTAGAAATGAAAAAAGTGAGAATGTTTCCTTGCTCAAATCACATTAAGTGGATTCCCTTACATTACTTGCATTCATTTTTAAGATAGTCATAAATGGTTACATAAAATACAGGAATATTATCTGTTGAAGAAGCTGATGGTTTTTATAGTCAATGTATGTATTCAAATGATAAATGTTTCTGCATAATCTCTGACCCAACAATACCATTCCATGCCACTCCAAGAATTCTTCCATCAAAAGTAAAAGCTCCAGGACATAAAGACATGAACCTCTATGCCCATTACCACATTTCTTGAAATCATAAAACTGTTTGGAACTTAATAAATGTTTATCAATGGGTTTTGACTGAATGAAATTATGGCTCACTCATAGTACACATTACTGGGCATCTACTAAAGGTAATATGGTAGTGATATATGCTAGATATCATTAATATAATAGAAACACAATGTACTAAAAGTGTTTTGCAACTAAAAATCACTATACATTGTATGGCTTTAAAAAGGAATGAAATGCTGCTACATGCTATAACATGGATAAACTTTGAAAACATTATGTTAAGTGAAAGAAGCCAGACACAAAAGGACAACTATTATATGATTCCACTTATATGAGGTAGTTAGAATAGGCAAATTATAAACCCAGAAAATAGAATAGAGTTAACCAGAGGCTAAGGGGAGGGGAGAAATAAGGGGTTATTGTTTAGTGAGTACAGTTTCTGTTTGGGATAACAAGAAAGGTCTTAAAATGGATAATGGTAATGGTTGCTCAACATTGTGAATGTACTTAATACCAATAAATGATACACTTAAAAATGGTTAAAATGGTAAATTTTACATTATGGGACATTTTACCAAAATAAAAAATAAAAATATACTATAAAATAAAGTACAAATTTACCTCATACTAGGCATACTATGAAGTTTGCATAAAATTGCACTTATTTTAGGAGCTTATATGGTTATTATCATATTTGGGGACATGTAAAGAAAGCAACAGCTTAAGTAGTCCTCTTGAGTTCTTTCTCTCCATCTTTCCAACCTGGTGTTTTCTAGATTAATGGTTTTGTCACGCCTCTCTTTGAATACTAGCATCAGTAGGAATGCTAGCTAGTACTGGTTTCCTTAAGTATCAGCTAAAAAGTTTAATGTATTTTTATGCTGGTAATTGTTTTAGAACCTGGGAGGGATGTCATTGTTTTCTTAACTTGCCAAAAGCAAATATAGTACTGTAGACAGCATTACTAGAAAGAAATAGTAACTTTGAAGTAGACATATGTCCATCCTAAGCAAACTGAATATATTTCAAAGCAGACCACACCACTCAACTGCTGGCAATGTTCTTCCACATACTTGGCAGTATACTACTCGAAGTCTGAGAACTGTTTCTTTTTTGTAAAAATGATTTTGATTGGGAAACCCTGAATAAATCCTTTGGAATGTGTAACGTTTAGAGCTCCTTCTGGGATTCCTTTTCCATGAATCAAGGTTCTTTGATTCACTATCCTCCTTGGCACTTGCTTCCTAGTCATCTCAGCAGCCTTTGTGCCAGTGCTAATGAAGAGCTCCCAGTTTAGGTCCTAAAGCAGGGAGAACAATAAAAGGAGAACCTCATTTCAAGTACCAGAAATGTCTGGGTTATAAAGGACACACATATTGTCAAAGTAAGCCCAGAGTGGGGTGACATCACCAAGGTCATTCCTGGCTCCACGTCCCCCACAGGAGGAACAACTAACAATTATTTGGAAACAGGACACTATTTGAGAGAATCCTAGAACATGGAGGTGAGGCTGAAGCACCCCCGTGCACCACAGAGACCAAGACAGACTGCATTAGAAGGGTGAGAAAAGGAGCTACACGTTGACCACACTGCCCCTCCCCCAAGCCAGTGGAGCACCATGGGTGAGGTCTCCCCTGAACCTCTGGTTCCTCCAGTAGGAGAAGAGAACTGGGGGACAGCAAGCACCACCACTAGCATTGGGGTTGCTTTGTGGGAGCCACTGCTCTAACCTGCTCCACTGGGATTGCAGGGGAATCTGCAGGGTTTGACCACTAAAAGTTGGACTGTGATGAAGGGGGAAGGGGCATGCAACAGCCAGCACATGGATTGCGACCGATGGAATTCATACCTGCAGTGCCCAAGTAGTGATCACAACTGGCACCTTTGCTTATCTACAGAGCCAGGTTGGTGGGACACTACAACCGGGGAACTCAGCAGGGTACAGATCCACCTGATACGCATCTGGCCCTTGAACCTGGTTTGCCCATACCCAGGGAAAGAGCAGAGTCACAGCCCACCCACTGTGGAGAGTGTCTTCTGGCCATCTGACCAAAAGGGCTGGCAATAAATCCTGGAAGCTATTTGGCCCAGTCGTGCTCCAGCCAAGAGGCAGGCAGCCAGAGCTCATCACTGGCTCTGGTACAAAGCAGAGCCAGTATCAGGTGTGGAGGGATCCTGTACCATGCACAGGCAGGGAGATTCATTCATATCCAAGGCTGAGAGGAGCTCCCAGCTCCTCCCAACTGGGGAGCCTGTTTGAGAAATTAAGAGTCGCCTGGAGTGGTCCCTCCTCATCCCACCCAGGCAAAGGAACTGGGACTAGCCCCATCCCATCTGCTGTGGAGAGTGTCTTCCTGGCCCATCTGACTAGAAGGATTGGTGACAACTCCTAGAAACTGTGCGGCCAAGCAGTGCTCAAGCCTAGAGAAGGGTAGACAGAGCTGATAGTCTGCAAAGCAAAGCCAGTGGCCTTGTTCAGCCACAGAACGTGGAGTGTGGATCAGCTGGAGTTAAGACAACAAAGAGCTTTACTGGCTTTAGAGCTGCTTCTCCTGCTGCACCCAGGCAGGAAATCTAATTCATAGCCCTACTCATCACTGAATACAGCCTTCAGCACGTCCAACTGGGGAACCTAACCAGAGAACATGGGAAGCTGTACAGCCCATTAAACAGCCCTAGATACAGTGGCACTTGAACAGACAGCACAGCCTGTGGCCTCCCCCTTCTGCAGGGCAAAACCAGTGCCCTCACCTGACCAGGGAATTAAGTGCACACTCTGGCCTGATTTGGGTTCCCAAACAATGAACTATCCAGGCTCTGGGTCCTGTCCAGAGCCAGGTCCTATACAAGCTCTGATTCTCTGCCAGGAAACTAATTCATAGCCCCATGTACTACTACTACTGAATATAATACCCAGTTAAGTCTGGAGGAAGAGCCCAATTATTCAGATATGCAGATACCAATGTAAGGAATCAAGGATCACAAAAATTAGGCAAATAGGACACCACCAAAGGAAAGTAATAAAACTCCAATAACTGACCTTAAAAAAATGAAGATCTGGGCTTCCCTGGTGGCGCAGTGGTTGAGAGTCCGCCTGCCGATGCAGGGGATGTGGGTTCGTGCCCCGGTCCGGGAGGATCCCACATGCCGCAGAGTGGGCTGGGCCCATGAGCCATGGCTGCTGAGCCTGCACGTCCGGAGCCTGTGCTCCGCAACGGGAGAGGCCACAACAGTGAGAGGCCCACACACCGCAAAAAAAAAAAAAAAAAAAAAAAAGAGAATATCTATGAACTGTCAAAGAATTCAGAATAATCCTCCTAAGGAAGTTTAGTGAACTACAAGAAAGCACAGACAGCTAAGTGAAATTAGGAAAACAATGCATGAACAAGACAAGAAGTTTGACAAGGAAGTAGCAACATCAAAGAAACAGGAACACTAGATTTTAAAAATACAATAACTGAACTGAAGAATTCAATAGAAAGTTTCAAAGGTAGATTCGACCATGCAGAAGAAAGAATCAGCAAACTGGAGGACAGGACTTTAGAAATTACCCAGTGAAAGGAACAAAAAGGAAAAGAATAAAAAGAGTGAAGAAAGCCTATGGAAATTATGGGACACAATAAAGTAAACAATGTTCATGTATGGGAATTCCAGAAGAAGAAAAGAGAGAGAGAAAGGGAAAAAAAGTATATTTAAAGCAATAATGGATGAAACCTTCCCAAACCTAGGATGAGAAATGGACATCCATATCCATGAAGTCCAAACAAGCCCAAATAGGTTGAACTCAAATAGGGCTACTCTGAGATACATTGCAATTAAATCATCAAAAGTCGAAAACAAAGAAAGAATTTTAAGACCAGCAAGAGAAAAGAGAGAAGTTACATACAAGGGAACCCTGGGATAATTGGATATTCACATGTAAAAGAATGAAATTGGACCAATATCTTATACCACTCACAAAACTAACTTGAATTGGATTAAAGACTCAAATGTAGGACCTGAAACTATGCAACTGCCAGAAGAAAACATAGGAATAAAGCTCATTACATGGGTTTGGTAATGACTTTTTGGATATGACACTGAAAACACAAACGACAAAATAAAAAATAAACAAATGGAACTACATCAAACTAAAAAGCTTCTGCACAGCAAACGAAAACAAAAACAAATCAACAAAGTGATTGAAAAGACAACCTATAGAATGCGAAAAACATATTTGTAAACCATATATCTGATAAGGGTTAATATCCAAAATAAATTAAAAATTCATACAAATCAATAGCAAAAAAAAAATTACCCAATTAAAAAAATGAGCAAAGGACCCGAATAGACATTCCTCCAAAGAAGACACACGAAAAGCCAACAGGTACATGAAAAGATGCTCAATACCACTAGTCATTAGGGAAATGCACATTAAAACCACATTGAGATATTACCTCACACCTGTTAGAACAGTCATCCTCAAAAATGTCAAGAGATAACAAATGCTCATGAGGATGTGGAGAAAAGGGAAGCCTTGTGCTGTTGGTGGGATTGTAGATTGGTAAAGCCAGTATGGAAAACAGTATGGAGGATCCTCAAAAATTAAGACTAGAACTACATATATCTAGCAACTCCACTTCTGGGAATATATCCAAAGAAAATGAAAACACTAACTCAAAAAGATATCTGCACCCCCATGTTCATAGCAGCATTATTTATAATAGCCAAGACATGGAAACAATCTAAGTGCCCATTGATGGACAAATGGGTAAAGAGGTTGTTTTATATATTTATAGATATATACGTATTATATGTATACACACACACACACACACACACACACACTGAAATATTATTCATCTGTAAGAAAACAAAGAAATGCTACCATTTGAGACAACAGAAATGGACCTTGAAGGCTTTATGCTAAGTTAAATAAGTCAGAGAAAGAAAGGCAAACACTATATGATCTCACTTATATGTGGAACCTAAAAAAAAAGAAAACAATCATAGAAAAAGAGATCAGACCTGTGGTTACAGGAGACAGAGGGTCAGGGGAGGGGAAATTGGAGGAAGATGGTCAAAGGTACAAGCTTCCAATTGTAAGATAAATACATACTATGGACATAATGTACAACATGATGACTACAGCTAACACTGACGTGTGATATATAGAAAAATCATTAAGAATAAATTCTAAGCATTCTCTTCACAGAAGAGTATTATTTGATCTCATTTATATAAATCTGTGTGTTTGTGTGAGAGAGAAGGACAGAATACAAAAATGCAAAAAGAAAAGTTGTAAAGTACGAAGCTGCTTAGGTTTATATCTCAATCTATAACAGATAACAATTTGTTTAATTTTAATAGGTACAAAAATAAATATTAAGCATAGAACAAGCAAAAAGAAAACCTGAGCCCAGCGTAGATGTCCTTAAAGCATTTGCAAAGGAGGGCTTTATTAGGTCCGCGAACACCTGCAATTACAGGCAAAATTCTATGTGTGTGTGTTGTGTATGTACTTGGGGAGTGGACGCATAGCCTTTATTGAATTATTAAAGGGGATGTTAAGACCCAAAAGTTTAAAAAGCACTGGAAAGCCTGACCACAAAACCATTTTAAACTACTCTGATTATGTTTTTATAGTTTTCCTTCACTCGTTAACACTTCAAAGAACAGCATGTGAATGTGGAAAGAATCTCTGCCATTTAGGTAAGATCTCTGAGTCTCAGTGTAAAATTAGCATATAGTAGAAGGATGAAATTATACACCATAGATGAAAGTACCTAGCAGAGCGCTTTAAGACTAGTACTTATTTATGCAAGACATCTTCCCCTGCTTACTTGTTTTCCGTAGAATGAAAGCATACTGAAAGCCGGTACAATGTCTTCTTTAAAGTTTTCTTTTGTAATGCTTACTATGCTTTTTGATACGGATGAGCCAATATCCACTTAAGGGCATGTAAGCTCACAATAACTTTTGTTGAATATAACTGTTTGAATGTACTTTCACTATATTATTATATAGGGATTTTAAACTAAAATGTACCTGCACACACTATTTAGAGCCTAACTTGGATATTAGAGTAGGTGGATATACACCCCTGGAAAATAATAGCTAATTTCTTCACTAAAATCAAATTGCTGAACATCTACTTTGCATATACATAGCTAGGCACTGTATTATGAGTTTCAGGTAATAAAAAGTTGTTAGTCAAAGACTCTGCTCCCTAGGGTTATTTTACAACAGCAAATCATGTTCAAACTAAAGGATAGACCAAAATAGAAAGTGCCACAGGCATTTAGACAAGGGAGAAACACATCTGAAATGAGAAGGAAGGTGGGTATGGGGAAGGGTTCATGGAAGAGGCAGTGTATGCTGTGAGCAAGGTTTCAACGTGTAGCAGGGTGAGTGAAAGGAACAAATGAAGACATATAGTCGTGATATCATGAGGCACAAACTAGAAATAAACAGCACTTGTTCTAGGCTGGTCATGAGGTAATTTAAGGGGATTAGTGAGAAACTAGATAAAGAGATATCTCTTTATGTATTACTTATTAATAATACTTTTGAACACAAGTATTTAATTTAAAAAAAAAGAACAATATAGGGACAGGAGACTAGGAGGTACAAACTATTATTATAAAATGAGCTATAAGGATATACTGCATAGCACAGAAAATATAGCCAATATTTTATAACTATAAATGGAGTATAACCTTTAAGAATTGTGAGTCACTATATTTTACACCTGTAAGTTATATAATATTACACATCAACTATACTTCAATTAAAAATGCTATTTTAGTGAATAAAACACTAAGCAGTGAAATTTTTTAAAAAGAACTTAGAAGAGAACTTAAAAATAAAGACATAAAGAGCAGGTTGAAACAGCGCAGAAATCTGGCAATTAAGAGGCCATTGATAACTTTCAAAATAGCACTTTTCCTACCTATTCTCAGTGGAGGCAAAGCCTTATTAATCCTACTATTTCTTTTTCTGTTTTCCAAAATCTCAGGATAAGTCTATTTCAATTGTAGCTAATGGCAGTAATGCAGCACCAGAAAATGCCGTTTGTAAAGAGAGGGCAACTTTGTGACTCCTAAGTGGGTACTCAAGTCTTAAATTACTGATAACACTGACCACCCACCAGACTAAATGTTTTTTTTTACGTGATTGGAAAGCAACAGATTGATTTCAATTCTATCTTGTCATATCTACAAAAAAGTTCCTACAGTTCATTTAGCAACTAATAGAATACATCCTTCTATTTGGTATTACTCCTCCTTAACACGGGGCAATTAATTTTTCCTTTCTCTGGGAAACGTTTTTAACAAAGGAAATAGAGTCATAAATTAGTTTCGGTTAGGAAATCATACAACTATTTCTACCTAGGGCTTTGAATTTAGAAACTTTCCTCAGAAATTGTTTAAATATAACGAAGTCCAAATTCAGAAATACCTTAAATTTAATTATCTTAGTTGCACTAAAATAACAAATTCTATTTTCTATCTTGTTTTCTTTCTTCCCCAGAAGGCTTCTCCAACCCTAATCCATAACTTAATGCATTCATCTCACCTATACAATCACTGGCAGGTATGATGCCGGCTTTGGCGGCTCCAGTCCCCTAATCCTGACCCATTTCTTGCCAAAGAACTCAGTTTCTTCAGAAACCAAGTAACAGACATTTCAATTTCTAACCATCATTAGCATATTTTCATGTACTAATACTCAACATAAAAACACCTTTCAAAATTACAGAAATTTTTACTGTACTTAAGATCAATTGCACTAACCTGTATTTCATAAACCTTGGGCTACTTTCTAAAAAATGAATTATTATTTTAATATGTTTTTCACTTATTATTCAGAATAATTATTCATATAATTAAATATTTTACAATTAGGTAAGAAAGGTGGAAAATAGTTTTGCTATTCTTGTTCTTTGTTCTCTCTTCTAGTTGGTGTGCCTGAGCCAAAATTTTAGAATATTGAAAATTTAATATTTCAAACCCAAACCACATTTAAAGATAATAATAACAACCAGCCAAAACAATATCGGTCCAGAGGTTTGCATGGTCCGGGGAACAGTTCTCTGAGGGGGCCATTTGGAGTGGGATTTGCCCACCCCCCTCCACTCCTTCTGCCTCATATACTGAAGATAGAGACAAAGAAACCAACTCAACTCTTTCCAAAGTGTATCTATAAATAGAGAATTTGTAATCAGAAAAACAATAACGATATATAATAGAAGTAACATGATTTTTCAGAACCAGTATCTTGTTCTAAAGCAATATTTAAAAAAGAAGGTAAGAAGGTTAGCTATAAACCCTGGACCTCTTTTTCATTGGTCTCCTATTTTAATTTGTTAAAATAAAACCCATGGCCTTTTGAGTCAAACTGTCTCTTTAATTTCAGATTTAAAGATAACAAATCTCTTTTTAAATGGAATATTGGCACACAGACACCACACAGTCTGGCTTATTGCAACTGTTCTCTGTTGGTGAAGTGGCACATTTGTAATCCCCACCATAGCAATCTTCACCATTTCACAGAATATCATTCAATTGTACATCCCTAGGTGGGCAACAAGAATGGGCACTTGAGCTCAGCAGCAAAGCGTTTGTGGGGAAATCCTAGGTCAGAACCCCCAAAAGGGGAGACTAACTTGAGGATGCCCAAATAACCTGAGGTTTACCTTGGCCACCTCCCCTGGCTTTCTGACTGCCTGTGGGAAAAGCCTCTCTGGAATCTCTTTTGAGGTTATTGGGGGAATCCTAGGACAAACACACTGCTTGCTTTTGCAGGAGGACTTGCCCCATACCCTACCCAGCTAGGTGTCTCACAACCTAGCTGGACTAAAAAAGCTTCAAGAAAAACGGGACAGACTGACATTTGCATTTCTACTTCCACCTAGTCTTATGCACGTGGAGCAAAATATGTAGGTATAGCCCTCTTTCTCACACCCCAACAGATTCTGCTGTCCTCGAAACCCATCTGGTAGCTGCAGTGACTACAATGAAGGGAGTTATCGGAAACCATGTTGGTACTGGGTTTAAAGGATTTTTCATGCCATGTATTTTGGGGAAGGACACAGATAATAGTCCAAGCATGGTATAAGGCAATGTCCTTTCTGGGTCCTTGAAAAATCA
Organism: Mesoplodon mirus; assembly: GCF_964341445.2. Lineage (NCBI taxonomy): Eukaryota > Metazoa > Chordata > Mammalia > Artiodactyla > Ziphiidae > Mesoplodon > Mesoplodon mirus. The sequence continues at coordinate 77,194 of NW_028295650.1, forward strand.
GTCACGGAACAGAGGTGGTGGACAGGAGCTGACAAGAGCTGGCTTGTTAATGAGCACAGCATCCCCGGGGTGGGGGGTGGGGGAATCAATGAAATGATTGACAAGAGAAGATGGTAAATGAAGGGAGAAGTGGGGACAAGTGCTGCTCAACCCAAGCTGAACTCCAGGAGGTAAGTTTCTCCTCTAATTTGAGATTCTTTCTAAAGGTTCAGTATTGAAGTGGGTGTTTGACGTTGAAATGTGCAGACCCATTCTAATAACTGGAAAGGGAGAAGACTGAGGAAGGCAAAAGGAGAGGGAAGATTTCCGATTACTTCTCTAGGCTGCTGACAAGAACCTGCTGCTCGCAAACCAGAAATTAACCAAGCGAAGGTTGAAGGTAGCAACGTAAAAGTGAAACTCAAATTATTTTCCATTCTGAATCCTCTTCAATATCGAAGCGAGTGTGGCACAGCAATGGTTGATTATCTTAAGATTACAGAGGCTGACCGCCTTCTTTGTTTGCCCAGTAACACCGCTCCTCCAATCATCTCAAGCACTTGGCTGATTAATATTTCAATTCCAGTTGCTGCTCCTTTTCCCATTGCAGAAGGCGGCAGGGATATTCCCCTTCTTCCCTCTGTATTACAAACCCCATTACTAACCAAGCAGAAAGCACCGCGCAGTGTGGCCGAGGCTAATAATAGCCGGGCTGCTTACCTTCTCCGGAGGGATCGAATCAGCGCATGTCCCCGCGCCGGCTGCCCCGGGGCCGCAGTGCCGCCGCGCCGGGTCTGTGCTTGGTCAGTTCGGCCGGCCCCCACCCCACCTGCCAGCTGCAGCAGCTGCTCCCGCCGCTCCCGCCGCCGAGCTCCGGCCGCAGGAAGTCATCCCCCGCGCCGGGCCGGATCGCCACATTCCGCGCCAGCCGCGGGGGGAGAGGGGCCTCTCCCTGCTGCGGGGACCGGCTCCTGGAAACTGCGCTCAAAGATCGCTACCCTTCCCGGTTGTAGGGTTATTTTCTAGGAATGCTTTTACAGAAGAAGCGTCGCCGGCTGGTGGACCGAGAGAGAAGAGCCAGAGTGACTTTCTCTGCAGAGCGCCTTACCTCTGAGCGCTCCCCTGTCACTCCCGCGGCATGGACAGCTCCATTCCGCTGTGTGGGTTTTCCACCCTCTTCATCTTCCTTGTCTGTATTGTTCATTTCGCTGAATTTGAGAGTGGGATTAGCTTTGAAGATATCATTCAAACACTCCGAAAATATTTTAAATTGGCGACTAGTTTTTCTAAGCCCCTGTAGCAAGCTCCACTTTCCCTCAACACACACACACACACACACACACACACACACAGTTACTCGCACGTACACACCCAGCCAAACCACTCACAATTAGGAAAGCTGGGACCTCTCGCCCTCTTGCCTACGTAATGGAACAGGAAACTCCCAAAGGAGTGGGGAAGTAGGACCGGCTAGCGAAAGCACTCGAGGAAAGAGAGAGGGGTCGCCCCAAGATTTTGTTGCTGTTCAGTAGTGTCCTTAGTGGACAGAGGTTCCCCCTCTAACCCCCTGGCCCCGCCCCAAGTGGAATGGCTGGTCTGGTGACCGCTGTAACATTTGGAAACAAAGAAGCTGAAGCCACATTAACAGGTGGCTGCATCTCTTTCTTTCCCGAAGGATTTATCAGAATTGGCTTTAGGAATAATATTAGCATATACGTATATAATAAACCCTTTCCTTCTCTCTTTAAATTGGCACCAGCTATTAACAGGTTTCTCTCTCTCTCTCATTTTCCTCCCTCCCTCCTTCCCTCCCTCCCTCTCCTAAGCTGACCAGATCATCAGTTTCCGGACTTAAGGGGGAAAAAAGGCCAAGGATGTGCTCTCTTTACAGCTGAACCAGGGCTTATTTTCCCGGTGTTCAGCCATTCCCAAGTAGAGAGGCTTTTTGACACTAGGGTTCTCTGTGAGTGAACTTCTCACATTCAGCTTGCTTTTGGAATTGCCCATCACTAGGTCCAGGCCAGTTTTATCCTTGGATTTGTCCAGCAACCTAAACAGTATAATTGCACAAGGCCAAGGCAGTACTTTTAATCTAGGAAGAGTTCCCAACTCTCTGTTTAGCAGTTCCCAAATTAGGAGGTAGTGTAGCAAACAGTTTCAACAAGGCTCAGTAAGAATTCTTGACCCTAGAATGCGGACTTTTTAAAAGCTGGAACAACCTAATTCATCTCTCTGAGTTTCACTTTCATAAAATTAGACCTCACCAAAGAGCAGGGGATTCTTAATATGTATCAAAGTGTATGTGGAATCTGGATGGGAATATTACATCTTTAATTTCACTAACCTCTAGCTGCAATTTAGTATTTAGCATGTCCTTTAAATCTAAATGCAGACAACAAACCACAATAATATTAGGAGTACCTGTGACTATATCCCCAGCAGATACCACAGACAATTTCCTAAGGCAGTTTTTATAGTTATCTCAAAGTATCACTAGTCTGATGTTACAATCAAATCATCATTACCTTTTTTGTTTTATCTAATAGACTGTATCTATTTTAGAATGGTTTTAGATATACAGAAAAATTAAGGGGATAATACAGAGTTCTTATATATCTCATTCCCACTTTCCTCGATTATTGACACCGTACACTAGTGTGGTACCTTTTTTACAATTAACGAGCCAATATTAATACAATAATATTAACCAGAGTCTGTACTTTATTCAGATTTCCTTGGCTTTTGCCTAGTGTCCTTAATTCCATTTCAGGCTTCCATCCAGGACACCACATTACATTTAGTTATCAAGCCCCCTTAGGCTCCTCTGGGCTGTGGTAGTTTCTCAGGCTTTTCTTGTTTTTGATAACCTTGACAGTTTCTTTTTTAAATGTATTTATTTAATTTATTTATTTTTGGCTGTGTTGGGTGTTCGTTGCTGCGCGTGGGCTTTCTCTAGTTGCGGAAAATGGGGGCTACTCTTGGTTGCAGTGCGCAGGCCTCTCATTTCAGTGGCCTCTCTCGTTGTGGAGCACGGGCTGTAGGCGCGTGGGCCTCCGTAGTTGCAGCACATGGGCTCAGTAGTTGTGGTTCACGGTCTCTAGAGCGCAGGCTCAGTACTTGTGGCGCACGGGTTTAGTTGCTCCCTGGCATGTGGGATCTGCCCAGGCCAGGGCTCGAACCCGTGTCCCCTGCATTGGCAGGCGGACTCTCAACCACTGCGCCACCAGGGAAGCCCCAACCTTGACGGTTGTGAGGAGCAGTGATCAAGTGTTTTGTAGCATACCTCACTAATGTAAACTGTCCAATGCTTTTCTCATGGTAAGACTGGGATTATGGTTTATTGGGAGGACAACCAGATAAAGTGCCTTTTTTATAACATCTTATCAAGGGTACATGCTATCAACGTGATTTGCCTGTTGATGTTGACCTTGATAACCTGGCTGAGGTCGTGTCTCAGATTTCTCCACTGTAAAGTTACTCCTCCACCCCTTCCACACTACACTTGTTGGAAGGAAGTCACTATGTGAAGCACAAACCCAAAGAGTGGAGAGTTATGATCCACCTCCTTGAGGACAGAGTATGTACATAAAGTATTTGGAATTCTTCCACACAGATTTGTCTATTTTCCCCTAAACATTAATTTATTCAATTATTGACATTTATTTATATCAGTATAGACTCATGGATATCTATTTTATCCTTTGGGTTATAATCCAATACTACTTTATTTTGTTGTTTGAATTGTTCCAGCTTTGGCCATTGGGAGCTTTTGCTTTTGGCGCCTGTGCTCCTTTGACATACTCCCTTTGGGGTGTGTGAGTTTGTGTGTGTGTGTGTATCTGTGTTTAGCATGCATGTTTGTGTGTGTGTTTAACACTTCCTGACTTTCTGGTACCACAAGATGCTCCAGGCTCATTTTGTGTATGTCCTGCCCCAGTCCTAGAATCAGTCATTTCTCTGAGGAGCCCTGATTCCTTTTATTGGAGAGTAGTAATAGAAACCAAGATCTGGGCTCTAGATGTGCTGTTGCTAATGGGCTATTATTTGATTAGGCTCTCTTGACTGAGAGAACAAAGAAATATATATGTACACTAACCCATGTATATACACATATCAGTAAATATTTCTATATATAACTATCTATATCTATATTGAGCTGAGTGTATACTGATGTCTGCAACTATAATGCATTAACGCTGAGATTAGTTTAGCCTCCTCCTCTTGTTTATCTGTAAATTCATACTTCAATATTGAGAAATGTGGCTACCACCATCCACCATCTATTTATTTAATTGTTCAATTTCAGTACACATGTATCAGAGTTGTGAACCCATCTCCCCAACATCACTATTTTTAAGTATAGTAGTTAATAGAGTCTCTGTTGTATCTCGTTATTTAATGAGTTTAAATACCCATTCGTTTCTATATCACAAATTTGGTTTTTAAAATAGTCTAATGACTGCACTTAAAACATAGTAACTAGTTTCTTTTGAGATTCTATGTATTATATTTTATGAATTTAAAAGTGTTATTTTAAGACTCTTTAAATGGGCTACTCCATATTGTCAAAGGGATCCACAGTAAAAAGAAGGTTAGGACCCCAACCTCACAAAGATTATTGTCAGTTTATAATGAGATGATGTGAAATTGTCTGGTGCAAATGTTGGGAGCTCATGCTTGATAAGTGTTAGCTTTGTCCACTTGGGCAGGCTTCTTTCTCCTCTAAAGTTCTAAATACCTTGGAAGAGAGAACATGCTAAACCTTATGGTTAATAATTTATAATGTAGTGGAAGGATTTGCTAGGTATCAGGGTTGGAGGTAAAAGTCCATATAAGGTTGACGGAGGATGAGTGATTCCACTGCAGAAGTTTGTACTTGATATAAATTAATATAAGTGCAAGCAATGTATTTTAAGTTCATTCTAGAGGAGTAGTTCAGAATAGCTTCACAGAGGAGAAGACCTGAGCTATCTTGGGAGATGTTTAAACAGATGAGGAGTGGAGCCGGAGTTGGGAAGGCAAAGGCAGTGTAGCCTTAGAATGCAAATGTTCACAGACATGATCTTGTGGCTTATTCACCATCCTTACCAACCTAATAAGGACACCTGCTGGTAGCTGCATCATCATCATCATCACCATCACCATCATCACCATCATGTTAATAAAGAATGGATATATTTGCCAGGTAGTCAAACAAGCTCTTTGCACGTAGCACCTAGATGTTTTCTACGATCCACCTTATGAGTTCAATCATTGTAATTATTCTCATTTTTCACATACAAAAATGAAGACTTAGAGAGATTAAGTAATTTGTTCAAATCTTGGTGTGTGCCGTCTCAACTCCATGCTCTTTACCTCTGTGCTTAACAGGCTAGGATGATTTGCCCATATTAAGGGCTCAAATATTGGTTGATAAGTATAATAATCTCATAAAAGGAAAAGTGAAGTAATCTACTTTGATGTTTATGATGCAGTTTGGTGAATGCACTTAAGTGCCAATAGATGAATAATAAAAGTTAGAAACACACAAACATAGAGAAGAAAAATTCATATGTGTATGTCTGCTGGGAACAAAAAATCCTCCTGAATGTCTAACTTCTTAGTAAATATCAGGATATCACATACACATCATTAGGCAGCACCAATGGAGGATCCTCTGTACCCTGCAAGAGGGCACTGTTATAGATGCACAGAAAGAAAATTCATATTTCCTGTACATTATAAATAAGGACATACTATGATCACTCTTTAAGAATGAAGTAATTTGAGTTTTTAAATTTTCCTTATCAATTGGTGTATATGAATCATGTTAGGTGAAGAATTATTGGTTGATTGGACATTTTATGTTTTAATTCTTTACAGAAAACAGTAAACAAATCCTTTTAGGCTTAAAATATCACATTCAGCAAATGAGTTATTATACTGAAGAAAGTGATGAATTCAGTAAAGTGTCTGGAATCTAAAATAAGAAGTAATTGAAGGAACTGGGAATAGATGACATGAAGCAAGACCAGGAGAGAAGTAGGTGGTCGCTCTAAACTATTTTAGGAGTTGTCCTATGAAAAAGGGTTTAGACTGTCCCACACTGAAGATTTTAGACCAAGTAGACAGGTTTAGGTTGATAAAAGGATGAATATTTTGACAAGTAGAACCTTTCAACTATAAAATGGACCGACTGCATTTTAAACTCAAGAACTCCCTGTTACTGAAGTGCTTTAACAGAGGTTGAAGTTAAGCAGTTGGAAAAGTAAGAGCCTTTACAGTGAGGAAATTCTATGATTCTATGGTTTTCAACTCATAAATTTGTGTAGTTCATCCATTTTACTCATTGTATACACTTAAGTATATTGTTCCTTGAAATGTCCATTCAAAGTTGTTTCCTGTGCCACACACTATGAATGTTAGGGTTGGTCCTGTGTAAATCTTACCCCCATTGAATTAGTATTAACCCTAAACAAGCAGCTTTCTTACATAAGGAAACAAAAAAAGAGGTTCAGAAATGTCCAAACTAAGTTTTTATAAAACTGTGTTATCAAATCTAATTTATCAAAAAACTTCAAACAGGGGCTTCCCTGGTGGCGCAGTGGTTGAGAGTCTACCTGCTGATGCAGGGGACACGGGTTCGTGCCCCAGTCCGGGAAGATCCCACACGCCGTGGAGCGGCTGGGCCCATGAGCCACGGCCGCTGAGCCTGCGCCTCCGGAGCCTGTGCTCCACAACGGGAGAGGCCACAATGGTGAGAGGCCCGCGTACCACAAAAAAATAAAAATAAAAGGAAGATGCAGACCTGTATGCTTCAGGATTTTCTCACCAAAACCCCACACAATTTCTTTACTATTCCAGCCAAGTATGGCCTAGCCCTACCCTCATCCCTGTTTTTCTTGGTTTAGTAATAAAGAAAGAGATGGGAATAAAGAAGAGTTATCAGGTAGAAAGATATAAAATAGTGGGGAAAATAATATAAGTGAAGTCAATTACCACCATCATTTACTAGAAGTGAACTTTCAGCACCAGCATTAATATTTTTTCCTGTTATATCTGTAAATGATAATAACTAATATGTACATAACAATTTTCAATTTAAACAAATCTCATTTTTATAACTAACTACTTCGCAACAAGTAACATGCTAAGGCAACATCAATAGATGAAAAACGGTAGTCCCTGGCCCCAAGGAATGTTGCCCAGGAGAACACAGATATATGTAAACAACACAATCACAATACAGTGTAGCGAGTGCAACAATCAGGCATGCAGAAGTGCAAGGGTAGCAAAAAGGAGCATGTGATCACAACACTAAAAAGAAGACTGCACAAAAGACATAGTATGTAAACTGAGGTTTGAAAAATGAAGTGGGTTTCCCAGGTGCCCCATAGGGAGAAAGGAATTCTTGGAGGAGGGAAAAGCATAAATGAAGACAGTGAATTGTTCATATAATCCAGAAGTGAAGTAGGCAATGGCAGGAGAAATGATTGGACACAGGCGTCATGAATACTTGCATGTCTGCATTTTAGCAAGTCCATTCTAAAGGAAACTTTGAGGATCAACTCGGGGGTGGGGGGCCGCGGGGGGGACAGAACTAGTCATTGCTGCCAGAAACACGGGAACCACTTTCTACCAACCCACCAAAATAACGACTTCAAAGGCAACATGGTATCACAGAAAAGGTTTGTTTTTTTGTTTGTTTGTTTTTAGTTCATTAGATCTCACTTAAAATTCTGATTCCACAATGCACTTGCTTTGGGATCTTGAACAACACTCATAAGCTCTGCAAGTTTCAGTGTAGTAAGTTTATGTGATTACCTTCATCTGTAATATCCCTGTGTTGCAATCTTAATGGAAACTCAAGTTCAGGTCAAAGACAAGTTTCTCTGTGACCTCTCCTCTGAATTGATTCAAAAGCCGTCTCGCCCGTCCTCATTTGGCTTCTCTTATGGAATCTCATAAAAACTTCTATGACCTCTTTCGGGTTTTTTTGTTGTTGTTGTTGTCTGTTTGTTTGTTTTTTAATTTAAGTATAGTTGATTTACAATGTTGTGTTACTTTCAGGTGTACAGCACAGTGATTCCTTTTTCACATTCTTTTCCCTTATAAGTTATTACAAAATATTGAGTAGAGTTCCCTGTGCCAATAAGGAGATCCTTGTTGTATCTATTCTATGCCTTATTTGAATGACCGTAGCACTCGTTGTCTGTATCATTTTTATGTCTCTGGTTGCTTTGTGACTGAAAATGAAAAATTTCTATTTGTTCATTCCCTGGCCCTTCCTTAAAAATGTGTTCATTTATGTATTTCATATTTATTGACTACATCTTAGACACCGTGTTAACTGCTGGTTCTAGATGTTAGTAAAATATAGACCTTCCTGCTCAAAAGGTCACAGTATTTGTGGGAAAACGAAAAAATGAACAACCTATATCTCAAAGAGCTTTGTACTTCCCAAAGAGAACACACCTAGTAGGTACAATAAATACATGTATCATACATAAATGTATAAATAGTTAATGGGATTAAAAACTAGAGATAACTGCTTTTCGATTCTGAGGAAATGATGATTATATTTCACCAGGAGCTCAATACCACTCTGAGAATGAGGGCTTAACCCCCGTCCTGACTCACTGCATTGCTTTTCTGTATAAAAATACACAAGTCTGTATATGCGCTCTAGAAAAAGGCTTATCTGGCATGAATTTCAGAGAGCAAGAAGAAAACTTCAAGAAGTTCAGAGAAGCATCCAGAAGCTCAGATGATTGGCACTAATACAACTTGCTTGACAGGAAAATAGAGCTGTAAATCTCACAAAATTAGATGATCTTTGAAGAATTTCAAAACCTCCTGCTATTAATTGGAAATCCTAGAAGAACCGCTTCTTTTAAAGCATACTGATAATATGCTTTACAGCTTAATATTCAGAAGCCTATGTTTTGGCTAAGTGAGCTTCAGGAAAGAAGGAAACTTGTGGTTCAGTTCCATCTACTCTGGAACCTCTGGTCAAAACATTTACTTCTGTGCTCAGCCATCTTATCATCTGTAAAATGGAGGCAACTCTAAGAAAACATAGTTACAGAGATGTTGCACAGTTTCATGTGTCATTGCCTTCATTTGTTTCAGAAAACCAGTAACATCTACGCTACTACTGCAAAGAGTACAATGTTACTTGGGGTCATCTAGTGCAGCTCTGTCAAAGTAAAGAAAGTGAAAGGGCCTAGAATAACTATAATTTTCCCAAGAGGACACTATTATTTTATGGTAACTCTGGGACAAGAACCCTGATCTCTTTGATGCCATTCCATTGTTCTTTTGTTGGGTTCTGAACAACCCAGAGAAAGAAAGAGAAATAAAACTCCTATGTGCTGTGTCACTGGTACAGGATGTGGCAAGATTGGAATTGGAGAAGTACATATTAACAGGTATTTGGGAAATTCTTCAAACTAATTAAGATATATACCAGGTCCATAAAAAACAGTATGTTTTCTCAAGATGATTCTGTGGCATGAACAGAACTGGTAACTGAAGGTGTCTGTGTGCTGCAGTTCCAAACAGGATGGGTGAATGCTTGTTTTATGGCACCTTGAAGACTCCACCCCAACATACACATTAAAATAAAATTAACATTTCAACTGGGTCATAGTTAATTCTGCATGCTCTTGTAAGTCAGCAAAATATTCCATATATCATTTAAGTTGTCACTCACTTTTTTTTTTTTTTTTTTTTTTTTTTTTTTTTTTTTTGCGGTACGCGGGCCTCTCACTGTTGTGGCCTCTCCCGTTGCGGAGCACAGGCTCTGGACGTGCAGGCTCAGTGGCCATGGCTCACGGGCCTAGCCACTCCACGGCATGTGGGATCTTCCCGGACCAGGGCACGAACCCGTGTCCCCTACATCGGAAGGTGGACTCTCAACCACTGCGCCACCAGGGAAGCCTCATATCTGATTCTTGTATTAGGACTCTTCTAAATTTTATATACATTGGAAAATAACTCATGTCTTTCTAAGGTGTATATCTTTGATTATATTTTCTATTTTCATAAAGCTTCTTGTATTCTCTACTCAAAACATGTGTAAATAATGGCTGCATGTAACTAATCAATAATCAGCCATTTTGTCCAGATTTTCAAATGTGTTGGTATAAAGCTACCATAGTATTCTTTGGTAATTAAAAAAAATTCTCTCTGTTTTATAGCTAGTCCCATCTCTATCATATTTGGCAAATATTGCTTATTTTATTGGTCTTTGTTAAGAACAAGCTTTTGGTTTTCTTTGTCACGTTTACTACTTTTCTTCTCTATTTTTGACTTTTCTCTTGATTAATTTTGTCCTTCTACTCTTTGGGATTTACCTTGTTCTTTTTCTATGTCTACTGTCCATTTCCTGTAGCTTCAAGAGCCATTTTCAACAACTCAATGAGCTCTGCCAGCTGTGTCATGGCCACTTCATCATATGCTATTAAAACTTAATCTCATACACTGGGTGAAGACTCAGCAATCTTTTTTTTTTTTTTTTTTAAATAAAATAAATTTATTTTTAAAAATGAAGTTATTTTTATAAATAAATAAATGATGTCACGTCACTTTCACGTCTAAAATCTTTTTTTTTTAATTTATTTTATTTTTTTGCTTTATAACAAATTTAATCAGTTATACATATACATATGTTTCCATATCCCCTCCCTTTTGCGTCTCCCTCCCACCCTCCCTATCCCACCCCTCCAGGCGGTCACAAAGTACCGAGCTGATCTCCCTGTGCTATGCGGCTGCTTCCCACTAGCTATCTACCTCACGTTTGGTAGTGTATATATGTCCATGCCGCTCTTTCACTTTGTCACAGCTTACCCTTCCCCCTCCCCATATCCTCAAGTCCATTCTCTAGTAGGTCTGTGTCTTTATTCCTGTCTTACCCCTATGTTCTTCATGACATTTTTTTTTTCTTAAATTCCATATATATGTGTTAGCATACAGTATTTGTCTTTCTCTTTCTGACTTACTTCACTCTGTATGACAGACTCTAGGTCTATCCACCTCATTACAAATAGCTCAATTTCATTTCTTTTTATGGCTGAGTAATATTCCATTGTATATATGTGCCACATCTTCTTTATCCATTCATCCGATGATGGACACTTAGGTTGTTTCCATCTCCGGGCTATTGTAAATAGGGCTGCTATGAACATTTTGGTACATGTCTCTTTTTGAATTATGGTTTTCTCAGGGTATATGCCCAGTAGTGGGATTGCTGGGTCATATGGTAGTTCTATTTGTAATTTTTTAAGGAACCTCCATACCGTTCTCCATAGGGGCTGTACCAATTCACATTCCCACCAGCAGTGCAAGAGTGTTCCCTTTTTTCCACACCCTCTCCAGCATTTATTGTTTCTAGATTTTTTGATGATGGCCATTCTGACTGGTGTGAGATGATATCTCATTGTAGTTTTGATTTGCATTTCTCTAATGAGTAAAGATGTTGAGCATCCTTTCATGTGTTTGTTGGCAGTCTGTATATCTTCTGTGGAGAAATGTCTATTTAGGTCTTCTGCCCATTTTTGGATTGGGTTGTTTGTTTTTTTGTTATTGAGCTGCATGAGCTGCTTATAAATTTTGGAGATTAATCCTTTGTCAGTTGCTTCATTTGCAAATATTTTCTCCCATTCTGAGGGTTGTCTTTTGGTCTTGTTTATGGTTTCCTTTGCTGTGCAAAAGCTTTTAAGTTTCATTAGGTCCCATGTGTTTATTTTTGTCTTTATTTCCATTTCTCTAGGAGGTGGGTCCAAAAGGATCTTGCTGTGATTTATGTCATAGAGTGTTCTGCCTATGTTTTCCTCTAAGAGTTTGATAGTGTCTGGCCTTACATTTAGGTCTTTAATCCATTTTGAGCTTATTTTTGTGTATGGTGTTAGGGAATGATCTAATCTCATACTTTTACATGTCCCTATCCAGTTTTCCCAGCACCACTTATTGAAGAGACTGTCCTTTCTCCACTGTACATTCCTGCCTCCTTTATCAAAGATAAGGTGACCATATGTCCGTGCGTTTAACTCTGGGCTTTCTATCCTGTTCCATTGATCTATCTTTCTGTTTTTGTGCCAGTACCATACTGTCTTGATTACTGTAGCTTTGTAGTATAGTCTGAAGTCAGCGAGCCTGATTCCTCCAGCTCCATTTTTCGTTCTCAAGATTGCTTTGGCTATTCGGGGTCTTTTGTGTTTCCATACAAATTGTGAAATTTTTTGTTCTAGTTCTGTGAAAAATGCCAGTGGTAGTTTGATAGGGATTGCATTGAACCTGTAGATTGCTTTGGGTAGTAGAGTCATTTTCACAATGTTGATTCTTCCAATCCAAGAACATGGTACATCTCTCCATCTATTTGTATCATCTTTAATTTCTTTCATCAGTGTCTTATAATTTTCTGCATACAGGTCTTTTGTCTCCTTAGGTAGGTTTATTCCTAGATATTTTATTCTTTTTGTTGCAATGGTAAATGGGAGTGTTTCCTTGATTTCACTTTCAGATTTTTCATCATCAGTATATAGGAATGCCAGAGATTTCTGTGCATTAATTTTGTATCCTGCAACTTTACCAAATTCATTGATTAACTCTAGTAGTTTTCTGGTAGCATCTTTAGGATTCTCTATGTATAGTATCATGTCATCTGCAAACAGTGACAGCTTTACTTCTTCTTTTCCAATTTGGATTCCTTTTATTTCCTTTTCTTCTCTGATTGCTGTGGCTAAAACTTCCAAAACTAGGTTGAATAAGAGTGGTGAAAGTGGGCAACCTTGTCTAGTTCCTGATCTTAGTGGAAATGGTTTCAGTTTTTCACCATTGAGGACGATGCTGGCTGTGGGTTTGTCATATATGGCCTTTATTATGTTGAGGAAAGTTCCCTCTATGCCTACTTTCTGCAGGGTTTTTTATCATAAATGGGTGTTGAATTTTGTCGAAAGCTTTCTCTGCATCTATTGAGATGATCATATGGTTTTTCTCCTTCAGTTTGTTAATATGGTGTATCACGTTGATTGATTTGCGTATATTGAAGAATCCTTGCGTTCCTGGAATAAACCCCACTTGATCATGGTGTATGATCCTTTTAATGTGCTGTTGGATTCTGTTTGCTAGTATTTTGTTGAGGATTTTTGCATCTATGTTCATCAGTGATATTGGCCTGTAGTTTTCTTTCTTTGTGACATCCTTGCCTGGTTTTGGTATCAAGGTGATGGTGGCCTCGTAGAATGAGTTTGGGAGTGTTCCTCCCTCTGCTATATTTTGGAAGAGTTTCAGAAGGATAGGTGTTAGCTCTTCTCTAAATGCTTGATAGAATTCGCCTGTGAAGCCATCTGGTCCTGGGCTTTTGTTTGTTGGAAGATTTTTTATCACAGTTTCAATTTCAGTGCTTGTGATTGGTCTGTTCATATTTTCTATTTCTTCCTGATTCAGTCTTGGCAGGTTGTGCATTTCTAAGAATTTGTCCATTTCTTCCAGGTTGTCCATTTTATTGGCATAGAGTTGCTTATAGTAATCTCTCATGATCTTTTGTATTTCTGTAGTGTCAGTTGTTACTTCTCCTTTTTCATTTCTAATTCTATTGATTTGAGTCTTCTCCCTTTTTTTCTTGATGAGTCTGGCTAATGGTTTATCAATTTTGTTTATCTTCTCAAAGAACCAGCTTTTAGTTTTATTGATCTTTGCTATCATTTCCTTCATTTCTTTTTCATTTATTTCTGATCTGATTTTTATGATTTCTTTCCTTCTGCTAACTTTGGGATGTTTTTGTTCTTCTTTCTCTAATTGCTTTAGGTGCAAGGTTAGGTTGTTTATTCGAGATGTTTCCTGTTTCTTAAGGTGGGATTGTATTGCTATAAACTTCCCTCTTAGAACTGCTTTTGCTGCATCCCATAGGTTTTGGGTCGTCGTGTCTCCATTGTCATTTGTTTCTAGGTATTTTTTAATTTCCTCTTTGATTTCTTCAGTGATCACTTCGTTATTAAGTAGTCTATTGTTTAGCCTCCATGTGTTTGTATTTTTTACAGCTCTTTTCCTGTAATTGATATCTAGTCTCATAGCATTGTGGTCGGAAAAGATACTTGATACAATTTCAATTTTCTTAAATTTACCAAGGCTTGATTTGTGACCCAAGATATGATCTATCCTGGAGAATGTTCCATGAGCACTTGAGAAAAATGTGTATTCTGTTGTTTTTGGATGGAATGTCCTATAAATATCAATTAAGTCCATCTTGTTTAATGTATCATTTAAAGCTTGTGTTTCCTTATTTATTTTCATTTTGGATGATCTGTCCATTGGTGAAAGTGGGGTGTTAAAGTCCCCTACTATGATTGTGTTACTGTCGATTTCTCCTTTTATGGCTGTTAGTATTTGCCTTATGTATTGAGGTGCTCCTATGTTGGGTGCATAAATATTTACAATTGTTATATCTTCTTCTTGGATCGATCCCTTGATCATTATGTAGTGTCCTTCTTTGTCTCTTCTAGTAGTCCTTATTTTAAAGTCTATTTTGTCTGATATGAGAATTGCTACTCCAGCTTTCTTTTGGTTTCCATTTGCATGGAATATCTTTTTCCATCCCCTTACTTTCAGTCTGTATGTGTCTCTAGGTCTGAAGTGGGTCTCTTGTAGACAGCATATAGATGGGTCTTGTTTTTGTATCCATTCAGCCACTCTGTGTCTTTTGGTGGGAGCATTTAGTCCATTTACATTTAAGGTAATTATTGATATGTATGTTCCTATTCCCATTTCCTTAATTGTTTTGGGTTCATTATTGTAGGTCTTTTACTTCTGTTGTGTTTCTTGCCTAGAGAAGTTCCTTTAGCATTTGTTGTAAAGCTGGTTTGGTGGTGCTGAACTCTCTCAGCTTTTGCTTGTCTGTAAACGTTTTAATTTCTCCATCAAATCTGAATGAGATCCTTGCTGGGTAGAGTAATCTTGGTTGCAGGTTTTTCTCCTTCATCACTTTAAGTATGTCCTGCCACTCCCTTCTGGCTTGTAGAGTTTCTGCTGAGAGATCAGCTGTTATTCTGATGGGGATTCCCTTGTGTGTTATTTGTTGTTTTTGCCTTGCTGCTTTTAATAGGATTTCTTTGTGTTTAATTTTTGACAGTTTGATTAATATGTGTCTTGGCGTATTTCTCCTTGGATTTATTCTGTATGGGACTCTCTGTGCCTCCTGGACTTGATTAACTATTTCCTTTCCCATATTAGGGAAGTTTTCAACTATAATCTCTTCAAATATTTTCTCAGTCCCTTTCTTTTTCTCTTCTTCTTCTGGAACCCCTATAATTCGAATGTTGGTGCATTTAATGTTGTCCCAGAGGTCTCTGAGACTGTCCTCTGTTCTTTTCATTCTTTTTTCTTTATTTTGCTCTGCAGCAGTTATTTCCACTATTTTATCTTCCACCTCACTTATCCGTTCTTCTGCCTCAGTTATTCTGCTATTGATCCCATCTAGAGTATTTTTTATTTCATGTATTGTGTTTTTAATCGATGCTTGATTCATCTTTAGTTCTTCTAGGTCCTTGTTAACTGTTTCTTGCATTTTGTCTATTCTATTTCCAAGATTTTGGATCTGGGAAATAGAATCTTGGATCATCTTTACCATCATTATTCTGAATTCTTTTTCAGGTAGACTGCCTATTACCTCTTCATTTGTTAGGTCTGGTGGGTTTTTATCTTGCTCCTTCTCCTGCTGTGTGTTTTTCTGTCTTCTCATTTTGCTTATGTTACTGTGTTTGGGGTCTCCTTTTTGCAGGCTGCAGGTTCGTAGTTCCTGTTGTTTTTGGTGTCTGTCCCCAGTGGCTAAGGTTGGTTTAGTGGGTTGTGTAGGCTTCCTGGTGGAGGGGACTAGTGCCTGTGTTCTGGTGGATGAGGCTGGATCTTGTCTTTCTGGTGGGCAGGTCCACGTCTGGTGGTGTGTTTTGGGGTGTCTGTGGACTTTTTATGATTTTAGGCCACCTCTCTGCTAATGGGTGGCGTTGTGTTCCTGTCTTGCTAGTTGTTTGGCTCAGGGTGTCCAGCACTGTAGCCTGCTGGTCGTTGAGTGAAGCTGGGTGCTGGTGTTGAGATGGAGATCTCTGGAAGATTTTCGCCGTTTGATATTATGTGGAGCTGGGAGGTCTCTTGTGGACCAGTGTCCTGAAGTTGGCTCTCCCACCTCAGAGGCACAGCACTGACTCCTGGCTCCTCAATTTGGGATGTTGTGTTGTCTATTCATGTATTCCGCAGATGCAGGGTACATCAAGTTGATTGTGGAGCTTTAATCCGCTGCTTCTGAGGCTGCTGGGAGAGGTTTCCCTTTCTCTTCTTTGTTCTCACAGCTCCTGGGTCTCAGCTTTGGATTTGGCCCCGCCTCTGCGTGTAGGTCGCCGGAGGGCGTCTGTTCTTCGCTTAGATAGGACAGGGTTAAAGGAGAAGCCTCTTCGGGGACTCTGGCTCACTCAGGCCGGGCGGGAGGGAGGGGCACGGAGTGCGGGGCGAGCCTGCAGCGGCAGAGGTCGGCGTGACGTTGCACCAGCCCGAGGCGCGCCGTGCGTTCTCCCAGGGAAGCCGCCCCTGGATCCCGGGACCCCGGCAGTGGCAGGCTGCACAGGCTCCCGGAAGGGCGGTGTGGGCAGTGACCTGCGCTCGCACACAGGCTTCTTGGCGGCGGCAGCAGCAGCCCCAGCGTCCCACGCCTGTCACTGGGCTCCGCGCTTTCAGTCGCGACTCGCGCCCGTCCGTGGAGCCCCTTTAAGCAGCGCTCTTAATCTCCTCTCCTCGCGCACCAGGAAACCAAGAGGGAAGAAAAAGTCTCTTGCCTCTTCAGCTGCTCCAGAGTTTTCACGGACTCCCTCCCGGCTAGCTGTGGCACATTAGCCCCCTTCAGGCTGAGTTCTCGCCGCCAGCCCCAGTCCTCTCCCTGTGCTCTGACCGAAGCCCGAGCCTCAGCTTCCAGCGCTGCGCGCCCCGGCGGGCGAGCAGACAAGCCTTTCGGGCTGGTGAGTGCCGCTCGGCACCGATCCTCTGTGTGCGGATCTCTCCGCTTTGCCCTACCCAGGTATGTGGGGAGTTTCTTGCCTTTTGGGAGGTCTGGGGTCTTCTGCCAGCGTTCAGTAGGTGTTCTGTAGGAGTTGTTCCACGTGTAGCTGTATTTCTGGTGTATCCGTGGGGAGGAAGGTGATCTCCGCGTCTTACTCTTCCGCCATCTTACCCGGAAGTCCCATCTGACGAATAAATTTATCTTTTAAAAAGTAATACTCAGGTTTGAGGCATGAGAAGTTTGATGAGGAGAAATTAGCTAATGTTTGCAGAACTTCTAAAATATCAAACTCAGTCTCTAAGATTTTAGCATTCTATACAACATCGGTTACTTATTAGTGGTTTGGGAAGGCCAATTTAAAATTTTCTCATCTTACTGTATTGAAATTCACGGCCCTAATGTTTTCCACGTTGACTATATGAATGATGAAGAAAAGTCAATCATGTATTTCATTTCCAACTGGACAGAAAACAATATTTTAAAAAGTGTTTGGCCTACTGACTTTTGATTTCTTCTAAGGCAAATGGATAGGTAATTTTTATTCCCTGATTAGGAGAAAAATGGTGGAAGAGGGCAGGGTTAAGAATTAAGATTTCAAGAGCATGAGAGGTAGATGGCCAACCATAGTTCCTAAGGTTCGGTGCCTGTAACTGTTGCCGCCGCTTACGCGTGCCAAAGCAGTGGTATGGCTGCTGCGCTCGTGTTTGCTACCACTAGAAACATTCTTGCCAGTAGTGGCGGCAGCGGGACTCCATTACCCCCTTTTTTCACTCTCTCCAGAAGCTCCAGATGGCGTCTTCCGTGGGCAACGTGGCCGACAGCACAGAACCAACGAAACGTATGCTTTCCTTCCAAGGGTTAGCTGAGCTGGCACATCGAGAATATCAGACAGGAGATTTTGAGACATCTGAGAGACACTGCATGCAGCTCTGGAGACAAGAGCCAGGCAATACTGGTGTACTTTTATTACTTTCATCTATACACTTCCAGTGTCGAAGGCTGGACAGATCTGCCCCCTTTAGTACTCTGGCAATTAAACAGAACCCTCTTCTGGCAGAAGCCTATTCGAATTTGGGGAATGTGTACAAGGAAAGAGGGCAGTTGCAGGAAGCAACTGAGCATTACCGGCATGCATTGCATCTCAAACCAGATTTCATCGATGGTTATATTAACCTGGCAGCCACTTTGGTAGCAGCAGGTGACATGGAAGGGGCAGTACAAGCTTATGTCTCTGCTCTTCAGTACAATCCTTCTTTGTACTGTGTTCGCAGTGACCTGGGGAACCTGCTCAAAGCCCTGGGTGGCTTAGAAGAAGCCAAGGCATGTTATTTGAAAGCAATTGAGATGCAACCGAACTTTGCAGTAGCTTGGAGTAATCTTGGCTGTGTTTTCAATGCACAAGGGGAGATTTGGCTTGCAATTCATCACTTTGAAAAGGCTGTCACCCTTGACCCCAATTTTCTGGATGCTTATATCAATTTAGGAAATGTCTTCAATGAGGCACGGATTTTTGACAGAGCTGTGGCAGCTTACCTTCGTGCCCTAAGCTTGAGTCCAAATCATGCAGTGGTACATGGCAACCTGGCTTGTGTATACTACGAGCAAGGCCTGATGGATCTGGCAATAGACACCTACAGGCGAGCTATTGAATTGCAACCACATTTCCCTGATGCTTACTGCAACCTAGCCAACGCTCTCAAAGAGAAGGGCAGTGTTGCTGGAGCAGAAGATTGTTATCATACAGCTCTCCGGCTGTGTCCCACCCATGCAGACTCTCTGAATAACCTAGCCAATATCAAAGGAGAACAGGGAAACAGTGAAGAGGCAGCTCGCTTGTATCGTAAAGCATTAGAGCTCTGCCCAGACTTTGCTGATGCCCATTCAAATTTAGCAAGTGTATTGAAGCAGCAGGGAAAACTGCACGAAGCTCTGATGCATTATAAGGAGGCTATTCGGATCAGTCCTACCTTTGCTGATGAGTACTGTAATATGGGAAACACTCTATGGGAGATGCAGGATGTTCAGGGAGCCTTGCAGTGTTATACTCGTGCCGTTCAGATCAACCCTGCATTTGCGGATGCCCACAGCAATCTGGCTTCCATTCACCAGGATTCAGGGAATATTCCAGAAGCAATTGCTTCTTATCGCACTGTTCTGAAGCTTCAACCTGATTTTCCTGACGCTTATTGTAATTTGGCTCATTGCCTGCAGGTTGTCTGTGATTGGACAGACTATGATGAGCGAATGAAGAAGTTGGTCAGCATTGTGGCTGACCAGTTGGAGAAGAATAGGTTGCCTTCTGTGCAGCCTCATCATAGTATGCTCTATCCTCTTCCTCATGGCTTCAGAAAGGCTATTGCTGAGAGGCATGGGAACCTCTGCTTGGCTAATATAAGTGCCCTTCATAAACCACCGTATGAACATCCAAAAGACTTGAAGTTCAGTGACGGTCGACTGCATGTAGGATACGTGAGTTCTGACTTTGGGAACCATCCTACTTCTCACCTTATGCAGTCTATTCCAGGCATGCACAATTCTGATAAATTTGAGATATTCTGTTATGCCCTGAGCCCACATGATGGCACAAACTTCCGAGCGAAGGTGATGGCAGAAGCCAATCATTTCACTGATCTTTCTCAGATTCCATGCAATGGGAAAGCAGCTGATCGCATCCATCAAGATGGTATACACATCCTTGTAAATATGAATGGTTATAGCAGGTGTGCTCGAAATGAACTCTTTGCTCTCAGGCCAGCTCCTATTCAGGCAATGTGGATGGGGTACCCTGGTACTAGTGGCATGCTTTTCATGGATTATATCATCACTGATCAGGAAACGTCACCTGCTGAAGTTGCTGAGCAGTATTCTGAGAAACTGGCTTATATGCCCCATACGTTCTTTATTGGTGATCATGCTAATATGTTCCCTCACCTGAAGAAAAAAGCCGTCATCGATTTTAAGTCCAATGGGCACATTTATGACAATCGGATTGTGCTGAATGGCATCGGCCTCCAAGCATTTCTTGATAGTCTATCAGATGTGCAAATAGTCAAGATGAAATGTCCTGATGGAGAAGACAACGCAGACAGCAGTAATACAACTCTTCCCAATAGTGTACTGTGGCTGTTGCATTTTCCAGCAGCAGGAGAAGCTAATATTCAACAGTACACACAAAATATGGGCCTTCCCCCGAACCGTATCATTTTTTCCCCTGTTGCTCCTAAAGAGGAACATGTTCGGAGAGGCCAGCTGGCTGATGTCTGCTTGGACACTCCACTCTGTAATGGCCACACCACAGGGATGGATGTCCTTTGGGCAGGGACCCCCATGGTGACTATGCCAGGAGAGACTCTTGCTTCCCGAGTTGCAGGTTCCCAGCTCACTTGTTTAGGCTGTCTTGAGTTGATTGCTAAAAATAGGCAAGGACATGAAGAGATAGCTGTGAAACTGGGAACTGATCTCGAATACCTGAAGAAAATTCGTGGCAAAGTCTGGAAGCAGAGAACATCTAGCCCTCTGTTCAACACCAAACAATACACAATGGAACTAGAGCGGCTCTATCTACACATGTGGGAGCATTATGCAGCTGGCAACAAACCTGATCACATGATTAAGCCTGTTGAAGTCACTGAGTCGGCCTAAATAATGACTGTGTGCCCAGGAGAATTACCCCTGTAGCTGAGCCTCAACCTTCTGGGGGAAAGGGAACTACTTTTTCCATATCATGGTGCAGATGGGTGACAGACAATGATAAGAAATAGCACAGCCAGACTTGCTTCCTGCATGATCACGATAGGGAGAGACCCAAGAGATGCGAAACTGCTGTTCCACAAGGAGTTTCCATCGAATTTTGCAGCAGCCAGGTGTCTGGAGGGTCTGGAAGGTAAGTCTGGAAGGTCTGATCTCCCTTGGTCTCCCAGGGGATGGATGGTTAGTGTGGAAGGGAGATAGAGATTGCCCAGCCATTTTGTGATTATCACGGATTGATTGAGTCTTCTGAATTAAGTTTTTTCTTTATATTTTGGGTATTGGAGCTTTTAAAAATGTTTGGTTTCAGGTATTTTTATTCATGTGAAGTGTATATGATTCTCTTGAGATAAGGTTTTAAGCTAAAATATTCCTTGTTTTAGTTTCTGAACTCTACCGATAAATGGGGACTTTGCTGGTGTAGTCTTTTTATAGGTTTTATAAACCACTTGAGCCTCTATCAGTCACTTTAGTGTCTGACATAATGTTTGGAACTCTCAGTGCTTTGTTGGTCTGTAGATGATGGCTTCAATTCTTTTTCTGGTCCGTTTCCTTCTTCCCTTCCCCCCACTTTAAAAATTCTCCTGTAACTTGGCTAACAAAATACCAAGTGTGATTCACAACCTCCCAGAGTGTTTCTCTTCAACACATCATCTGGTGCCAAATGAAGATTCTTAGGAGTGCTTATTAATTATGAAGGGCAGAGTTGTGGTACTGTCACTGACGATAATAATAATGGATTTTTGGCCTAGAGTTTTGACCTATTTCACCAGTGTTTTACCGTTGACTGCCCCTCTATGCTGCTTCCAAAAGTGAGAGTGTGTGATAAGATTTTTACTTTCATTTCTAAAGATTGTTTTTTTTTAGGTGAGTCCTGTTCTTCCTTTTTCTTTCAGCAGAAATGAAATCCCAGGTAAGTATAAGTATTCAAATATTTGATCAGTAAGTCACAGTTATCTCCAGTACATTAAATAACTTTCATCAAAAAACATGTTATAGGTGAAAAGCTCTGAAGGACCAGCTATGTATATGATAATTATGTTTCAGGCCTTCTAGGGTATTATATATAATAACTTGTCTTCTGGTCGTGGTCTTGAAGTCTTTATGGATTCAGCCTCAGTAGTAGCGAACTGCACTGCTACTTGGTTTGGAGTACAAATTAGACTTTAGCCCTCCTGGAGGTTGAGTTTTTGGTATTGAAAACCATAGGAATGAAATTATTGTATTTCATCAAAGGATCGAGGGCTTGAGGCTTAAACAAGCCAACATATGTGTGGGAAGCAGTCAGCCTTGAGAGCAGGCTATGGACATGCCAGGCATGCCGCCGCTGCTCGAAGGGACTGTCCCTACTTGTTCCCCTCCTTGTTCCATTCCATGGGAGATAAATCACCAGGGCCCAGAAATCAGAAAGAATGGAAAATGAGACAAGCCAATCTGTCTCCACCCTGCACGTGCAGGTTATTTTGGATGATTCTGGGTTTATGGGTTTTCTCCCAGGGAAGTTAACCTTGAGCCGAGACAGTCATTAGATAATGTAAACCACCGTCTGGCAACCTTCCCTTTTCTAGTCTATATAATCTGCAACTGTAGCATAATAAAACTTGCCTTGCAACCATCAGTTGTCTTGGTCCTTCTGACCCCATTCGTCGGTGCTACTTCAGTTCCTTACCCCGTCCCTTCTGACCCTGGGCGGTGAAATCCTCTTTCTGAGGCTGGTCCGTGGCAAGTGGCGCCCGAACAGGGACCTGAAGCGTGAAGCCAATGAAAAGAGAAAGAAAGTGCAGGTAAGAGAACCCTTATGCAAAATATGTGTGGACACGAGTAAAAGTGAAACTAATAGAGGCATAAGGCAACAGTCAGAAGTAAAATAAGATGGGGCCAAAGGGCTCAAAGGAGCGTGAATTATTTGCTCCGGTTTTACTTTTGATGCTTCAAGCTCGGGGTAATAAAGTTTCTACCTCACAGTTGACTGAATTTTTGCAGCATATCCATGATGTATCTCCCTGGTTTCCTGATGGCGGCTCTGTGACATAGAAATCTGGCAGAAAGTTGGAGAAGATTTAAAAACTTATTATGAGTCTCGAGGGCCTACTCATACTGCCGTTGTTACATTTAGTTTGTGGAATCTGATAAAAATATGTTTAGGTTCTTCTCATGATAGTGTTGATTTGAATGTAAAGTTAGAAAAACATAAGCCTCTGACAGAAGAAAAGACTGTATTATCAGCTACTGTGTGGCCACTTCCTAAACCGAAAGAGCTAATCAATTTAAATATTTCAGATGAAGAGGAATATTTTGACTTAACAGATGAGGCTTTTAAACATAAAAGAGAGAAATATCCTGAGGATGATTTTCTAATGGCTATAATAGATAAGTCAGTGCAAAAGCTGCAAATTAGTAAGGACTGTCTTCCTCAAAATTCTCCATCTTTAAAAATGCTCAGTCCCTTGCAACGTGCTGTACAAGCAGCAATAAAACGAGGAGAAGATCCTATTTTCTGTTGTCCTGTCACGGAAAGACCTGATCCTAATAATCCTCAACAGGCTATTAGGGAGCATCAGGCTCTTCCTTTTAAAGTTTTGAAAGATTTAAAATCTGCTTGTGCTCAATATGGGCCCACTGCTCCTTTTACTACTGCTATGGTTGACACTATTACAGGAGAAGCTCTTCCCCCTGCTGATAGGCAGTCTATTGCACGAGCTTGTTTAAATGGTGGAGATTATTTAATATGGAAGTTTGATTTTTATGAACGGGCTGCTGAACAAGCAGAAAAGAATGCTACCCATGATATTCCAGTTGATTATCATCTGCTGATTGGGGAAGGACCATATATTTCTTTACAAGATCGATTAACTTATCCCTTTGTTGCTTATCCTCAAATAAATCATTTGGCATTACAAGCCTGGAGGAAGTTATCTTCTACACACAAAACTGAGGATCTTTCAAAAATTAGACAGGGACCTGATGAACCATATGCTGATTTTGTAGATAGATTGTTACAGCCGGTGGGGAGGCTCATTGTGGATGGACTCACTGGTACAATTGTAGTTAAGCAACTTGCTTTTGAAAACGCTAATAATGCATGTCAGGCTGCGATTCGACCTTGGAGAAAACGGGGAACATTGGAGGATTATATTCACCTTTGTGCAGACATTGGGCCTGCTTATATACAGGGTGCTGCTATGGCTGCAGCATTAACTAAAGTGGGGTTTAAAAACAATCCAAAGAGAACAAAGACTAGTTTTAAATGCGGAAAGGCAGGTCATTTTGCTGGAGAATGTAGATCTTTTCCCTGTAACCCTGGTCCTTCCTTCCCTACTCAAAACCCTCCAGATGGTCAGAAAATCCCTGGTTTATGCCCTAAATGCAATAGGGGAAAACGTTGGGCATGAGATTGTCGTTCAGTGGCCCACAAGGATGGAACACCACTGTCGGGAAACTCCTCCCGGGGCCTTCCCCGGCCCCAACAGATAATAGGGGCAATGTCTGTGTATCCTCCTCAAACTATCAATCAGACATTAACCAAAAACAAAAACATTCCATATATTTGCTCTCCAGAGAAACAGCAGGAAGTGCAGGACTGGACCACAGTACCTCTGCCCGATATGTATTAACTCCTGAAATGGGTCCTCAGGCCTTCTCTACGGGCATCTATGGACCTTTACCCAAGGGTTTGATGGGACTATTATTGGGAAGAAGTAGTGTCACCATGAAGGGTTTAACTATTATGCCAGGAGTCATAGATTGTGACTACAAAGGGGAAATAAAAATCATGGCACAAACTATTAAAAATATAATAATGATTTCTCCTGGGGATAAAATTGCACAATTGCTACTTTTGCCCTTTGTACCTCATGGACAAATTTTACAACATCAAAAGAGAGACACAAAGGCTTTTGGATCATCTAATGCTGCCTACTGGATTCAGAAGGTAGGGAAAGAACGTCCAGAAAGGAAATGAACCATTAATGGAAAGGTTTTTTCAGGTTTGTTAGACACTGGAGCTGATGTCTCTGTTATGACACAGATTCACTGGCATAAACATTGGCCCGTTAGTCCTACTATTACAGAACTTCAAGGAATAGGACAGAGTTCTTCTCCTATGCAAAGTAGTCAGTTATTATTATGGCAAGATAGTGAGGGCCATTCAGGATACTTCCAGCCTTATGTTTTGCCTAGGCTGCCTTTAAACCTCTGGGGCCGAGATATATTAAAAGAAATGGGAGTATTACTTTATAGTCCAAATTCTCAAGTCTCTAATATGATGTTGGATCAAGGATTTCTTCCCACAAAAGGGCTGGGAACAAATCAACAAGGAACTGTCTATCCTATTGATGTGAAAATAAAAAATGATAGACAAGGTTTGTGTTTTTCTTAGGGGCCTTGGATTCTCCTCCACTCACTGCTGATCCAATTACTTGGCTGAGTGATGACCCTGTATGGGTGGGCCAATGGCCCCTCACAAAGGAGAAATTAGAAGCTGCAGAACAATTAGTACTGGAACAATTAGGGCATTTAGAAATTTCCAATAGTCCTTGGAATACTCCTATTTTTATTACCAAGAAAAAATCTGGAAAATATAGGTTATTACCGGATCTAAGAGCTGTTAATAAAACTATGCTAATAATGGGAGCTCCTCAAGCAGGCCTACCCTCTCCAACAGCCATACCACACAATTATCATCTTTTAGTTATAGATTTAAAAGATTGTTTTTTTCACTATTCCTTTGTTTCCTGAAGATAGAAAACATTTTGCTTTTAGCTTGCCTTCCTTAAATTTTAAGGAACCCATGAGGAGATTTCAATGGAAAGTATTGCCTCAGGGCATGGCAAATAGTCCTACATTATGCCAAAACTATGTGGCTCAGGCCTTAACTCCTGTGAGAAAAAGGTTTCCAACGTTATATCTCATACATTATATGGATGATATACTTTTAGCCACAGATAATATTTCTTTATTAGAGACTGCTTTTCAATTTTTACAACAATCCTTACAATCATTTGGCTTGGTCATTGCCTCAGAAAAAATTCAAAGACAATCTCCATTTTTCTATTTGGGAAAATATATTGATAACACTACCATTAGGCCTCAAAAACTGCAAATTCGAGTTGATAATTTAAAAACATTAAAGGATTTTCAAAAATTACTTGGAGATATTAATTGGCCAAGGCCTTCCTTAAAACTTACTACTGCTCAATTAGAGCCTTTGTTTGATATTCTTAAAGGTGACTCAGATCCTTCTACTTCATGCTCTATGACTCCAGAAGCACTTCAAGCTTTACAAATAGTTAATAGAGCTATCAGCTCTGCACAATTAACTCGAATGCATACTCACCTGCCAATTTCTTTAATTGCTTGTCCAACACCTCATGTGCCTACTGCCATCTTATGGCAAACTGTTGGAATTATTGAATGGATTCATATGAAAACTACATCCTCTAAGGTTATTAACCCTTATTTTGAACTTAGTAGTAAGCTAATAATGCAAGGTAGAACTAGATGCTTACAACTTCTGGGTATAGAACCTTCTCAAATTATTATCCCTTATTCAGTTAGTCAACAAAATTGGCTTTTTCAACATAGTAATGAATGGGGTCTTGCTCTTGCAGGATTTTCAGGTACCTTGGAATGCCATTACCCTGCTGATAAATTGATCCAATTCGACAAACTTAACTGTTATATCTTTCCTTCTATAATTAGGCAACAGCCTATTCCTCATGTACCTTTGGTTTTTACAGACGGTTCTTCTTCAGGAGTGGCTACTGTAATCATTGACGATGGAACCAAACTCATTAAACAAACTTCCTTGACTTCAGCTCAACGTGTTGAACTGTATGCTGTCATTATGGCTTTTAAACATTTGCCTTCTATATCTTTTAATTTGTTTTCTGATAGTAACTATCTTATCAGCTTATTATTTCTTCTGGAGACTGCGACCAGAGGACATACTAATGACCCTGAATTATCATCCTCTTTTCGTTTGCTTCAACAGCTTATTCGTTCCCACGATGGTCGTGTTGCAGCTCTGCATATCCGTGCTCATTCTAACTTGACTGGTCCATTGTCTAAACTTAATGCGACTGCAGATGTTTTAACTCGATCTACACGTGATCTTTATCCTGTGCGTTTGCCTCCCAAAAATAAAGTTAAAGTTCCTCTTCCTCCTCAATCTCTTTTCCCTAAAGCAGGACATATCCCAATTTACCGTCCTCCTCCTTTCCGTTCGTCATGCTGTCAAGAATGGCTAAGGTATTGCATTCATTATCTTCATACTGTTGATACTCATGGTCCATGTCCTGGACACCCTCATATCATGGTAAGTTATGATCAAACTGCTTCACAAGCAGCACAGCAATCGCATGCTTTACACCATCAGTCGGCGGCTACGTTACGCAAAGAATTTTCCCTTACTCGTGAAGCCGCCCGACAAATTGTTAAGCAATGCCCACAGTGCTTACCTCACCTTCCTGTTCCACATTATGGTGTTAATCCTCGTGGATTATCACCTAGTCATTTATGGCAAATGGATGTTACTCATATCCCGTCTTTTGGGAAATTACAATTTGTTCATGTCACTATTGATACTTATTCTGGTTTCCTCTGTGCTACAGCACAGACCCGAGAAGCTACTAAACATGTTATCACTCATTTATTACACTGTTTTGCTTTCATGAACCTTCATTTTACAGGAACCAACATGACTCTTACAGGCCCGGCTACCAGCCGACGAGAGGATCTTAAGGATACCATCATTTGGTATAAAAATGGGCAAGCTATTAATATTAGAGGTCGAATCTCATATGCCTCACCACTTCGGGATTCCGCTATTACTATAGCCAAGGTTCCAGGTGAAGATTCAGGAAATTATTTCTGTGTGAAGCATTTACTTGGAGGACAAGGGATACTTATAGTTGGACATAAGGTTACTATTCTTAACAGAAAATCAAAACCTCAATTTCCTCCTTTTATGACCATTAACTTTGCTGGATCCAATTTTGAATGTTGCAATGCATCTTGGAATAATAACCAAATATGGTGTACTACAGATCATACCAAGGGGTCAATTCTTCTCTCTTCTATTCCCATCATAGATAGGTTTATCACATTTCAAAAGAACTGGGATATATGGAAACTAGCTCTAACTTATTCCAATACACCTGTTATAACTTGTGTTGCTCCTCCATATACACTTTTGATTGGTTCTATTAACATTGGTAATTCTTCCAAAGGAGGATATAATATTAGCTGTGTTCATTGTATTTTTAGCAGTTGTATGTTCCCTTCTGCAGGAACACAATCTGTGCTTATACTAAGGCAACCCATATATGTTATGGTGCCTGTACATCTGAGAGAACCTTGGTATGAAGATACGGGAGTACAGGCATGGGTGGAACTCTCCAAAGCCTTGCAGAGAAGGAGACGCTTTATTGGGTGGCTAATAATAAGTTTACTTGCCTTGGCTGCTCTGTCTGCTACCGCGGCTACTGCCCGTCTTGCTCTTTCACAGAGTATTAATCATGCTCACTTTGCTAATCAATTATCTCAAAATACCAGTCTTGCTTAATCTTTACAAAGTCACATAGATTTACAGATTAATAACAAGTTAGATGAATTTAAAAACGCAATTTTGAGGATTGGAGATCAGATGGCAGCATTAAAATTGAGGATGCGTTTAGCTTGTCATGCAAAGTATACGTGGATTTGTGTTATTTCTTACAAGTACAATGACTGTGTTTGGGAATGGGAAGAAGTAAAAATGCATCTGCTGAGTGTTTGGTCAGATAATATTAGTCTTGATCTTAAGAAATTAAATGCTGAAATTCAGGATATACAAAATGCACATCTTGATGATATTTCACCAGAAGATGTAATTCAAACTTTACTGGATCATTTAAAGTGGTTAAACCCTTAGTCGTGGATTACTAGAGGGTTGTCAGGATTTATTACCCTGGCCATAATTTGCCTATTATTGATAATAATCTTCTCATGTCTGTTTTGTATCCTCATGCAACAGTATACTACTCTCGGCACTAAGGTTCATGGAATTATTTTGCAGCAAAACTTCAAAAATAAAAAAGGGGGACCTGTGGGAAGCAGTCAGCCTTGAGAGCAGGCTACGGACATGCCAGGCATGCCGCCGCTGCTCGAAGGGACTGTCCCTACTTGTTCCCCTCCTTGTTCCATTCCATGGGAGATAAATCACCAGGGCCCAGAAATCAGAAAGAATGGAAAATGAGACAAGCAAATCTGTCTCCACCCTGCACGTGCAGGTTATTTTGGATGATTCTGGGTTTATGGGTTTTCTCCCAGGGAAGTTAACCTTGAGCCGAGACAGTCATTAGATAATATAAACCACCGTCTGGCAACCTTCCCTTTTCTAGTCTATATAATCTGCAACTGTAGCATAATAAAACTTGCCTTGCAACCATCAGTTGTCTTGGTCCTTCTGACCCCATTCGTCGGTGCTACTTCAGTTCCTTACCCCGTCCCTTCTGACCCTGGGCGGTGAAATCCTCTTTCTGAGGCTGGTCCGCGGCACATATGAATATGTTTCTGTCTTGCTGTCCTGCACACATGCTGTCTAGTAACAGATATTTTGTCTGCTATTAGTGTTTTAGATTATGTCTTTCCAAAGCGCTGAGGCAGTGCACCTATTTTGAAGTTGCAGCTGATGCCTGAACGTATCCTAGCTGACAAATTATTGATTAATAAAAACATGAATTTCTGAAAGATTTGTACTGTTAACCAAAATCTGGGCAAGGAGTCTCAAATGTAATTCTTAGCCAGAATTACATGTTAATGAACCATTTAACAGTGTAAATCAAGGAACATCAATGTAGGGATTTCTTTTCATTTATTTCTTACCTGCTTGAAATAGCAGTTAAAGGTTGCCAGCTTGGTTGCAGATGAACGGACGTTTGAAGTTCCCTGAACTACTTAATGTGGAATAGGATACTAGACTTCCAACGCCCTCAAGGCTGTGACCTTGCAGCCATTTTACATAGCACATCATCCTCCTATAGGGATGAACCTTTCCCTGGCCTGAAAAGTAGCCACTCTGTTGAAGCTTTGCTTATTGTAACAGGCTTTTGTTTCCAGGTTACATGTCTGTGGAAGACTTAATTCTGAATAGAGATATAGATATTACTGGAAACTAATTGTTTTTGCTATTATACTCTGCTTATACTCTGTTTTACTCTGTAAAACATTTAAATTGTGCTACAAAAATTCAGATGTTGTCTTGCAATCTTTAAACAATAAATGAATGAATTGCCCTTAAAAAAAAAGAATTAAGCAGTTAGTTAAGCT
Source organism: Mesoplodon mirus (assembly GCF_964341445.2). NCBI lineage: Eukaryota > Metazoa > Chordata > Mammalia > Artiodactyla > Ziphiidae > Mesoplodon > Mesoplodon mirus. Next base: position 107,252 of record NW_028295650.1, read on the forward strand.
GTTGGTCCCACATCAGACAAATTATCCTTATACCTCCTGTCAATATTGTTAACAGAGACTGTTATTTTATTAATCCTTATGATCCCGTGATTCTTTCTTTCATGTTTCAGGGCACAGCAGGTGAGAGAGTGGGTTTGTTAAGCTGGGTGGGTTTATCCTTCTTTTATGCGTTCATTCAATTTTCTGTTCATTTACTTATTGTATACATATGGCAATAGAAGCTGCTAAGGCAATCATTGCTATTCTGCAAAACAACAAGGCACAGAAGCAGATGTCTTATTTCCGAGATTTCTCCCCCCAGGATTATTATGATTAAAGATCCTTTCCCCCCACTCCCTGGAGAGGACAAGGGGCTGCTCGCTGGAGGATTTTTAATGACTTGGGGAAAGGCTCAAATATCCCCCCATTAGGGTAATCCACCCCAGGGGCAAACCACACAAGAATATTATGAATTTATTTTATTTTTCTATCCTTGCAAAGGTAATACTCAGCTCATTAGAATATGAAAACTATACTGTCAAATTTCAGAATTACATGGATGAAGAAAACCACCAAAGTGGCATCATATCATGTGTGTTATAGTTGTATTTACTATATTGACTATATTAAATATGTTGTGTTAACAATGTATTGTATAACTATATATTGAAAAGGCAAAATGCTGTAACGTATTTCAGAGAAAATAATGTTGGCCAACCCCAAATTGTACATTGTAGACGGGTCCTAGGAAAAGAAGATTTAATTCATAGTGAACAAGAGGTTAGCTTCTGTTTTCAGCCATGTGCTATTTCAAGAATTAAACATCATGAATAATACAGGATATAAGAGGAATAGTCTAAAGATGGAAAAGCACATTTTGATTAGGAAAGAGAATTTAAGGCTTAAGTCTTTTTTTTTTAAGGAAAACTGCCTTATTACTATGAGATAAGAAAATTGTTTCCTTCTTTTCTTCCTTGCTTTCTTCTTCTTTTTTTTTAACCTTTTTAATTTTGGATATTTGACCTCTAAGCTGAGATGACTGAAAATGCCTCCTCTGGGCATCAACCTTTTTGAAAGACTTTTTCCCCCTCGCTGAGGCCTATTTGTCTCTTGGAGGCTTTGTCTACATTACTCCTCAAGAGGCAAGCATTTGTCCTTGCACTAAATGCTGACATCTCCTGATAAGAGGGAAGCTGCAAAGTAGAAGAATTGAAGGTCAGTATGTTGATATTGGTCTCAAGCGCATTGATGCACATTTGTGTATTGGGGAACGGGAGTGAAGCTTGAGAGTGGGCCAGTGGGGAGGGGTAAATATTTTGTGATGCTGTCTACCTATGGGCTTATAAAGTTTACAGCTGCATTAGGAGGACAAGCATTACCATTAGCATGAAACCTCAGTTGCAAAAGCTTCTAGCCATACACATAGGGCAATACGTAAATGATACACCTTATTGCATTCACCCATTCACCCTCCCCTGTTCACGCTAATTGGAAATTTCCATCCATTTCAGAGAAGTAACACAACTACCAATCATTTTCCCTGGCACGAATCTTCCAGGAGGAAGAAAATGGAATACACCTAGCAACAGAGCTCACGCACTAGTAGTCCATGTGTCTTAGATTTAATATCTGATGACTAGCTGCATTGAAGCCAAGAGGTGGTTCACAAAGTTGCTGCACATTAGAATCACCTGGGGAACTCTGAGACCTCCCCGTGCCCAGGCTCCTCCCTAGACCTACTGAATCAAAATCTCTGGGGCTGGGACCCAGACACCAATGTTTTTCTTCCAAGCTCTTTAGGTAATTCAAACGAGCAGCAAAGCTTGAGAACCAGCCCAATAATGGGAACAAACTTATTTCACACAGATAAAGTGGGGCAATTCATATGTTAAAAGAACGTGAATATATGTATATATTTCTTTTTTTCGCTTTGTTCTGTTTGTATTTCAAATAGGCTTTTTTTTCCTTCTGCAAAAAACGTTACTGTTTCCATTTGGTCCAAGGCTTGGGAGAGGGCTCCAGGGCGGTTACAAAGCTGCCTAGTGGCTGCAGAGCGGGGCTTCAGGCAGAAGCTCTGACGCCAGAGGGTCTCCTCAGACGCGGCTGGACTTCAGAGACTCCTGTTTGGCTCAAGGGTGAGCCTTTCAAAGAGATACTCGCCCAGCACAGCCTGCGGACCAGCCAGCCTGCGGAGGTTGGTCAGGTGGTCGCCCATCTTCTGGATGAGTTTCACCTGCTCCTCCAGGAAGCGGCTCTCCAGGAAGTCACAGAGCTGGGAGTCTGCACGGGCAGGACCCAGGGCGCGCAGATCCGATAGTGCCTGGTTCAGATTCTTCTCCCTAAGAATGGCGGCTTCCACAGCATCCTGGGTTTTACCCCACTCATCCTGAGAAGGCTTCTGCGCCTCCTGGAAGAGGGCGCGGCCGCAGCACTGGTTTTGCATTTTCAAGAGGCGCTGGGCGCCCTCACACTTCTCCTCAGCCAGTTGGCGAAAAATGTGGCCCATACTGTCCAGAGTCCCATTGTTGCTGTCGAAATAGATGCTCAGAGAGAGGTAAGTGTCCACAGATGCATGTTGAACAGGCGGTGGGTGGCGGCTTCCACCTCGGTGGAATAATTCTGACGAACCTGGGAACTCGTGGTTGATCAGTGATAAGGAGCTAAGCTCAAAAACTGGTGTTGGCCTGTCCTGGAGGCTGAGGATAGCTGAGTGTCTGATTCCAAAGGTTGCAAAAGGAAGAAAGGTTGGAGGGTGGTCGGGGGCTGGAGCAAGGAGCGTCCCTGGGTCTGTTCATTCCAAACACTGTTGAAGCAAAAGACAGATCTGCAGGACTGCCGAGTGCACTGCCTCAAATAGGCTTCGATATAAATGAACAAGAAGTCCAAGCAAGGACAAAACTTACCCTTCCTCCCACCAAAATAGCTGGTGATACTAGAATCTAGATCTGGGAAGGGATTCTTCCATTACTTTCTTAACATTCCAAGCCACTAGAGCAGTGGTTCTCAAAGTATGGTCACCTTGTAACCAAGCAGTACCCTATGGGGCCTTCCTAGGACAGACCCATCCCCCATATCCTCTATTGTAGTTTCTCTCTGAAGTACTCAGATAATAGTATCTCAGGCATATTTCTTGAGTTTTCAGATGCTAAAAACCACCACCCAATGGAAGAAATGAACTCTTTGATGATCATGAGCATGTAGCCCCCAGACCTTCTGGCACCTAAGGATGGATAATGTTACCTGTCTTGTGGCCTCAACATCAGCCAGTCAGAGGATTGTGCACGAGCTGATCACATGCCCTGGGATGTCCCTCCCTCACCTGGCCTTTAAAAATGCTTTGCTGAAATCCTTTGGAGATTTCAGGGGTTTTGGAACACGGACCACCCCTCTCCTTGCTCGATCCTGCAATAAACCTTTCTCTTCTCCAGACTCCAACTTTTAGGTTTTTTTTTTTAATTTAATTTAATTTAATTTTATTTTTTTTATTAGTTTCTGCTTTATAACAAAGTGAATCAGTCATACATATACATCTGTTCCCACATCCCTTCCCTCATGCATCTCCCTCCCTCCCACCCTCCCCATCCCACCCCTCCAGGCGGTCACAAAGCACCGAGCTGATCTCCCTGTGCTCTGCGGCTGCTTCCCACTATCTATCTACCTTACGTTTGGTAGTGTATATATGTCCATGCCTCTCTTTCGCTTTGTCACAGCTTACCCTTCTCCCTCCCCATATCCTCAAGTCCATTCTCAAGTAGGTCTGTGTCTTTATTCCTAAAAAGAAATGAAACTGAGCTATTTGTAATGAGGTGGATAGACCTAGAGTCTGTCATACAGAGTGAAGTAAGTCAGAAAGAGAAAGACAAATACCGTATGCTAACACATATATACGGAATTAAAAAAAAAATGTCATGAACCACCTTTAGGTTTGTTTGGCCTCACTGTGCTTCAGACACACGAACCTGCATTCGGTAACAACCTGACCAGCTTTACCAGCGTCCCCTGATAATGTGTCAGATATTCAAGTTTTAGGGCCCTATCCCAGCCCTATGGAATCAGCAACTCTAGAGGGGCTCAGTGATCTCTGTTATAACAGGCCCTCCATATGATTTTTATTCACCTTAAAGTTTGAAAATATCTGCATTGTCAGCTGGCCAAAGCGTCCACCAGCAGGTGAAGGGGAGTGACGCCTGGAAAAGATAGGGAGTAGCCAAGGCAATTACAGCAGCATTTGCCGTGGTAGTAATGGAGAATGCCTTTTCTCCACTGGTTGGCACAGACTAGTATCTGGGAGCAGTGGCAGGGTTACTTAGGATGCTTTACAATTCAATGTAGAGTGACCGCTGTCCTGGTTTGCCAGGGACTTCCCTTGTGTGAACACTTAAAATCTCATCCTGGCAAACCCCTTAGCCCTGGATTTGAGAAAATTAGGGAATAACATGAAATTTAGGGGAAACATGATCTAGGATTTGGGCAAGTCACAAGTGCTAATTAAAGCTAAGCAAGTATGGACAACATCTAGCCTTCTTTACCCCTTTGTGGGAAGGTAAATCTGATTGGGTGAAAGGACTTATTGTTAAGAAATCTTTGTAGAAACATCCCCTTCTGCTTAGTCTGCTGGTTCTCAGTTCTGGCTAGACACTGGCATCGTCTGAGGAGATTTAAAGTTATTTTATTGGTCTAGGATGACCAACAGTCAGTGTGAGGGTTTTTAAAAAGTGCTTCAGATGATTCTAATATGCAGCCAAATTTAGGTGCCACTGCTTAAGCTTTTGAACCACTGCTACTTTTTTCACCTCATCTTCCTATGAGAATATCCAACTGTAGTTGAGGTGTGTTGTTTTTTCTTTTTCTTTTTTTAACTCTCTTATTATAAGATTTACTGTCTTAAATAAGATTGAATGTACAGAAAATCCTGCTAGTCCATCTGGTATAGCTAGATACTTAGAATAATATCGTTAAGATATATACCATTTAAGTACTGTGACTGGCCTTTTTAAAATTAACATATGCATTGAATTAGTACAATCTCTTTTGAAGTTGTCATGTTGGGGAGCTATACCTGTAATCTGCTGCCATTGCTAAATATCTGGACAACTCTTATTAGGAATTGTTTTTAAAAATCTTTAGGGATTAAAACCAAGAGTGCTGTATTATTTGTACTGGGACCACAAAAACCTCACAAAGTTTCCCCACTGTACCTTCTACCCCCATCTCTAACCCTTGGCAACTTCTAATCTGTTCTCCATCTCCACAGTTTTGTTATTTTTTTTTCAGTTTTGTTATTTTAAGAATAATATGTAAACATAATCATGAATTACTTAATCTTCGGAGATTGGCTTCTAAAAACTTTTTCTTCGGCATCATTCCCTTGAAGTTCATTTTAATTTTTGCATATATTAATAATTTGTTCCTTATTGTTGCTCCGTAGTATTCTATCATAAGATTTTATCACAATTTGTTTCAACATTCATCCATTGAAAGACATTTGGGTAGTTGCCAGTTTTGGGCTATTATAAATAAAACTGCTATGAACATTTATGTGTAAGTTTCTGTGGGAACTTAATTAAGTTTTTGTTTCTTTTGGATAAATGCTCAAGAGTACAAGTACTGCGTTGTAGGGTGAATCTACTTTTAGGATTAAAAGAGACTGTCAAGCTGTTTCTCAGAGTGGCTAAACCATTTTATTTTCCCACCAGTGACGTGATATAACTTTTCTACGTACTCGCCGGCATTTGATGTTGTCACTATAATTTTAGTTATTCTCTGATATCTCATTATGGTCTTAATTTGCATTTCCCTAATGCTAATGATGTTGAGCATCTTTTCATGGGCTTCTTTGCCATGTGTATATGCTCTTCCATGAAATGTCTGTTCCTGTCTTCTGCCTATTTTCTAGTTGGATTTTTTTAAGTTGTTTGGAGCGTTCTTTGTATATTATAGATACAAGTCATCTGTCTCATATGGGATTTTCAAATATGTTTTCCCACTGTGTAATTTGAGTTTTCATCCACTTAAAAGGATCTTCTATGAAGCATTTTTAACTCATTTTGATGAGATCCAATTTATCAGTTTTTGCTTTTATTGATCATACTTTCGGTGTCAAGTCTAAGAATTATTCACCTAGTTCTAGATGCCAAAGATTTTCTCCTATTTCTTTTTCTAAAAATGTCCTGCTTTTACATTTAAGATTATGATCCACTTTGATTTAATTTTTGTGTAAGGTGTGGAGGTTTAGGTTAAGGTTCATTTTTTGTTTTTGTCGAGGGATGACCAACTGTTTCAGTACCATTTTTTGAAATGTCTATTCTTCCTTGATAGCTTTTGCACTGCTGTCAAAATCAGGTTAAATGTATTTATGTCAGTCTATTTCTGGGTTCTCTATTCCATTCCACTGATCTATGTATCTACCCTCCAAAATTACTGCAAAGTTTTGAAATTGGGTGGATTAATTCCTCCCATTTTAATCTTCCTTTACAAATTGTTTTAGCTATCCTTCAGCCTCTTCTTACCATATAAATCTTAGAAAAACCTTGTCTATATCCGCAAAAACCTTGAGGGCATTTTAAGAGTAATTGTGTTAAGCCTCTTAAATTGGGGAGAATTGACATCTTTATTATGTTGTGTTCTCTAATCCATGAACAAGGTATGTCTCCCTATTTGTTTGGGACTTTAAAATTTTTCTTCATCAGCATTTTGTAATTTTCAGTATAGAGGTCCTATAAATGTCTTCTTGGGCTTGTATTTAAGTACTTATTTAGGTCAGTTGTAAATGGCATCACATATTTTAATTTAAGCTTCTACACATTTGTTATTAATATATAATGTGATAAAATTGTGTTGATCTTGTACTCTAAAACATTTACAAACTAATATTATTTCTCAAGCTTTTTGTGGATTCCTTGGTATTTTCTCCATTTAGATTATCATCTCATCTTCAGACACAGACAGTTTTACTTTTCCTTAGGCAATATAATAGGATATATTACTCTTCAACATTCAGTAGGATATATTCCTTCCTATTCAACATAGTAGGAATAGTCCTTTTATCTTTTAAATGAACTTTTTAAAAATTTAACTTTTAAATGTATGTATTTATTTATTTTTGCTTTATTTTCTTACTAGAACCTCCAGTAATATATTTAATAAAAGTGGTGAGAGCAGATATCCGTGCCTTGTTTCTGATCTTACAGAGAATGCATTCAGTCTTTCACAGTTAAATATAATGTCGGTATAGGTTGTTTGTAGATCATCTTTATGAGTTTCAGTATGTTCCTTTTCTATTCCTAGTTTGCTTGGAGTTCTTTTTCCTTCTTTTTTTAAAATCATGAATGAGATTGGATTTTGTCAAGTGCTTTCTCTGCATTATTGGATAGGATCACATGACTTTTCCCTTTAATCTATTGGTTATGGTGGATAACATTGTCTGATTTTCAAATATTTAACCAACTTTGCATAACTAGAATAAATGCCACTTGGTCATGGTATATTATTCTTTTTGTATATTTCTGGATTTAATTTGCTAATATTTGGCAGAGGATTTTTACATCCAATTTCATAAAAAATATTGGTCTGTAGTTTTCTTCTTTCTATACTATCCCTGTCCAGTTTTGGTATCAAGGTAATACTGGCTTCATAAATTTAATTAGGAACTGTTCCTTCTACTTCTCTTTCTTATCAAATCATGTAAAATTGGTGTTAATTCTTTATGTCTTGGGTAAAAGTGAAATATCTAAGCCTGAATATTCCTTTTGGGAGTTTTTAAATGAAAAATCAGTGTTTCTAATGGTTACAGGAAAATTGAGATATCTATTTCATCTTGGCTGAGTTTTGGTAGTTTTGAGTGTAGAAGCATTGGCCCATTTCATCTACATTTTTGAATTTATAGTGTAGACTTGCTCATAACAACTTGTTCCTCATTAACCTGCAGGATATGTCATGGTATCCCTGGTTGCATTTCTGATATCTGTGATTTGTGCCATCCATCTTTTTATCTTTATCAGTCTTGCTAGATCTTTATTGATTTGATTGTTTATTTCCAAGAACCAGCCTTTTGTTTCATTGATTTTTCCCCCCTATTTTCCTGTTTTCAGTTTCATGGATTTCTATTTCATCTTTATTATTTCCTTCTTTCTGCTTGTTTAGTGTTTTTTTCCTCTTCCTTTTTTACTGTTGTAATATAGAAAATTAGATTATTGCTTTGAAATACTTTCTTTCCCAATTTAGTGCTATAAACTTCCCTTTCAGCATTGCTTTCACTTCATTCTGCAAACTTTGATCTGTTATATCTCCATTTTCTTTTATTCTATGCATTAAAAAATATTTCCTTGCTGCTGTCTTTTTTACCCATGAGTTATTTGGAATTGTGATGTTTAGTTTTCACATGATTGAAGATTTTCCTGTTGTCTTTCTGTTATTGATTTCTAGTCTGATTCCATTATGGCTAGAGAACATACTCTATGATTTTAATTCTTTTAAATCTGCTAATTTTTTATGAATATATAAATGAAAGAAATAAGAAATCCTCTGAGTCTTAGCATCCAACACTTAGGCACATTACAATTTAAATCTGCTAAGGTTCTTTGTATTGTCCAGTGAATATTCCATGGACACTTGAATATGTATTCTGCTATTACTGAGTGTGTTCTTTAAATGTCAGTTATATCCTATTGATTGATGATGTTTTCATTTCTTCCATATTCTTGCTGATTTTTCTCTCTGGTAGTTCTATAAATTGCTGTGCTGAAGTCTCAAATAATAATTGTGGATTTAAAATTTTCTCCTTTTACTACTTTTTTCAGTGTTTGCTTCATGTATTTTGAAGTTCTGTTGTTTGGTGCACACACATTTAGTATCATTAGGTCATCTAGGTGGATTATTCCTGTTATCTTTATGTAATGACCCTCTTTGCCCCTAATAATTTCCTTTGCTCTGAAGTCGACTTTATCTGATATTAATATAGCCATTCCTACTGTTTCTGATTAACATTCACATGATATATCATTATCTTCCTTTTACTTTGAACTACCTATATCATGATGTTTAAAGTAAACTTCTTATAGACAGTATATAGTTGGATCATGCTTGTGAATTTTTAATCTACTCTTCCAATCTCTGTCTTTGACTTGGTTATTTAGATCATGTACAGTTAATGTAATTATTGCTATGTTAAAGATTAGGTCTACCATTTTATTTTTTGTTTTGTCTTTTACCTTAGTTTCTCAATCCTGTGTTTCTCTTATTTTGCCTGGTGGGTTACTTAAACATTTTTTAATAAGTCCATTTTAATTTACTTTATTTATAATCATTTGTGTATACTGTTTGTATAGTTTTCTTAGTGGTTGCTTTTGGCATCACAGTATACATATGTAACTTACCATAGCCTACTGGAATCAGTGTTTTATTACTTCAAGTGAAGTTCCAAAATTTTACTTCCATTTAGTCTCTTAATATTCCCCAGTTTTAAAGTATGATTTTCTGTAGTATTTCCTTTCTCTACATTGAGAACCACATCAGATGGTGTCATAATATTTGCTTTGACCATCAGATAGTATTTAAGAAACTCATGAGGCTAATGATAGTCTCTTATATATACCCCATTTGTTTTCACCCATTCCATTGTTCCCCTTTTCTTTCTGAAGTTCCCAGTCTTCTGTTATTGTTTTTTTTTTAATGTTTTCATAACATTAGGTGATATCTGGGCTTTCCAGTGCCTTTGGATATGAGTTTCAGGAAACACTGAGTCTGGCTCACTTAATGCTGCTGAGTTGGAGGGTTTGTATATGTTGGGCCTGTTGGCGCAGCAGGTGCTAGCAGATTAGACTAATGTTGATGGGACTAGTGCCACAGGAGGATGGGTTCCCATTCAGGCTATGCTGCTGCTACAGTAGATCGAGTCCCCCTCTACCCCAAGTGTGGGGCAGTGACCTGCTGCTGTCACTGCTTTGTATTAGGCTGCTTTTGCCTCAGGTGTGTGGTGGGATCCCTTGGAAGCTGCTGTCAATCACAAGGTTAAATTCATTTCAGAAATACTTAAGTATAAATATATAGCCTGGCTCCTGTAGGACCCCTGTAATAGTTTTTTATTGCTTCCATACAAATGACCACAAATATAGTGACTCAAAACAATGTAGATTTATTACCTTACAAGTCTGACATTGGTCTCAATTGAGTAAAGTAAAAGTGTTGGCAGGATCTACAGATGAATGGATAAAGATGTGGCACATATATACAATGGAATATTACTTAGCCATAAAAAGAAATGAAATTGAGTTATTTGTAGTGAGGTGGATTGACCTAGAGACTGTCATACAGAGTGAAGTAAGTCAGAAAGAGAAAAACAAATACCATATGCTAGCACATATATATGGAATCTAAAAAAAAGAAAAAATGGTTATGAAGAACCTAGGGGGCAGGGCAGGAATAAAGACGCAGCCATAGAGAGTGGACTTGTGGACACAGGGAGGGGGAAGGGTAATCTGGGATGAAGTGAGAGAGTGGCATGGACATATATACACTACCAAATGTAAAATAGATAGCTAGTGGGAAGCAACCGCAAAGCACAGGGAGATCAGCTCTGTGCTTTGTGTCCACCTACAGGGGTGCGATCGGGAATGGAGGGTGGTAGGGAGATGCAAGAGGGAGGAGATATGGGGATATATGTATACGTATAGCTGATTCACTGTTATGAAGCAGAAACTAACACACCATTGTAAATCAGTTATACTCCAATATAGATGGTTAAAAAAGAAAAAGAAAGTGTTGGCAGAGCTACATTCTTTTCTGGAGGCTCTTAGGGGTGTTTCTGTTCCCTGGACTTTATCCGCTTCCAGCAGTCACTTGTAGTCCTTGACTCAGAGTCCCCTTTCTCCACCTACAAAGCCCAAAATGTTGAATCTCTCTGATTCTGCTTCTATTAGGACATCTCTCTCTTTCTCTTTCTACAGTTGGGAATGGTTTTCTACTTTTAAGGACTCATGCAATTAGATTTGTTCCATGAGGTAATCCAGGATAATCTTTCTATCTCAAGGTCTATAACTTCAGTCATATCTGCAAAGTCCTCTTCACCATGTAAGGGAACATATTAATAGGTTCTAGGGATTAGGATGAGGGCATTTTTCGGAGCCATTATGCTCCCTACCACACCCTTAACAAGTGACCTTGAGAAAATTACTGAGATTTTTAAAGCCTTACTTTCCTCAAACATAAAATTGAAAGAAAGCTAACTAGTTAACATCATGAAAGTGAAACAGTATATATGAAATCAACTAATTCAAAAAATAAGATTTCTTCTTTTTCTTTATGATTTACATGATTCTCAGAGTTCAGTTACTTGAAGAGTTCCTTTTTTTTAAACAGAACTAAGGAATTTCAGGGTTCAGGTGCTGTAAGATTGTCTGAATTATCTGAGTAACAATTAGCTAAGCACAGGTGTAAAGCATTTGATTTACTCCCTGGTTTTCTTTATCTTCTCATCCCAGTAAATGCATATCCTTTTCTAGCTCCAGCCAGTAGAGTCAGAGCTTGTTTTACTGTTTAACTAAAGTTGAATTTAAATTCTCTCTACATCTCCAGATTCTCAGCCCTGGTTGCATATTATAATCACCTGGGGAGATTTCAAGAACTACTGATGCCAAATTTCTACCTATCATGGATATTTGAGGAGGGACCTGGAATGAAATGCTCTAGCTTATGGTTTTTGGAACCAAATCATAGTCTACACTGAGCCAAATTATTTGCGAGATCACCTCTAAAAAGGAATTTATCTGTGGTAACTAATGCTCTTCCTTTGTCAGTATGCTTGATTTGTCCCTCTTTGGGGGAAAAAAGAGGGGGAAAAAACCCCCAGCACTTGTGCTCCCTGAATTATAACCTGATGCTGTGGAATTAGTGTTGGCTTAGAGCACACATCTTCGGATACCCATTCTCTCTCCTGCTTCCTTGCATGAACTTATATCCTTGGGCAGTGTTTCATCCACCACCCTCTTTTGCTTCTAATCTTAGCAAGTAAAGTCTCCCCTTCATGAAACAGCATTTCATGAGGCTTACTGGGAGCATAGGTCTGTTCCAGACCTATCCTATGTTAGCTAAAGCAGATATAAGTGATGTATTTTTGGCATTCATCCTTGTGGGTTGGAAAGAGAAGACAGAATTTTATCCTTTAGGTGTCATCTGACTGGACAAATGGGCTCTTTCCCTCTGCTGCCTACCATGTAAAACCCTGAGGGTGTTACCTCTAGACGGTATCTTCTAGTTATCAAAATAGTTCAGATAAGTCAAATTTCTCAGTAAAAGATGACAAAACTATGGCTTAGGTGGTTAATTTTCTATGTCAATTTGTCTGGGCCACCATGCCCAGTTATTTGGTCAGATATTATTCTGGATATTTCTGTGATGGTGTTTTCGTGTTTTTTACAATTTTTATTTATTTATTGATTGATTGATTGATATTTTTGGCTGCGTTGGGTCTTCGTTGTCACACGTGGGCTTTCTCTATTTGCAGCAAGTGAGGGCTACTCTTTGTTGTGGTGTGCAGGCTTCTCATTGCGGTGGCTTCTCTTGTTGCAGAGCATGGGCTCTAGGTGCACGGGCTCAGTAGCTGTGGTGCACGGGCTTATTTGCTCCACGGCACATGGGATCTTCCCAGACCAGGGCTCAAACCTGTGTCCCCTGCATTTGCAGGCGGATTCTTAACCACTGTGCCACCAGGGTAGTCTCTGTGATGGTGTTTTTGGATGAAATTCATATTTAAATTGGTGTTGGACTTTGAGTAAAGCAGATTATCCTCCATAGTATGGGTGTGCCTCATCCAATCAGTTGAAACTCTTAATAAAACAAAGACTGACCTCCCTGTCGCAAAAAGGAATTCTGCCAGAAGACTTACAGAAATTGAACTGCAACTCTTCCTAGAGTCTCTAGACAGCCTAACCTGCAGATTTTGAATTGACCAAGCCTCTATTATTGTGTGAACCAATTGTTTAAAATATCTCTCTCTCTTTCTCTATCTTTATATAGATATGGATATTGATCTAGGTATCAATATTGATATCTAGATCTAGATCTATCAATATATATGGGCACATTGTATACACATGCTGTTGGTTCTGTTTTTCTGGAGAAGCTTGACTAATATAGTGGCCCATATAAATAGAAGGATGAACTCAAGTTCACCCAGGTAGAAAGTAGTACAATGAGAACTGGAACTTAAGGCCTCATGACTCATTCAGCTGTGAACACTGACCCAGAACTGGGGTCCGCAAACTCTGGCCCACTGATCAGATCTCGCTTGACTCCTGGTTTTATACATAAAGTTTTGCTTGAACACAGCCACACCCATTCATTAACGTATGGTGCATGGCTGTTTCTGTGCTACAGCAGCAGATAGGCAGTTGCAACGGAGAGGTATGGTACACAAAATCCAAAATATTTACTATCTGACCCTTTACAGAAAAGATCTGCTCACCCTTGCTCTAGGATGCCGTCTGATTTCTGATAACACAGAGGAGAATAATTCATGCACATTGGGGTTGATTGTTAATCTCCTGTCCTCCTTAGGTCAAAGATCTCTTAAATGCTCACCCTTGCAATAGCCAGCTTGGGGAGCATTGTCTGAGGATGCAGAAATATTTCTTGCCAGGTCTTTCCAATCCACACTGCTCCCTGACTATGGTTCTTAAAACCTATTTTTTAAAATAATTTTATTGGAATATAGTTGATTTACAGTGTTGTGTTAATTTCACGTGTACAGCAAAGTGAATCTGTTATACATATACATATATCCACCTTTATTTTTTTTTAGAGTCATTTCCAAATAGCCCATTACAGAGTATTGAGTGGAGTTCCCTGTGCTAATAAGAAGAGCAGGTTCTTATTAGTTATCTATTTTATGTATAGCAGTGTGTATATTTCAGCCCCAATCTCCCAATTTAGCCTCCCCACCACAATCCCCTGGTAACCCTAAGTTTGTTTTCTACATCCCTGCCTCTACTTCTAAAACCTGTCTATTTTAACCAACTACCACTCATTGCTTACTGTCTCTGGCTTTATGTACTTCATAATAAATCTACCTCTTGTTCAATCCTGGATGACGTGTTCCAAAGACTGGGATAATATCTTATTCTACATAACTTGTGCTTGATATTGTCTAACTTGGGGTCTTTATCTATGTCCCAAAGAAGACAGTCACACTCTGTCTTCTAGTACTACTAATAATACCACATTTTAGGGCATGAATTTGACCCAATGCACTGAACTATCCCTTTAGAAACTGTATGCAACCTGTCACTGGGTTTTAGCACCGGGATAGAGCTCAAATTAGTGTTCATATTTAAACAAATCTACTTGACCAGAAACTTTTTGTCTCACCATTTATTTTATTACACAAGTAACTTCTCTCTTTGCATCTATGATGTAAATATTTTTAATTTCCTAAATTATCTGAAAAATTATTTAGAGCTTCCATTTCAGTAGGCATTGGAATTGCTGTGTTATGACTATTTCATTATTTTATTTCCAAATGCTAAATTAGGCTTCAAGCTTTGGCCAGGAGTAGACAGGAAAGGGTTTTAAAAGAAATGAAGAATGGGAAAGACTTCTGATGCAACGGAGACTTAATAAAGATTTGCTTTTGAATCAAGAATTTATAATAAAGGTTTGATTTTGAATCAATAAGTTATGTCATTGCAAAATAGCTCCCTGGTAAAATTCCATTCTTTTGTAATCATTAAGTACAGAAATTAACCATCAAAATATGCAGTGATCTTTTTCATTTTCTAAAAACAAACCTATATCTAGATGAGAGGAGAATTCATTTCATAACTCAGGCTCTGGACTTACGACTCCAAGTCCTGTTTTCTTTCAACCATGCCTGCTAAGTTTCTGTCTAACTTCTTGAGCATGAGGTAATGGCTTCAGCTTTCATCTCCTTACTCAGTATATAGCTTGGTGACTAAGAGTAAGGGATCTAAACCTTGAGAACTTGGGTTCCAATCTTGACTCTAAAATTTACTTGTTGAGTACTCTTGAGCATGTTATCTGTTTCTGCCTCAGTTTTCTCATCTATAATATAGAGATAACATTACTTCTCTCAGCGAGTTGCTATGAGGGTTAAAAGAGAAAATTCATACAATGCAAGAATTTATCAGTTCTTGGAACACAATAAATACTGAAAAGAAATGTTAGCCATTATCAAGGGCCCCTCATTTTATGGATAATATAGATTAGTTTATATAGGTCTAATATTTACATATACATAACTATTTTGTACCTATATGTGTGTATACGTTCTTCTTAGAAATTGAGCAGTCAACATTCACATCTAAAAGTATGTGCTCCAGGGAGATCAGCTCGGTGCTTTGTGACCGCCTGGAGGGGTGGGACAGGGAGGGAGGGAGGGAGACGCAAAAGGGAGGGGATATGGGAACATATGTATATGTATAACTGATTAAATTTGTTTTAAAGCAAAAAATAAATAAATAAATAAAAGTATGTGCTCTGTGAAATGTAGATCTCCTGTGTACAGACACAGTGCTGTAGTTATCTATTGCTACATAATAAAGAAGTCCAAACTTAGTGGTGAAATAAACAAAAATTTTAATATGTGCCCAGATTCTGTGGGTCAGCAATTCAAACAGTACGCAGAGGAGATGGCTTGTCTCTACTCTGTGACTGATGTCTGAAACCTCAGCTCAGGAGGATTCAAATGGCTGGGGCTGCAATCATCTAGATAATTTTAATTCACATGTCTGGCCCTTGAGATGGGATGACTTGAAGACTGGGCCCAACAAGGACTGTTGCCTGGAGTGCCTATAGATGGCTGCCCATGTGGCTTGGACTTCTCATAACGTGGTAGTTAGGATTCAAGATAGAGTATCCCAAGAATGAGCGTTCAGGGTTGAAGCATTCCAGGAGAATCATGCAAAAGCTGCATGACCTTTTATGACCTAGTCTTAGATGTTACATAGCATCACTTTATACTATTGCAGGCGTTGGAGACCTTTTTCCATAAAGTGTCAGGCGGTCAATATTTTAGGCTTTACACGCCATACAGTCTCTTTTGCAACTACTTAGCTCCGCTGCTGTGATGTGAAAACAGACACAAACAATACATATACTAAGGAACATGGCTGTGTTCCAATCAAGCTTCATTTATAAAAGCCGGTAGAGGCCTAGATTTGGCCCACCAGCCATAATTTACTGACCCCTGCTCTACTGTTTGAAGCCATGGAAAGCCTGCCCAAATTCAAGGGGAAATGCCCACGTCTGGATGTGAAGAATGGCAACGAATCTGAAACCCTGTATTAAAACCACTACATATGGGATACTTAGAAGAAGATCTGTCTGCATACCTTGTTTCTCCCATGTATGGTGGATATGAGGTATTGGCACATGTTACATCTCTGTAAGCCTGGGTCAAGGTCAAAGTTGGAATCTGAACTCAATGACCTTGATTTCTGGAAGAATTGGTAACTCTACTTATGATATCCTTACACTCCTTACCCATATAAATACACCACAAAAGATAGATTTCAAGTAAACAGTTGCTTTATGGCAGATTTTTATTATGTCTCCATTGACTGAATTATTCCATTTTGGTTAGAAACATGAGTTTTGGTTCTTTCCTAAAGAGATCTGCAACTTTTCAGATGTGGCATTTCATTCTAATGAGAGGATGATGTAGGTTTTTATAAACGGAAAAAACAGGGCAGGCTGAGTTCACTCAGATCATACCAATGCTTACAGGAATAACCGAAACTGGAACACAGGCTTCCAGGTTTTCCCGTCCTGTGCTCTTTCCGGTAGGTGCCATTGTCTGCTGGGCCTGGCAGTAATAACTCTTGACCTTTACCTCTCTACACTCTTGTGAAGTGGTTTTGGGCTTTGTTAGCTTTCTTATGAGTTTGTACTAAATTGTGTCCATAAAGTAGGCTGAATTCCTCAGGGAAGGATGATAGCTGTTACTGTGTTATTACTGCAGATGTTGTGTTGGTTACTTTTTTTTTCTTTTCTTTTGTCCAGTTGTATCCTGAACTTAAAAGTTATATTATCTGAAATGAACGATGTGCCTCTGGTGGAAAACACTAATTTAAGGGATGAAAATTCCTGATGATTGCTTCAGTCAACCCTTAATACACACTGAGCTTCATTAGTAAATAGACAACTCTCAGACCTTTCCCTTGGAAGAGGTCGCATAATCAGGCTTTGTGTTGATTTCGCATTCTGTTCGTTAGAGACAGAACAAAGTAGAATAATTGGCTGGTACAGGGAAAGCAGAAAGAACTTTCTTCTATTTTGGTGATGCATCCCGTAATAAGGGTTGAAAATGAGACTGGAGGTAAAAACGTGAAACTCAGAAGAGCAAAGGAGAGAGGATATTGTTTCTTTGAAAATATTCTTTCAGTGTTGGCCCAGATGAAATATGAAGCTGAAGAAATTTTTTTTAAATGATGATTTTTGTGTTAACAATGTGAGTGTGGAATTAGTAAGAATCAGAAAGCAAGCATCCTTTTCCACCAAGGACTTGGGAGCAAGTGAAACCATAAATACTCCCGGTTCTTGGAAACCCTTTTGGCGCAGTAATCAGAGAAGGGTAAAGGCAAAGCCTCAGAGCAGAGGTGTTCAGAGCAAAGGGATAGGAGGAGAACAAAAGGAGAGTGGATATTTTTAGAGCTGTCATTTTGAAATTTACCTGCTTCTGATTCAGTGCTGCTTTGCTACTGTGTTGATCCCGTGGAAATCCTCAAAGCAGGAGCAGCCCTATTTTAAAATAATAAGGTTAGAGCAAGTGACTTGAATCCAGGTCTCTTTAGCTCAAGAGCACAGAGGAGAGTGTGAGGAAAGAGTGAGGCCACAAGGAATTGTTCACTGGGTACATTTTCCCCAAACCTCACTAACTGGGAGAAACTGACCACTGGATTATGTGGCTTGAAGGAAAGCAAAAATGTTGAAAGCAAAGAGTGTGGAGCTTGTTTAGAAAGCAAGCTCTATCGTTTGGTCACCTGCTGATGATAATAGCATTGGCTGAGTCCTGACCATTTACAATGAAGGCACTTCTGTAGGTCATAAGTTCCAGGAGGGCCAGATCTGAGTATGTCTGTTTCAGCATTTAGCATGGTTTAGCATCTTAGAGCCCGGTACATTATTGGCATATAGTAGACTTAAAAATGAATATTTGTGGATTGTCTGAATGAGTGGATGGATGTGTGTGATTCATATCCTATTTGCAGGTCCTATGCCCTACAGTGGATTTTCAGTGTCAGATTGGGAACGTATTTATGATGGGGATTGGCATTGTTCCCTATCTAATGGATAAAGATTACACATCAAAGGACTTTACATTGACATCCCAAAAACCTCATAGGAATTACTTAACAAAAAAATAAACTTGGATTCTGTATAATTTCTAATTTATAAGCTGGCCAGACCACTGGTATTTCTGCCAGTCCTCTGGTAGTTCCGATGATGTCCCCATGATGACCCAGGCATAATCAGAATGGCTTTAGGATTTGGGAGCCAACATGTTCCTCAGTATTTACTGCTTTGCTAGTCCATTTAAGAAAATGGACTATTGAAAAAATAGCTTCAGACACAATATGGCATTTTATGATTTAGCATAAAATCTGAGAAATATAGAGGTTATCTGAAGCCTGCAGTGGTAAAGTTCCCTCTGCTATTGAAGTTATTGTCTTTAAATAAAGATTCTACATCAGTAATGCTATATATATATATATGTTTTTTTTCTGATATTCAGGTTAATTTCCTATTCTCTATAAGGAAGTAATTAGTTGGTTGGTATGAGAGATAGTGTGGCTTCCAAAAGTGAAAACTATTATTTTGTTGTAATTTCCAGCTACCTAAGGATGGGAGAGGCCCAGGACACTGCAGTCAGTATATTATGTGGAGCAGGTTATATTGTGGTTTATTTATGACCTTTTACATGTTTATTTTCTATGCAATTTTGTGTGCTCCTTTTTGAGTTTTGGTAGATAAGTGTTTTGTAACTTCAGAATACTTGGAGTTATATATATATATATATGACATATATATATATATATATATATATATATATATATATATATATATATATATTTATCATAGTAGTTAAAGCCGTGGACAGTGTACTAGTCTACCTAGGTTCAAATTCTGGCTTTACCCTATGACTTCCCTGTGGCTTCCTCTGCTCACCTATTTAAAAGGAGTATAATAAGACTGCTGTGGTGAGTTATATACTAAGTGCTATTTAAGCATTTGCTATAATGATTATGTATACTCGAAGGCAAGGAACTTGCCCCTTGATTGTCTCTGTATTCCTAGTGCTTAAGAATTCCTAGTGCTTTCCTAGTGCATTGTCTTAGGATAGAGATAGCTCAGTATAGTTCTTCTCACTATAAAGTACTGTTACGTTGAAAGTCTTTGCTTGTGTACTAATAATCTATGACATATCTGCTGAGGACAAGGAAAGGAATAGTTTTAAAACTTCAATGGATAACAAAAGATTGTATGATGTAATGCCTTTATTATGTAATTATAAAACTAACAAATGATCATGGTAGAAAATTTGAAAAACTCCTAGACAAAATAGAGATCAATAAAATTTGGAGTAGCGTTCAGAGTGTAGAGTTGTCCATGAATATTAGTGCTTTCACATTTTCCAGGACTTTAAGTAGACTCTGCTTCTTAAGAGTCTGTTCATGATATTTTATTTTAATGATGTTTTCATCATGGGGACACACACACACACACACAGAAATCTGTTAAAAAAAAAAGACATGAAAATCACTGATGTTTCAGATAGCCACATGAAATAAAGTGAGAAAGGTCAACAAGCTGAAAGAATGTGGAGTAGCATCTCCTTAATTGCTTACATAATTCTGATAATTACCTCTCTGTGGATAATGTAATTAATGGGGAATCTAATTCAAGAAAAATGTATGAACTTCAAGCCTTCTCAAAGCCACGTATTTCTTTCCACAAAAGTTTAATTTCCACGGTCGTGCTTCCTTATTACCTGACAGGGAAAGTGTATTGTATGGCAAAGGATCTTCCCGAAGGAGGGTGCTTCCCACACTGATCGTCATAAATGACTTCGGAATTACTGTTGCTATATTACCAAAATCTTAAACTAGGGTATTTTTGACAAATGTGGTCCTTAGTTAATTTTTAGAGCTACAAACTGTCAGATGGCTCTGCAATAACAATTGTCTGGCTGTTCTTCAGGGTGATCACAATATGGTAATGACCTTGAGGTACCACTAAAAAGCAGGAAGGTGTGAGTCTTCCTTTGGTTCCAGAGTGAAATGCGAGTTGGAGTTGGAGTTGGAAAAGAGGCCGACAACCAAGTGATAGAGAAGGAAATGTGAGGTCATTAATGAAAATCCAGGTTTAAGTTAAGGTGAAGAGGCATGAGGATATGGTCAGCTGTTACAGTATTACAAAGATCAGGAAGAAGCATATCCATGAATGTGGTTTGTATTGCAATCTGCTGAAAAAGAGACAAGTATCCTGGCCTGGCCTTCATGGAGATTATTTTTATTGATTCTGATAATAGATTATTGTTGAAAAGGGCCTCCTATAAATTATAACCATGCAAAGGCAGCAAGATAATTTGTTTTTTCTTTATGTATGTGTTTCTCATTCCTACTCACTTCTCTCTTAGGGGAAGAGAAAATCACAAAACACAAAAATGTCAAATCTCAGCTATTCTTTTTCAAACTAATTTCTTTTCCAAATTCCAAAGGAGGCAATAGGTTAACTGTTAAGATTTGTAAGCCTCAAAAAACTAGATTTTTACAAAGTGTAGCCAAATTTTATTCCATAAATAGTAGCTTTGGAAAGAATATGTGATGATGCAAAGTTGGAAAAAGCTGGTTTTTCTTCCATAAATGACTTCACCGTGTGGGAGAAGAGGCAGAGAAGAAATCAAAGTAATTAAACATGGGGTGAGTTTTTCTGATAGGGGACTCTAGTGCTTTAAAATAGACTAGATAATCCTCGGGATAATCTGAGGGTAGAACAGACCAGTGCCTCATTTCCAATCTGGTACCCTGGAAGAAAACAGTGTATTTCCTTTGAGGTCTTGAGGGGTGTTTCTTCTTCTTTGTTTTGTTTTTGGTTCATTTTGTAATCAACTTTATTAAGGTATCATTTACACACAATAAAATGCAGACATGTTTAGTCAATGGTTCAATGACTTTTAATTAATGTACACATTTGTATAACTACCACCCCCATAAGATCGATAACAATTCTAAAACCCTAGAAAGTTTCCTCCTAGGCTTTTGCAAAAGTATCCCCATCTCCCACCCCAAGGCAACCACGGATCTGATTTTTATCTTTAGAGATGAATTTTGCCCAGTTTAGAATTTCATGTAAGTTGAATAATACAGTAGGTGCCCTTTTGATCTGGCTTCACTTGCTCAGCATATGGTTTTTGAGATTCATTCATGTTGGGATGTTTTAAAACCAGGACTTTAGCCTGGGTGGCCGATGTTGTCTGAAGGCACCTATAGGTACATCTGAGTCTCTGGCATTGTCACTGTCTGTTCTTGGCTCAGTATTTTCAACTTTACTAAGAAGCACAAGGTTGAAGTAAGGAAGATCATTGTCAGTATAATGGAGGTGAAGTGGGTTCTGTTATATAATATTCTCAGCATAAATTGACCTGCTTGGAATCATTGTGTTGATAATCGACAAGAATACTCTTCCTCCAAAAACCTTGATACTATAAAACTTCTAAAGGACGCTGTCCTAGGACTCTTTTAGTTTTCATTTTTTGGGAAACATTTCTGGAAAATTGAAATGCTCACAACCTGAAAGAAGCAATTATTCACCTGAAGGCTAACTCTGCTAAAGTTGAGTTGTCCGACCTTTACATGCTGATAGAACCCAAATAGCCTTGCAAAACAATGCTCTCTTATTGGATATAAGCATATAGATTGTTTAAGACGGACGTGTATATGCAGTAAAGTGAAAAAACAAAGAATCTTTGAGTTTTCCTTGCTGTTTTTTTTTTAATTTTTCATTTACGCTTCTATATCATACGCTAATAGTTTAGGGTAACCTCAGGTTAGTTTCAGGTCCACTCTTTACGTAAATGTTGATGTACTCCATACGCAACTTTTTTCTACCTTCCTTCTTTTCTTCCATCTTTCCTTTCTAACTTCTTATAATCCATTATACTTAATCCTGCACTTGTTGAGGTGGCAAGTACTGTAGGAAAATTGAAAGCAGTGTGAAATTTTGCTGTTCAGAATGCATGTTGACCAAATTCTATATTGAGAAAAGGTCTGAATTTACCCACAGTATCTGTTTCTCAGCGTCTCTGAATAAAGGCCATAGAAACTGGGCTCTATATAATATCCTGACAGGTATGTAGAATTCATAGCAATTGCCCTCAAAGAGCTTACCTAGCGTAGATGCACATGAATGCATTTAATGATTGCTTTATTGGCATCAGTGCCAACATACACAGTCTATTTTGTTTTATATCATTATCATTACCTGCTGTTTACCACTGTATACATTGCTAATGGTGTGGTTTCTATGGCTTGTGAATTTCACGGCCCAATATTATGTAATTTATTGCACACTTTAGTGTAGAAGATGGAGACTCCATAAATTTTCGTGTGCTCTTTGGCCCTTTGGAATGTATTACACTGAGATCAGGCAAAGTAATAAATTTATTTCAAATGTGCGTGATAGCTAAACATCAATTAGGACTTGATGGGAAATATTTCTTCTTCCAGCAACATAACAGTTTTTAAAGACTAAGCCATTGAGCGTGGAGTTCCTGAACATGGGACTCAGTTCACTGGGATCCCTTCTTAGAAAAATAAAGGAAAACTTGAATTGGATATGTGTGGCTTATTCAAGTAGTAACTAATCAGCTACATCTTTGTTAACTTAATTTGTCACAATGGTTTGGTATTTTATTAACTCTCTTCCCCTTCTTCCCCTGACTCTCACGAGAATGGATCATGAGTATCTTAAAACATACTAAGTCGTCTTCCATCCCTGTTAATCTAACTACAAAAACACACTTTCCTTATCCAATGTAACATACTGTCTTTTAGAGTAGCTGTGGTTTTAATTCTCTACAAAATTAAAACCAGCAAAGAGAAACATTTTCAAGGAGCCACCACATTGTAGAGCTTTAGAAAGAAGACTTTAGAATTAAGGGCAACTATATCATTTTATAGCTAAAGCACCTGAGACCTAAAGTAGGAAGGTAACCATCGAGGTCAGGGAAAGGGGTTGAAGATCAGGTTTCAAGCTGAGAAAGAGTCTACAGGGACTCAATCTGAGCAGGTCAAAAACTGAAATGAGACCACGAATGTTCTGGGAAGGGTGGCACCTGGCCTCGAGGGTGGGATTCAGACAGGGAGTGGGCCTGGGGGAACTGAGCTTCTGCAGTAGGCAGAGAAGTCCACCTCATCTGTGGAAAGTGCCACTGACATCAGGGAGTTGAGGGGAAAGAGCAGTGAATTCCAGTCCCCCTGAGAAAGCAGGCCAATCTGATTAACTCTGAATTTAGGCTTATTTCAGATACTTCTTGAGAAAGAACTTGGACAAGAGCAAGTCCCACACAGCCTCTTTAAATCCATGCCCAGTATTTTCTGGTGGAGCTGCTTAAACCCTCCAAGTGACTCCAGTATTTTAATTTCACGTTATATTTAATTCCGACAGTTCTATGATCGATTATTTAATGGGCAAATAAGTAGGGTCACAAAAGAGTGTGAATGTATTTTACAGGATGAGGATGGGCGGAGTGGAGCAGTCTGGAATAGGACACCAATAAAAAGGGATCTTGGTAAATAAGAACGTCTATTAGAAATGGAGAGGAAATTGCAAGGAAATTAGTGCCTGACACCACGCCCTTCTCTCTGCATGTTTAGAAGCTAGTTTCTAATTTTATTTTCATAGGAGATGTCCCTGTGATGAATTGTCTTTTACTTCCACACTATTTATCACGTGACATATTGTGAAGTTTGTGTGAGAGAAAGTAAGTATTAGCATTTGTCTTGGAAGCAGCTATAAACATTTCCTGGAACAATCTAGGGTAGAAGGAAAAGGAAAGGAAGGTGGAAACAAAGGAGAAAGACAGCTAATGCTGCTGGAGTCTCTCGCTGGGATTTGTGGTGTCTCTTTTTGAAACTAAGTACAGAAAGTCAGAACTTGACCGATTGTTTCTTGATCACGGTTTGTTTTCATTTTTGTTTTTTTCTTGCTCTCTCATCAGTTATTCCAGCCAGTGCTATGTCATTTTCAGTTTCATTAAGCATGCCTGTCTTGTTTCCATTTGCATTATTCATGCAAACGTTGATTGAACTGATGACCCCGAGTTATCACGGAAACATTAGATACACCAGTGGATACATTTCTTAATTTTAGAAAAAAATTACTGAGTGAAGGTTAAAATAACTCCTCTTAAATTTGTCATTTAAAAAAAACTTCTCCTAACATACAATACCTCATTGCCTAATAATGTCAGATAAATGAAGAATTCCTATGTATTCATGAATGTAGGCTAGTCTGTATATTTTTCGGCAGGTATGACCATTACCGAGGGTAACGGCCTGGTTTGCTAGCCATGTCCTGTCTCCTAGAAAGTTGTAGTTTCTGTTGTCTTTCAGTTGGACCATTGGATATCAGAGGTGAATTTATAAAACTATACTTCCCTTTACACTTACTTTGTTTTGTTTTGTTTTTTACTTGAAGTATAGTTGATTGACAGTGTTGTGTTTCAGGTGTACAGCCAAGTGATTCAGATATATATATATATATATATATATATATATATTTTTTTTTTTTTTCTTTTTCAGATCCTTTTCCACTATAGGTTATTACAAGGTATTGAATATAGTTGCCTGTGCTATAGAGTAGGACCTCGTAGTTTATCTACTTTATATATAGTGTACACTTACTTTGTGTGATCCAGGCTGGTCAGACCACATAATTATTTTCACTTCTGATATAATTTTTTCAGGTTCAACCTCAAATCTTTGATAAGAAGATATTTTAAAATAAGGTTAGCATGTGTGTGCTCTAAATCCAACAGTAGTTATTAGAGATATGGTTTTGCACTAGGTATTCCTCTCTTTTTTGTTCTTGGCCAACCAATTGAAAATTAGCTTTTATTTTCTGGTTGGTTTGCTAGATGTTTATGACTATAATAAAAGTCTTAAATTTTGTCTCATATCTTAAAACACAATCTGAATTAGCAATGGATATTGTGCTATACATAGGGGCTGTGATATAAATATAGTTTCTAACTTCAAAAACATATAACCTAGAAGGGAACACAGACACATATGCAGCAATTATGGCAACTGCATTTGTTTACTAAGTGAAGTAGTACTGAGATGGATAAACTGCTAGCAAGCCTTGAACAGACAAATCAGCTTCAAAAATAGATGTGCAGTTCTTTAAAAATATTTTTAACATTTTTCCAGCTACATGTAGAATATAACAGCATAAAAATGGTATGGGTTTTATTTTAAGTAATTAAGCATTTTGACATCCTCATAATGAAATTAAATCCAGAAGGAGGTTTCTCTCCATGATCTCTTGAAATGGTCCTTGATCATCCACAATATTTCCCATCATCACAAAGGTGATACCAATGGCAGGGAGCTCCAACATTATTAAAGTTTCATAAAGCAAAGTCAATTTTAAGAATATAATGTCCCCAAACTGATAAAGGTCTTGACAGATAATTTCAAGGGAAGCATAAATTATTTTCTGTTTGTCAGAAGGCAAAAATATTTAGATTGAGTTAGTGAATGGTAGAGTTTTTGAGTGGAGAGTGTCCTTAAAATATTATGCAGATCTGTACTGTCAACAGATGCTCGCTATGTGGCATTATTTATATGTAAACAAATTTAAAAATAAGATTAAAAATTCAGTTCCTCAGTTGCATTTGCCATATTTCAAAGATGTTTATTAGCTCCATGTAGCTATTGAATACTGCTTTGCATAGTACAGATATAGAATATTTTCATTATCACCAAAAATTCTATTGAGCAATACTAAAATTATACCCAGGTATTCACAGAGAAGGCAACCAAGTCTCAAGGAAATAATATAACTTCCCCAAGGTCACACAGCTATGTTTTTAAAGAAAAACAAAATGACACAAAGGAAATAGTAACAGAGGCATTAAAGAAACCTAGTAAGTTTCTGGAGCAGTCAAAGTAGGGTTTAAAAGTGCATACTTAGCTGTTAGCAGTGTTGAAGCTCTTGATGGTTGGTAAGATCTACCTGCCTGAATTTGGACATTAGCATTTTATGCAATGAATTAAAAGCAAAAAATCATTTCAACGTGTGGCTGCCAGTTCCATATTTTTAGCCACTGCCATGCTTCCAGATTATGTTTATCACTTTCATATACAGGGCACCACTGTGAAATGTGATGGTTTATCTGACCCCAGAGAAATCAAGAAATCTTGTGGGGGCTATGGCTCTATTTGAAAAGGTTGATTTTTAAATGCATCATGCAGACTGGCCCTGTTTTAAAAGGGATTCCTGCCATCAATAATCACAATGTAAACTCTCTTCTCACCTTGAAAAAGTCAAAGATAGTCCCTGCATCTTTATTATTTCATTGAAATCCAAATATTATTTTTCCATTCTCTAACTTGTTTTCCTCACAGTGTGATCAACTATTGCCAAGGAAAGAAAGGTTAGATTTATCAATCAAAGTTTGCTGAAGGTCCCCTAGGTAATTGAACGCTCAGGAAAAACAATCCTCATGTATTCTTTTTCTGTTGTTTCAATAGCTTTGTTTCAGTATGTTTTGTTCTATAGCAGAGGTTCTGTGACGTGCTTATCTTCCTCAGAGGTCCAGAAAGCGTGCGAGTCTGTGGGTAAAGAAGGGTAAGGAGAGAGAGGGAAGGAGGATAGAGAGAGGCTCAGGGCTGAGATAAGGACAGTGATCTACAGCCTCCTGGGGGTGAGGCTGGGGTGCACAGACACCCACGACTAATCTAGACAGAAACTGAGTAATCAAGGGGACGACCACTGTGAGGTCATGTGGTCACCTCTCCCTCTAGAAATAAACATTGCCTTCAGTAAGTCTCCTCCCACCCCAGAAGAGAATTAGGAAGGTCTGGAGAGGGGGCTTATTGGCAGAAATGGAAAAAGCAGGTTGAAGGGATTAGCCTGGAGCAGAGAGACCAAGAAACCCAAGCCAGTAGGTGGAAGGCAGACTTTTCATGGAAGTCTCCAAGCCCAAGTCAAGTTCTGGGACCACCAAGTACAAGTCAAAGAGTGCTCATTTAGCCCCTTTGGGCCCCCATGGGAGTGGAGGAAGACTGGACAGAGAGGGAGAATTGGAGGTACAGTATATACTAAGGGATTTAACTCCTGAAAGTTCTCCCAGTAGCTTCAGATCTGCTCAAGAATCCTTCATGTCCTGCTGGTTTGCAGTGAGTGGCTCACAGCTTCAAGGCCTCCTCTGCCAGATGGAGAACTATTTCAAACATCCTGCCTCTATTTTGGACTGTAGCAATGCAGACAGGAAACCTGACCCCATTTTCAGGTTCTAAAGAGAAATTCTAAGTACCTGAAAGACTGAGGAACATGGTGGCTTTTATTTAAGATGGGGAGCTAGAGAGCACATACCTGGACTTGGGCCTGCAGCAGCACCAAACTGCACCACGAGTTCCCTTTAGTTTCTCTCGCATCTGTTTCTCCTTTTCTCTCTGCTGGATTAGCCACGGGGACTCCAAGTTCTTCATTGTGTGGTCCTGGTACCAAGATTCTCCTGGGAATTGTAAAGCTATTCACCTTCTACATCGAGCACTTCTTATTTTTTCCCCAGCAAAGTTAAGTCATCCTTAAGAGGAGTCAGGGTGCTAGCTCTTAAATATATTTTAGTCATCCCTTTGTACATTAAATGCTCTTTCTTGGAGACTGCTCCTGACGTGGCGTTCACCATGCTCTCAGCTGGCCTCCTGAAGTTCTGCCCTGCCTTCCCCACCAGGTACAGTTCAGGAGCTGCCTACCTCAGGGTGATAGGTTATCTTCTAGTTGCTTTATTCCTTTCCCTTTTACATTTAGAAAATATAATTTGAATACGTAACCTTCTCTGTGACCACAGCTTTATTTCTAACCCACAGGTTTGGTTATGGCATATTTTCATTATCATTCAATTAATAAAATTCTAATTCCCATTGTGACTTTATCTTTGACCTACATAATGATCAGAAGTATGTTTTTAATATCCAATTATTTGGTAAAATATTGGTTATATATTTTTAAATTTCTTGCTTATTCGGAGTCTTGTTTTATAACTGGAATATAGTCAATTTTATAAATGTGCCATGTGCACCTAAAAATTTCTGCGAAATATATATATTCCATCATTGTTGGTGCAGTTTTTTATGTAAATATAGGCCAAAGTTATTAATGATGGTATTCAGATCTTCTCTAATCTGCTGATTTGTTGTTGTGGTTCTATATTACTGATCTAGGTAATTTAGATTTTTCTATTTCTACTTAGATTTTTGGAATTTCCCTTCACCTATTGCATTGAAGTTTAGATTTATAATATATTCCTTGTAAAGTAACGGTGGGTTTTATTATCCTGCCTTATCGCCAGTGATACTTTTTGCTTTCAAATCTATGTTAACATTAAAAAATCTTCTTCAATTTTACTTATTGTTGTTAGGACATAAGCTTTGAATCCTTTGATTTTCAATCTGACTCTTGTCTCTTGTAGGTGGCATAGAATTAGGTTTTTTGTTTGTTTCAATAATGCTTGTCCTTTAATTTGAGTGTTTACAGTTAATGTATTTTCTTATAGACCGTTTACTCCTCGTTTACTATTTGTCCCACCTTGTTATGTTCTTTTTCCTCTTCTTTCTTCCTTTTAGATTTCTTCAAATTCCATTTTCCCTTGTATTAGCTTGTTATTTTTACATAAGTAGCAGTTACACATGTACCATGACTTATTAGCTCTTTTACTGCTTCTCAAGCAATGCTGAGATCTTAAATTTCTTTTACTACTTTTCCTCTTCCATTTGTTTTAATGCATTCTAATTTTTGATATATTTTATTATTACTCTTTTGTGCAGTTAGATTTTATTTAGGTTTATCCACTTATTTATCCTTTCTGTTATACATAATTCTTTATAAAGTCCTTATTTTCATCTGTGATAATCTTCCTTCTGCCTGCGGGTCTCTCTTTATAATTTAATTCAGTCAGTTCTGCTGAGAACATATTTTCTAAATTTTCTTTGTCTGCAAATTTCTTATTTCATCTTTCCTTCCAAACAACATTTTCTCTGCCTCTAGAATTCCCAATGGGCAGTTCTTTTCTTGAGCACTTAAAAATGTTATTCCATTATTTTCTAGTATCCAGTTTCATTGAGAAGAAAGCTGTAATCTTAATCCTATTGTTCCTTTGAAAGTAATCTCTCTCTTTTTCGTTGGGCTGCTTTTAAGATGTCATGTTTTTCTTTACTATTCATGAATTGTACTGTGGTGATCTTAAGTGTGCTTTTCTTTGTATTTGTTCTTGTTGCATTCTTTAGTGCTTATTGAATTTATGGCTCCACATATTCTTTTTAGTTTTAGAGAACTCTCAGCTGTTAATATTTCTGAAATATTGTCTTCATCCCAATCTCTCTCTCCTTTTTTCTGTGGACTCCAGTTTACACATATGATAAAAATGTTTACTGTGGCCCATATGTCTCAAATGCGCTTTTGTGTACTTTTTATTCTTTTCGTTTCCCATGTTTTAGTCTTAATATTGTTACTACTCTATCTTCCAGTTCACTTACCTCTCTTTGCCTGTGTCCAATCCACTACCGAGTTTTAAATTTCGTATAATTTTTAATTCTATCAGTTCAAATTCAATCAGTTTATAGTTTCTAGTTGTCAAGTTAAGTTCTCCACCTTGTCATCTATTTTCTTGAACTTGATAATATTTACCAAAATATGTATGAACTTTAATGTTTAGGTCATCTATGATTCTGATTCTGTTTTGTTTTTTATTCTAATTCTCCTTTTCTTTGTAGTCTTCTTGGTTCTTCAGTGAATACCAGACTTGGGATATGACAAGTTGTAGAGAATCTGAATAACATTACCGTCATTAAACAACCTGGGTTTGAACTGCACAGATCCACTTATACATGGATACTTTTTCAATAAGTAATACAGTACTACATGATCTGTGGTTGGTTGAATCCTCAGATTCAGAACCACAGATAAGAAGGGCCGACCATAAAGTTGTATGTGGATTTTTGACTGCACAGGGAGTCAGCGTGTCTAACCCCTACATTGTTCAAGGGTCAGCTGTATTTACTTGAGGAGAGAATTTCCTGTTCTTAGGTAGGGAGCAGAGGGGAAGATCACCTCAGTCACTGGACCAACTTCATACTCATTTTCCTTCTTTATAAGGTTCAATGTAGATGTTGCCTCAACCTTCCTAACACACAGACACACACACACACACAAACACAGAGACACACACACAGACAGACACACACACATATGTAGAGACTTTCAATGTCCTAGTTCATATCATTCATTTTCCATTGGGCCACAAATCTTTCATAGGTTCTGTACCCCAATTTTGTCTCTTCAGCATTATGAGCCAACTAAGTCTTTGCTTTGACTTCAGTTAGCTTTTGTTTGACTTCTTAGCATCTTGCCTTATCTACCTATTATACATGGAAAATACTGCAAGGGAACACTGTTGCTGAATCCAGCTCTGTTCTCTGAATCTTTACTCTCTCTGTGATTTTGGTCCTTAAAATTCTAGCTGCCTTGTTATTTCTCAATTCCAACTCTGGTTTCCTTAATCCTATGACATTGTCCTAAGATCTACTGGTTTTTCTACCTCTTAGGAACCACATTTGGTTTCTCAGACATTTGCTCTTCATCAGTAGTTTCTAAATGACTGGGCTAGAAAAGCATGTGCAGAATATTGTTCTCACTTCAGTGAGTTTCTTTCTCTATTTTAATTTTCTAGGTCATGGCTACCTCAGTAGCTTTCTAACGCTCACAGTCCAATGTTGCTTATGATTTATCTGGCCTTTCTAGTACGTTTTCCTAAGGTAAACTGACATAGTTGGAAACAGAAGTTTGTAGCCACCATTTAAAAAATGCTGTTTTGTCTTTCTATGAATTCTTTTTTTGTCCCATCTTCTGTCACTTTTTCCTACCCAAAATTCCCATTCTCACAGATAGATTATTTTAAGATTAAAAATTACGATTTTTAATTTTATTTTTAATTATTTTAATTTTTAATCTTATTGTAAGATTAAAAATTAAGGTAATATGATAATTTTGGAAGGAATTAATTTTGCTTTGAACAAGAACACAGATTGTTGAATGGAATACAGAAGGTTCCTTAAGAGGTTTTTCATCTCTAAGAGTAGTATCCAACCATCGGTACCATTATAAGTTTGTCAACTATGGAATAAAGCATTCTTTATAAAATCAGCATTATTCAATAATCTCAAAAACTGCTTCACTTTCCTGCTCATGCCACCAATTTCCAAATGTTCAATAGGAGCAGAGAATCATGGGATGGGACGTGGAGAAATGGCCTGTCATAGTAACTATCAATATTGGAAGAATGAAATTACAAATATAGAGGGTTTTCTATGAATATATTTGAAGTGTTTGTTCCTAAAGAACTTCTAGAATAAGACTCAAAAGTTTAACATAGAAACACCTCTTGATAAGTATGAAACTCAGTAAAATTTATCTCATCATAGTTTTTTCTTTTGTATTATGTGATTGTCAGAGTCACACAAAACTATGTTTTTCTGGACTTCACAGATCTTCTTATTTTTACTATGGGATCAGTGACCCTACATTTTTCAAACGTGGTAAAATCGTTAAAATTGGAACATTTCCCCAGAATCCAGGGCATATGATTACATTTCTGTAGAAGGCAATATTATATTTCTGTCTAGTTCTGGGGTAAACATTTTCATAACTGCCAATCCAATTTGACTAATGTATCGTTTTTACAGTGCATTAGTGTAAATTAAATGGTAAATTCTGTCACAGTCATTTCATACATCAAAAAGGAAAATCAGTCAACACAACTGTCTGACTGAAATGAATGAAGCAAACAATTCAAGGCAAACAACTGTCCCAGTAGACTTGTATAAACACAGTAGTGGTGTCATGTGCAGAATTAATCTTCCCTCACCCTTAACTGGAGAACACTCTGCCAGCCAATTCAGTCACTCAAATGATACTGAATTATAATATTCCAGTTTCATTTACTCTCAGTTACTGGTGACTGCCCTTCCTTCTCCTTCATCTGTCCATCAGTGGAGAATGTCAGAGCAGGAGAATAGTAATATTGGCATATTGTAATGTACTGTCTTGAATTCTACAGCTTCAAAATTCT
The DNA here is from genome assembly GCF_964341445.2 of Mesoplodon mirus. Classification (NCBI taxonomy): domain Eukaryota; kingdom Metazoa; phylum Chordata; class Mammalia; order Artiodactyla; family Ziphiidae; genus Mesoplodon; species Mesoplodon mirus. Next base: position 139,599 of record NW_028295650.1, read on the forward strand.
TAGGCTAACTCAATGATCTTAAGAGTCTGGTACAGAAAGGATATGTGAATTAAATCGCAGACCACTGGCTGACCCTTCCAGCACTAACATCCCTTATTCCTGGTTCTAATATATCACAGAATACTCAAGAGGAAGGTTTTGAGTGGTCAACAGAAATATGGCTCCAAAGCAGGCACATGGAAAAGAAATGTTGTCATCTATGATCCACTTTAAAGTTGACTTGTCTTTTACTCATAAACCAGATTCAGTGTGAATTCTGTTCTGCTAAAGGTTAGAGAATCTGTTGGAGGAGTGTGGCCAATTCTTTTGAATTTTTCTACTCTCTAACTTTTTGTTTTTTTAACATCTTTATTGGAGTAGAATTGCTTTACAATGCTGTGTCAGTTTCTGCTTTATAACAAAGTGAATCAGCTATACATATACATATATCCCCATATCTCCTCCCTCTTGTGTCTCCCTCCCACCCTCCCTACCCCACCCCTCTAGGTGGTCACAAAGCACCGAGGTGATCTCTCTGTGCTATGCGGCTGCTTCCCACTAGTATCTATTTTACATTTGGGAGTGTATATATGTCCAAGCCACTCTGTTACTTCATCCCAACTTACCCTTTCCCCTCCCCATGTCCTCAAGTCCATTCTCTATGTCTGCGTCTTTATTCCAGTCCTGCCCCTAGGTTCTTCAGAAGAATTTTTTTTTTAGATTCCATATATCTGTGTTCGCATACGATATTTGTTTTTCTCTTTCTGACTTACTTCACTCTGTATGATAGTCTAGGTCCATCCACCTCACTGCAAATAACTCAATTTCATTTCTTTTTATGGCTGAGTAATATTCCATTGTATATATGTGCCACATCTTTATCATTCATCTGTCGATGGACACTTAGGTTGTTTCCATGTCCTGGCGATTGTAAATACTGCCGCAATGAACATGGTGGTACATGTCTCTTCTAATTACGTTTTTATTAGGGTATATGCCCAGTAGTGGGATTGCTGGGTCGTACATTAATTCTATTTTTAGTTTTTTAGGGAACCTCCATACTGTACTCCATAGTGGCTGTATCAATGTACATTCCCACCAGCAGTGCAAGAGGGTTCCCTTTTCTCCACAGCCTCTCCAGCATTTGTTGTTTGTAAATTTTTTGATGATGGCCATTCTGACTGGTCACACAAAGAACTTTGGCATGGTGTTCATCATCTAGCTTATCCTAACATGCAGACATTTATGAGAGTAAAGTCAGGTCTTTGCCAGAGTGGGTTGCTTATTTGGGCAACTGGGTCAAATCAAGAAGGACAAATGTAGGCTGCCAGAGTAAATAAGGAGAGGAAAAACAAAAAGAATGAGACATATCATTCAGCAGTGATTTTCCCCCAATATTCTTAGCCTCCACCTATCTCCATCTTACTGGTAACACAGGAACTAGACTGAACTATCAGGTAAAAGGTCTCTACAGAAACTGAGGTAATATAGAAAATAAAAAAATAAAATATAAAATTGTAAACTTTCTTCCTAAGGATAATTGAGATGATACTTCAATAATAACATAAGATCAGGGGAAGTCTAAAGAAATTTTAGAAAACTTGGATAAAGTAAGAAAACATCTGTTCACCAGCATCCGAATGTTTGAGAGACACCAAGACATGTGGGCCAAGTTCTGGAGAGAAGGGAAACACAGACACAAGCTTGACATTTGGTGCAGCTTTTCTCCTTGGGGCATTTGCTGATTCAACTCATACAGCCTAGGAGCTGAAAAGCCAAGGAGTTCAAAAGACTGTAACCACAGAAGCCAAATGGCAAGAGCTCAAGCTAAAGGCAACAACTAATGGAATGACAAGCTACACGTATTCGTAGTCTCACGGGGCTGGGGGAACCATTACATTTAAAGCCTAACAAATACCAGTGTAGTTGGGAATAGGGAGAATACAAACTTTCACATGGTAATCCCAAAGGGCAACCAACACCTGTAGAGGAAGGACAAGACAGAAATAGAGCACCCTTCACACAGACTGAAAAACAGCTTTCAATGAGCTCAAACTGAGAATGGACTAAGGTTTCCAGTCCCTACAGTAACTGTCTGCCATGGGCAAAAGGAAATCTTTTCAAGAGAACAATAACAACGTCCAGAATGTGGAGGTATCTTTATAGTTTCCTAAAATAAGTTAAGCCCAATTTTAATAGAAAAAATAATTGGACATACCAGGAAAAAGACTAAATGATCAAAAGCTCAAAAAAAAAATAAAAGAAAGAAAGAAAAAAGACAATATAAATAGAAAAGGAGGACAAGAGTTAGTAGGCTTTGGTTAAAAAACAAAACAACTATGATTAAACAAAGAAAATAGACACATGGCAAATATGCATATGAAAAGATGCTACACATTCCATGTCATCAGGGAATTTTAAATTAGAACAATAATGAGATACCACTATACACCTATTCAAATGTCTAAAATCCAAATACTGAAATACCAAAGTTGTTGACGATGCAGAACAACTGAAATTCTCATTTGTTGCTAGCAGGATACTTGGCAGTTTCTTATAAAACTAAACATACTTTTACAATACAGTGATTGAGTAATCATGCTCTTTGGTATTTACCCATAGGAACTGAAAAGTTATGTCCGCATAAAACCTGCACATGGATATTTATAGCAGTTTCTTTCATAATTGCCAAAACTTGAAATCAACCAAATGTTTTCCAATAGGGGAATGGATAAACAAACCATGGTATATTGGTACAAAGGAATAGCATTGAGCAATAAAGAGAAGAGGCTATAAAGCCATGAAAAGACATGGAAGAAGCTTAAATGCATATTGCTAAGTGAAAAAAAAGCCAATCTGCAAAGGCTACATGCATATTATATGATTGCAGCTATATGAACTTTAGGAAAAGGCCAAAGTGTGGAGACAGTCAAAAGATCAGTGGTTGCCAGAGGTTGTGGGGAGGGAGAAAAGGATGGGTGAAGCGCAGAATTTTAAAGGCAAAGAAACTCCTGTGTATGGTTCTGTAATGGTGGATACAGGTTATTGCACATTTGTCAAAAAATCATATAATGTACAAAACAAAGAGTGAAGTCTAAAGTAAACCATGGACATTAGTTAGTAATAATGTATCAATATGGGTTCATTAACTATAACAAATGTATTACGCTAATGTAAGATGTTAATAATAGGGGAAACTGGCTAGAGAGGTAAGGAGGTATGAGAACTCTGTCCTTTCTGCTTAATTTTTCTGTAAACCAGAAACTGCTCCGAAATAGTCTGTTAACTGAAAAAACAAATCTAGACCTGCATACAAAACTTGCACGTAAATCCAACCACAGCAGCATTATTCATAAGAGCCCCAAAGTGGAAATAACCCAAATGGCCATTTACTGTGAATGGATAAATGAAACATAGTAATATCCACACCATGGAATATTATTCAGCCATAAAAAGACATCAAGTACTGATGCATGCTACAACATGGATGAAACTTGAAAACATGCTAAGTAATTGTATGATTCCATTTGTATGCAATGTCCAGTCTAGACAAATCTGTAGAGACAGATTAGTGGCTGCCTAGGGTTTGGAGAAATAGGGGAGTGAGTGACCTATAATAGATTCTTTTTCTTTTGGGGGGTGGATGAAAGTTCTAAAATTGATTGTGGTGGTAGATGCATAACACATGAAATTGTACACTTTAAATAATATGGAAAGTAAATTATATCTCAATGAAATTATTATTTCAAATTATGATTAATGTATTAAAAGAAGGGCAACATGTACAATTTAAGCAAAAATTATCTGTGAAATGCAACCAAAAGAAACTTCTAGAATTAAAAAAGCTGAAATTAAGCACTCAGAAGATCAGTTGAACAGTACCTTAGTCAAACAAAAGAAAGGATTACAAATGTCAATTAAAAAATAAGTACACAAAAATTTGGAGGGAAAATGATGGAAACCAGAGAAATAAGTACTTAAGACATATAGAGTATATGTAAAACACTGTGTCTAGCCAGCCCCAAGTCACACAGCCTAGGGAGGAGACACACAGCCTACCTGAATCACAAGGACTTCTCCAAAGTAAAAATGAGGTTCTGATGCCAGAAGTGGAAGGAATGAATTACAAAGAAAAATAACAATGGTAAACTATAATGTAGATATACATCGGTAAATACATAGGTTCCCTGGGGTTGTGATCTGGTACAACAATAAAAAAAAAAGATAAGACTCATAGTAGAGGCTGCTAGATTCTGCTGAGGAAAATGTCCACAGAGGGAAGAGTTGATTTATTTCATTATTTTTTAGAGTCCACATATAAGTGACATCATGCACTATTTGTCTTTGTCTTATTTCACTTAGCATTGTGTCCTCCAGTTTTCTACATGTTGACTTAAATGATAGGATTTTCTTCTTTTCTAAGGTTGAATAATATTCTATTGTATACATATACCATATTTCCTTTATCCATTAATCTACTGTGGACACTTAGGTTGTTTCCATACCTTGGCTCTTGTGCATAATGCTACAATGAACATGGGAGTACAGATATCTCTTCAAATCATGATGATGTTTCCTTTGGATATATACTCAGAAGTGGGAGTGAGGAAGAACTTATGACACAAATCGACCATATGTAAAAGATGTTGTAGGAATGAAAAAGTCTGAACACCTAGAAAGAGTGTGGAGTATCTGGAAAGGTCATTGTTCAAGGTCATACATAGTTTAAAGTTATGACATTTCAGTGAGCCTGTGTGCATGAAGGCTTGCTTATATTTTGGGATTTGAATACAGTGCAAAGAAGTGTTGCTAAATTTTCGATCAACATCAAAAAAAGGGTGGAAATGTTTTTTCTTTGATTATGAAACTACAGGAAAGGCAAGCCTAGAATTCTAGGCCCACTAGAATTTTCCCTGATGATAGTGCTAATTTAGGAGAAGAAGAAGGATCCAAGGCTATAGAACAATTTTGAAAGCAAAATAAGACTGCTGAGTCTTCACCCAGTGTATGAGATTAAGTTTTAATGGCATATGATGAAGTGGCCATGACACAGCTGGCAGAGCTCATTGAGTTGTTGAAAATGCCTCTTGAAGCTACAGGAAATGGACAGTAGACATAGGAAAAGAACAAGGTAAATCCCAAAGAGTAGAAGGACAAAATTAATCAAGAGAAAAGTCAAAAATAGAGAAGAAAAGCAGTAAACATGACAAGTAAAACCAAAAGCTTGTTCTTTACAAAGACCAATAAAATAAGCAATATTTGCCAAATATGATAGAGATGGGACTAGCTATAAAACAGAGTGAATTTTTTTAATTACAAAAGAATACTATGGTAGCTTTATACCAACACATTTGAAAATCTGGAAAAAATGGCTGATTATTGATTAGTTACATGAAGCCATTATTTACACATGTTTTGAGAATACAAGAAGCTTTATGAAAATAGAAAATATAATCAAAGATATACACCTTAGAAAGACATGAGTTATTTTCCAATGTATATAAAATTTAGAAGAGTCCTAATACAAGAATCAGATATGGGGCTTCCCTGGTGGCGCAGTGGTTGAGAGTCCGCCTTCCGATGTAGGGGACACGGGTTCGTGCCCCGGTCCGGGAAGATCCCACATGCCGTGGAGTGGCTAGGCCTGTGAGCCATGGCCGCTGAGCCTGCGCGTCCAGAGCCTGTGCTCCGCAACAGGAGAGGCCACAACAGTGAGAGGCCCGCGTACCGCAAAAAAAAAAAAAAAAAAAAAAAAAAAAAAAAAGTGAGTGACAACTTAAATGATATATGGAATATTTTGCTGACTTACAAGAGCATGCAGAATTAACTATGACCCAGTTGAAATGTTAATTTTATTTTAATGTGTATGTTGGGGTGGAGTCTTCAAGGTGCCATAAAACAAGCATTCACCCATCCTGTTTGGAACTGCAGCACACAGACACCTTCAGTTACCAGTTCTGTTCACTCCACAGAATCATCTTGAGAAAACATACTGTTTTTTATGGACCTGGTATATATCTTAATTAGTTTGAAGAATTTCCCAAATACCTGTTAATATGTAGTGCTCCAATTCCAATCTTGCCACGTCCTGTACCAGTGGCACAGCACATAGGAGTTTTATTTCTCTTTCTTTCTCTGGGTTGTTCAGAACCCAACGAAAGAACAATGGAATGACATCAAAGAGATCAGGGTTCTTGACTCAGATTTACAATAAAATAATAGTGTCCTGTTGGGAAAATTATAGTTATTCTAGGCCCCTTTCCTTTTCTTTACTTTGACAGAGCTGCACTAGATGACCCCAAGTAACATTGCACTCTTTGCAGTAGTAGCTTAGATGTTATTGGTTTTCTGAAACAAATGAAGACAATGACGCATGAAACTGTGCAACATCTCTGTAACTATGTTTTCTTAGAGTTGCCTCCATTTTACAGATGATAAGATGGCTGAGCACAGAAGTAGATGTCTTGACCAGAGGTTGCAGAGTAGATGGAACTGAACCACAAGTTTCCTTCTTTCCTGAAGCTCACTTAGCCAAAACATAGGCTTCTGAATATTAAGCTGTAAACCATATTATCGGTATGCTTTAAAAGAAGCGGTTCTTCTAGGATTTCCAATTAATAGCAGGAGGTTTTGAAATTCTTCAAAGATCATCTAATTTTGTGAGATTTACAGCTCAATGTTCCTGTCAAGCAAGTTGTATTAGTGCCAATCATCTGAGCTTCTGGATGCTTCTCTGAACTTCTTGAAGTTTTCTTCTTGCTCTCTGAAATTCATGCCAGATAAGCCTTTTTCTAGAGCGCATATACAGACTTGTGTATTTTTATACAGAAAAGCAATGCAGTGAGTCAGGACGGGGGTTAAGCCCTCATTCTCAGAGTGGTATTGAGCTCCTGGTGAAATATAATCATCATTTCCTCAGAATCGAAAAGCAGTTATCTCTAGTTTTTAATCCCATTAACTATTTATACATTTATGTATGATACATGTATTTATTGTACCTACTAGGTGTGTTCTCTTTGGGAAGTACAAAGCTCTTTGAGATATAGGTTGTTCATTTTTTCGTTTTCCCACAAATACTGTGACCTTTTGAGCAGGAAGGTCTATATTTTACTAACATCTAGAACCAGCAGTTAACACGGTGTCTAAGATGTAGTCAATAAATATGAAATACATAAATGAACACATTTTTAAGGAAGGGCCAGGGAATGAACAAATAGAAATTTTTCATTTTCAGTCACAAAGCAACCAGAGACATAAAAATGATACAGACAACGAGTGCTACGGTCATTCAAATAAGGCATAGAATAGATACAACAAGGATCTCCTTATTGGCACAGGGAACTCTACTCAATATTTTGTAATAACTTATAAGGGAAAAGAATGTGAAAAAGGAATCACTGTGCTGTACACCTGAAAGTAACACAACATTGTAAATCAACTATACTTAAATTAAAAAAACAAACAAACGAACAGACAACAACAACAACTAAAAACCCGAAAGAGGTCATAGAAGTTTTTATGAGATTCCATAAGAGAAGCCAAATGAGGACGGGCGAGACGGCTTTTGAATCAATTCAGAGGAGAGGTCACAGAGAAACTTGTCTTTGACCTGAACTTGAGTTTCCATTAAGATTGCAACACAGGGATATTACAGATGAAGGTAATCACATAAACTTACTACACTGAAACTTGCAGAGCTTATGAGTGTTGTTCAAGATCCCAAAGCAAGTGCATTGTGGAATCAGAATTTTAAGTGAGACCTAATGAACTAAAAACAAACAAACAAAAAAACAAACCTTTTCTGTGATACCATGTTGCCTTTGAAGTCGTTATTTTGGTGGGTTGGTAGAAAGTGGTTCCCGTGTTTCTGGCAGCAATGACTAGTTCTGTCCCCCCAGCAGCCCCCCACCTCCGAGTTGATCCTCAAAGTTTCCTTTAGAATGGACTTGCTAAAATGCAGACATGCAAGTATTCATGACGCCTGTGTCCAATCATTTCTCCTGCCATTGCCTACTTCACTTCTGGATTATATGAACAATTCACTGTCTTCATTTATGCTTTTCCCTCCTCCAAGAATTCCTTTCTCCCTATGGGGCACCTGGGAAACCCACTTCAGTTTTCAAACCTCAGTTTACATATTATGTCTTTTGTGCAGTCTTCTTTTTAGTGTTGTGATCACATGCTCCTTTTTGCTACCCTTGCACTTCTGCATGCCTGATTGTTGCACTCACTACACTGTATTGTGATTGTGTTGTTTACATATATCTGTGTTCTCCTGGGCAACATTCCTTGGGGCCAGGGACTACCGTTTTTCATCTATTGATGCTGCCTTAGCATGTTACTTGTTGCGAAGTAGTTAGTTATAAAAATGAGATTTGTTTAAATTGAAAATTGTTATGTACATATTAGTTATTATCATTTACAGATATAACAGGAAAAAATATTAATGCTGGTGCTGAAAGTTCACTTCTAGTAAATGATGGTGGTACTTGACTTCACTTATATTATTTTCCCCACTATTTTATATCTTTCTACCTGATATCTCTTCTTTATTCCCATCTCTTTCTTTATTACTAAACCAAGAAAAACAGGGATGAGGGTAGGGCTAGGCCATACTTGGCTGGAATAGTAAAGAAATTGTGTGGGGCTTTGGTGAGAAAATCCTGAAGCATACAGGTCTGCATCTTCCTTTTATTTTTATTTTTTTGCAGTACGCGGGCCTCTCACCATTGTGGCCTCTCCCGTTGTGGAGCACAGGCTCTGGAGGCGCAGGCTCAGCGGCCGTGGCTCACGGGCCCAGCCGCTCCATGGCGTGTGGGATCTTCCCGGACTGGGGCACGAACCCGTGTCCCCTGCATCAGCAGGTGGACTCTCAACCACTGCGCCACCAGGGAAGCCCCTGTTTGAAGTTTTTTGATAAATTAGATTTGATAACACAGTTTTATAAAAACTTAGTTTGGACATTTCTGAACCTCTTTTTTTGTTTCCTTATGTAAGAAAGCTGCTTGTTTAGGGTTAATACTAATTCAATGGGGGTAAGATTTACACAGGACCAACCCTAACATTCATAGTGTGTGGCACAGGAAACAACTTTGAATGGACATTTCAAGGAACAATATACTTAAGTGTATACAATGAGTAAAATGGATGAACTACACAAATTTATGAGTTGAAAACCATAGAATCATAGAATTTTCTCACTGTAAAGGCTCTCACTTTTCCAACTGCTTAACTTCAACCTCTGTTAAAGCGCTTCAGTAACAGGGAGTTCTTGAGTTTAAAATGCAGTCGGTCCATTTTATAGTTGAAAGGTTCTACTTGTCAAAATATTCATCCTTTTATCAACCTAAACCTGTCTACTTGGTCTAAAATCTTCAGTGTGGGACGGTCTAAACCCTTTTTCATAGGACAACTCCTAAAATCGTTTAGAGCGACCACCTACTTCTCTCCTGGTCTTGCTTCATGTCATCTATTCCCAGTTCCTTCAATTACTTCTTATTTTAGATTCCAGACACTTTACTGAATTCATCACTTTCTTCAGTATAATAACTCATTTGCTGAATGTGATATTTTAAGCCTAAAAGGATTTGTTTACTGTTTTCTGTAAAGAATTAAAACATAAAATGTCCAATCAACCAATAATTCTTCATCTAACATGATTCATATACACCAATTGATAAGGAAAATTTAAAAACTCAAATTACTTCATTCTTAAAGAGTGATCATAGTATGTCCTTATTTATAATGTACAGGAAATATGAATTTTCTTTCTGTGCATCTATAACAGTGCCCTCTTGCAGGGTACAGAGGATCCTCCATTGGTGCTGCCTAATGATGTGTATGTGATATCCTGATATTTACTAAGAAGTTAGACATTCAGGAGGATTTTTTGTTCCCAGCAGACATACACATATGAATTTTTCTTCTCTATGTTTGTGTGTTTCTAACTTTTATTATTCATCTATTGGCACTTAAGTGCATTCACCAAACTGCATCATAAACATCAAAGTAGATTACTTCACTTTTCCTTTTATGAGATTATTATACTTATCAACCAATATTTGAGCCCTTAATATGGGCAAATCATCCTAGCCTGTTAAGCACAGAGGTAAAGAGCATGGAGTTGAGAGGGCACACACCAAGATTTGAACAAATTACTTAATCTCTCTAAGTCTTCATTTTTGTATGTGAAAAATGAGAATAATTACAATGATTGAACTCATAAGGCGGATCGTAGAAAACATCTAGGTGCTACGTGCAAAGAGCTTGTTTGACTACCTGGCAAATATATCCCTTCTTTATTAACATGATGGTGATGATGATGATGATGCAGCTACCAGCAGGTGTCCTTATTAGGTTGGTAAGGATGGTGAATAAGCCACAAGATCATGTCTGTGAACATTTGCATTCTAAGGCTACACTGCCTTTGCCTTCCCAACTCCGGCTCCACTCCTCATCTGTTTAAACATCTCCCAAGATAGCTCAGGTCTTCTCCTCTGTGAAGCTATTCTGAACTACTCCTCTAGAATGAACTTAAAATACATTGCTTGCACTTATATTAATTTATATCAAGTACAAACTTCTGCAGTGGAATCACTCATCCTCCGTCAACCTTATGTGGACCTTTACCTCCAACACTGATACCTAGCAAATCCTTCCACTACATTATAAATTATTAACCATAAGGTTTAGCATGTTCTCTCTTCCAAGGTATTTAGAACTTTAAAGGAGAAAGAAGCCTGCCCAAGTGGACAAAGCTAACACTTATCAAGCATGAGCTCCCAACATTTGCACCAGACAATTTCACATCATCTCATTATAAACTGACAATAATCTTTGTGAGGTTGGGGTCCTAACCTTCTTTTTACTGTGGATCCCTTTGACAATATGGAGTAGCCCATTTAAAGAGTCTTAAAATAACACTTTTAAATTCATAAAATATAATACATAGAATCTCAAAAGAAACTAGTTACTATGTTTTAAGTGCAGTCATTAGAATATTTTAAAAACCAAATTTGTGATATAGAAACGAATGGGTATTTAAACTCATTAAATAACGAGATACAACAGAGACTCTATTAACTACTATACTTAAAAATAGTGATGTTGGGGAGATGGGTTCACAGCTCTGATACATGTGTACTGAAATTGAACAATTAAATAAATAGATGGTGGATGGTGGTAGCCACATTTCTCAATATTGAAGTATGAATTTACAGATAAACAAGAGGAGAAGGCTAAACTAATCTCAGCGTTAATGCATTATAGTTGCAGACATCAGTATACACTCAGCTCAATATAGATATAGATAGTTATATATAGAAATATTTACTGATATGTGTATATACATGGGTTAGTGTACATATATATTTCTTTGTTCTCTCAGTCAAGAGAGCCTAATCAAATAATAACCCATTAGCAACAGCACATCTAGAGCCCAGATCTTGGTTTCTATTACTACTCTCCAATAAAAGGAATCAGGGCTCCTCAGAGAAATGACTGATTCTAGGACTGGGGCAGGACATACACAAAATGAGCCTGGAGCATCTTGTGGTACCAGAAAGTCAGGAAGTGTTAAACACACACACAAACATGCATGCTAAACACAGATACACACACACACACAAACTCACACACCCCAAAGGGAGTATGTCAAAGGAGCACAGGCGCCAGAAGCAAACGCTCCCAATGGCCAAAGCTGGAACAATTCAAACAACAAAATAAAGTAGTATTGGATTATAACCCAAAGGATAAAATAGATATCCATGAGTCTATACTGATATAAATAAATATCAATAATTGAATAAATTAATGTTTAGGGGAAAATAGACAAATCTGTGTGGAAGAATTCCAAATACTTTATGTACATACTCTGTCCTCAAGGAGGTGGATCATAACTCTCCACTCTTTGGGTTTGTGCTTCACATAGTGACTTCCTTCCAACAAGTGTAGTGTGGAAGGGGTGGAGGAGTAACTTTACAGTGGAGAAATCTGAGACACGACCTCAGCCAGGTTATCAAGGTCAACATCAACAGGCAAATCACGTTGATAGCATGTACCCTTGATAAGATGTTATAAAAAAGGCACTTTATCTGGTTGTCCTCCCAATAAACCATAATCCCAGTCTTACCATGAGAAAAGCATTGGACAGTTTACATTAGTGAGGTATGCTACAAAACACTTGATCACTGCTCCTCACAACCGTCAAGGTTGGGGCTTCCCTGGTGGCGCAGTGGTTGAGAGTCCGCCTGCCAATGCAGGGGACACGGGTTCGAGCCCTGGCCTGGGCAGATCCCACATGCCAGGGAGCAACTAAACCCGTGCGCCACAAGTACTGAGCCTGCGCTCTAGAGACCGTGAGCCACAACTACTGAGCCCATGTGCTGCAACTACGGAGGCCCACGCGCCTACAGCCCGTGCTCCACAACGAGAGAGGCCACTGAAATGAGAGGCCTGCGCACTGCAACCAAGAGTAGCCCCCGTTTTCCGCAACTAGAGAAAGCCCACGCGCAGCAACGAACACCCAACACAGCCAAAAATAAATAAATTAAATAAATACATTTAAAAAAGAAACTGTCAAGGTTATCAAAAACAAGAAAAGCCTGAGAAACTACCACAGCCCAGAGGAGCCTAAGGGGGCTTGATAACTAAATGTAATGTGGTGTCCTGGATGGAAGCCTGAAATGGAATTAAGGACACTAGGCAAAAGCCAAGGAAATCTGAATAAAGTACAGACTCTGGTTAATATTATTGTATTAATATTGGCTCGTTAATTGTAAAAAAGGTACCACACTAGTGTACGGTGTCAATAATCGAGGAAAGTGGGAATGAGATATATAAGAACTCTGTATTATCCCCTTAATTTTTCTGTATATCTAAAACCATTCTAAAATAGATACAGTCTATTAGATAAAACAAAAAAGGTAATGATGATTTGATTGTAACATCAGACTAGTGATACTTTGAGATAACTATAAAAACTGCCTTAGGAAATTGTCTGTGGTATCTGCTGGGGATATAGTCACAGGTACTCCTAATATTATTGTGGTTTGTTGTCTGCATTTAGATTTAAAGGACATGCTAAATACTAAATTGCAGCTAGAGGTTAGTGAAATTAAAGATGTAATATTCCCATCCAGATTCCACATACACTTTGATACATATTAAGAATCCCCTGCTCTTTGGTGAGGTCTAATTTTATGAAAGTGAAACTCAGAGAGATGAATTAGGTTGTTCCAGCTTTTAAAAAGTCCGCATTCTAGGGTCAAGAATTCTTACTGAGCCTTGTTGAAACTGTTTGCTACACTACCTCCTAATTTGGGAACTGCTAAACAGAGAGTTGGGAACTCTTCCTAGATTAAAAGTACTGCCTTGGCCTTGTGCAATTATACTGTTTAGGTTGCTGGACAAATCCAAGGATAAAACTGGCCTGGACCTAGTGATGGGCAATTCCAAAAGCAAGCTGAATGTGAGAAGTTCACTCACAGAGAACCCTAGTGTCAAAAAGCCTCTCTACTTGGGAATGGCTGAACACCGGGAAAATAAGCCCTGGTTCAGCTGTAAAGAGAGCACATCCTTGGCCTTTTTTCCCCCTTAAGTCCGGAAACTGATGATCTGGTCAGCTTAGGAGAGGGAGGGAGGGAAGGAGGGAGGGAGGAAAATGAGAGAGAGAGAGAAACCTGTTAATAGCTGGTGCCAATTTAAAGAGAGAAGGAAAGGGTTTATTATATACGTATATGCTAATATTATTCCTAAAGCCAATTCTGATAAATCCTTCGGGAAAGAAAGAGATGCAGCCACCTGTTAATGTGGCTTCAGCTTCTTTGTTTCCAAATGTTACAGCGGTCACCAGACCAGCCATTCCACTTGGGGCGGGGCCAGGGGGTTAGAGGGGGAACCTCTGTCCACTAAGGACACTACTGAACAGCAACAAAATCTTGGGGCGACCCCTCTCTCTTTCCTCGAGTGCTTTCGCTAGCCGGTCCTACTTCCCCACTCCTTTGGGAGTTTCCTGTTCCATTACGTAGGCAAGAGGGCGAGAGGTCCCAGCTTTCCTAATTGTGAGTGGTTTGGCTGGGTGTGTACGTGCGAGTAACTGTGTGTGTGTGTGTGTGTGTGTGTGTGTGTGTTGAGGGAAAGTGGAGCTTGCTACAGGGGCTTAGAAAAACTAGTCGCCAATTTAAAATATTTTCGGAGTGTTTGAATGATATCTTCAAAGCTAATCCCACTCTCAAATTCAGCGAAATGAACAATACAGACAAGGAAGATGAAGAGGGTGGAAAACCCACACAGCGGAATGGAGCTGTCCATGCCGCGGGAGTGACAGGGGAGCGCTCAGAGGTAAGGCGCTCTGCAGAGAAAGTCACTCTGGCTCTTCTCTCTCGGTCCACCAGCCGGCGACGCTTCTTCTGTAAAAGCATTCCTAGAAAATAACCCTACAACCGGGAAGGGTAGCGATCTTTGAGCGCAGTTTCCAGGAGCCGGTCCCCGCAGCAGGGAGAGGCCCCTCTCCCCCCGCGGCTGGCGCGGAATGTGGCGATCCGGCCCGGCGCGGGGGATGACTTCCTGCGGCCGGAGCTCGGCGGCGGGAGCGGCGGGAGCAGCTGCTGCAGCTGGCAGGTGGGGTGGGGGCCGGCCGAACTGACCAAGCACAGACCCGGCGCGGCGGCACTGCGGCCCCGGGGCAGCCGGCGCGGGGACATGCGCTGATTCGATCCCTCCGGAGAAGGTAAGCAGCCCGGCTATTATTAGCCTCGGCCACACTGCGCGGTGCTTTCTGCTTGGTTAGTAATGGGGTTTGTAATACAGAGGGAAGAAGGGGAATATCCCTGCCGCCTTCTGCAATGGGAAAAGGAGCAGCAACTGGAATTGAAATATTAATCAGCCAAGTGCTTGAGATGATTGGAGGAGCGGTGTTACTGGGCAAACAAAGAAGGCGGTCAGCCTCTGTAATCTTAAGATAATCAACCATTGCTGTGCCACACTCGCTTCGATATTGAAGAGGATTCAGAATGGAAAATAATTTGAGTTTCACTTTTACGTTGCTACCTTCAACCTTCGCTTGGTTAATTTCTGGTTTGCGAGCAGCAGGTTCTTGTCAGCAGCCTAGAGAAGTAATCGGAAATCTTCCCTCTCCTTTTGCCTTCCTCAGTCTTCTCCCTTTCCAGTTATTAGAATGGGTCTGCACATTTCAACGTCAAACACCCACTTCAATACTGAACCTTTAGAAAGAATCTCAAATTAGAGGAGAAACTTACCTCCTGGAGTTCAGCTTGGGTTGAGCAGCACTTGTCCCCACTTCTCCCTTCATTTACCATCTTCTCTTGTCAATCATTTCATTGATTCCCCCACCCCCCACCCCGGGGATGCTGTGCTCATTAACAAGCCAGCTCTTGTCAGCTCCTGTCCACCACCTCTGTTCCGTGACTGATTTTTCAAGGACCCAGAAAGGACATTGCCTTATACCATGCTTGGACTATTATCTGTGTCCTTCCCCAAAATGCATGGCATGAAAAATCCTTTAAACCCAGTACCAACATGGTTTCCGATAACTCCCTTCGTTGTAGTCACTGCAGCTACCAGATGGGTTTCGAGGACAGCAGAATCTGTTGGGGTGTGAGAAAGAGGGCTATACCTACATATTTTGCTCCACGTGCATAAGACTAGGTGGAAGTAGAAATGCAAATGTCAGTCTGTCCCGTTTTTCTT
Organism: Mesoplodon mirus; assembly: GCF_964341445.2. Classification (NCBI taxonomy): domain Eukaryota; kingdom Metazoa; phylum Chordata; class Mammalia; order Artiodactyla; family Ziphiidae; genus Mesoplodon; species Mesoplodon mirus. The sequence continues at coordinate 155,286 of NW_028295650.1, forward strand.
GAAGCTTTTTTAGTCCAGCTAGGTTGTGAGACACCTAGCTGGGTAGGGTATGGGGCAAGTCCTCCTGCAAAAGCAAGCAGTGTGTTTGTCCTAGGATTCCCCCAATAACCTCAAAAGAGATTCCAGAGAGGCTTTTCCCACAGGCAGTCAGAAAGCCAGGGGAGGTGGCCAAGGTAAACCTCAGGTTATTTGGGCATCCTCAAGTTAGTCTCCCCTTTTGGGGGTTCTGACCTAGGATTTCCCCACAAACGCTTTGCTGCTGAGCTCAAGTGCCCATTCTTGTTGCCCACCTAGGGATGTACAATTGAATGATATTCTGTGAAATGGTGAAGATTGCTATGGTGGGGATTACAAATGTGCCACTTCACCAACAGAGAACAGTTGCAATAAGCCAGACTGTGTGGTGTCTGTGTGCCAATATTCCATTTAAAAAGAGATTTGTTATCTTTAAATCTGAAATTAAAGAGACAGTTTGACTCAAAAGGCCATGGGTTTTATTTTAACAAATTAAAATAGGAGACCAATGAAAAAGAGGTCCAGGGTTTATAGCTAACCTTCTTACCTTCTTTTTTAAATATTGCTTTAGAACAAGATACTGGTTCTGAAAAATCATGTTACTTCTATTATATATCGTTATTGTTTTTCTGATTACAAATTCTCTATTTATAGATACACTTTGGAAAGAGTTGAGTTGGTTTCTTTGTCTCTATCTTCAGTATATGAGGCAGAAGGAGTGGAGGGGGGTGGGCAAATCCCACTCCAAATGGCCCCCTCAGAGAACTGTTCCCCGGACCATGCAAACCTCTGGACCGATATTGTTTTGGCTGGTTGTTATTATTATCTTTAAATGTGGTTTGGGTTTGAAATATTAAATTTTCAATATTCTAAAATTTTGGCTCAGGCACACCAACTAGAAGAGAGAACAAAGAACAAGAATAGCAAAACTATTTTCCACCTTTCTTACCTAATTGTAAAATATTTAATTATATGAATAATTATTCTGAATAATAAGTGAAAAACATATTAAAATAATAATTCATTTTTTAGAAAGTAGCCCAAGGTTTATGAAATACAGGTTAGTGCAATTGATCTTAAGTACAGTAAAAATTTCTGTAATTTTGAAAGGTGTTTTTATGTTGAGTATTAGTACATGAAAATATGCTAATGATGGTTAGAAATTGAAATGTCTGTTACTTGGTTTCTGAAGAAACTGAGTTCTTTGGCAAGAAATGGGTCAGGATTAGGGGACTGGAGCCGCCAAAGCCGGCATCATACCTGCCAGTGATTGTATAGGTGAGATGAATGCATTAAGTTATGGATTAGGGTTGGAGAAGCCTTCTGGGGAAGAAAGAAAACAAGATAGAAAATAGAATTTGTTATTTTAGTGCAACTAAGATAATTAAATTTAAGGTATTTCTGAATTTGGACTTCGTTATATTTAAACAATTTCTGAGGAAAGTTTCTAAATTCAAAGCCCTAGGTAGAAATAGTTGTATGATTTCCTAACCGAAACTAATTTATGACTCTATTTCCTTTGTTAAAAACGTTTCCCAGAGAAAGGAAAAATTAATTGCCCCGTGTTAAGGAGGAGTAATACCAAATAGAAGGATGTATTCTATTAGTTGCTAAATGAACTGTAGGAACTTTTTTGTAGATATGACAAGATAGAATTGAAATCAATCTGTTGCTTTCCAATCACGTAAAAAAAAACATTTAGTCTGGTGGGTGGTCAGTGTTATCAGTAATTTAAGACTTGAGTACCCACTTAGGAGTCACAAAGTTGCCCTCTCTTTACAAAAGGCATTTTCTGGTGCTGCATTACTGCCATTAGCTACAATTGAAATAGACTTATCCTGAGATTTTGGAAAACAGAAAAAGAAATAGTAGGATTAATAAGGCTTTGCCTCCACTGAGAATAGGTAGGAAAAGTGCTATTTTGAAAGTTATCAATGGCCTCTTAATTGCCAGATTTCTGCGCTGTTTCAACCTGCTCTTTATGTCTTTATTTTTAAGTTCTCTTCTAAGTTCTTTTTAAAAAATTTCACTGCTTAGTGTTTTATTCACTAAAATAGCATTTTTAATTGAAGTATAGTTGATGTGTAATATTATATAACTTACAGGTGTAAAATATAGTGACTCACAATTCTTAAAGGTTATACTCCATTTATAGTTATAAAATATTGGCTATATTTTCTGTGCTATGCAGTATATCCTTATAGCTCATTTTATAATAATAGTTTGTACCTCCTAGTCTCCTATCCCTATATTGTTCTTTTTTTTTAAATTAAATACTTGTGTTCAAAAGTATTATTAATAAGTAATACATAAAGAGATATCTCTTTATCTAGTTTCTCACTAATCCCCTTAAATTACCTCATGACCAGCCTAGAACAAGTGCTGTTTATTTCTAGTTTGTGCCTCATGATATCACGACTATATGTCTTCATTTGTTCCTTTCACTCACCCTGCTACACGTTGAAACCTTGCTCACAGCATACACTGCCTCTTCCATGAACCCTTCCCCATACCCACCTTCCTTCTCATTTCAGATGTGTTTCTCCCTTGTCTAAATGCCTGTGGCACTTTCTATTTTGGTCTATCCTTTAGTTTGAACATGATTTGCTGTTGTAAAATAACCCTAGGGAGCAGAGTCTTTGACTAACAACTTTTTATTACCTGAAACTCATAATACAGTGCCCAGCTATGTATATGCAAAGTAGACGTTCAGCAATTTGATTTTAGTGAAGAAATTAGCTATTATTTTCCAGGGGTGTATATCCAGCTACTCTAATATCCAAGTTAGGCTCTAAATAGTGTGTGCAGGTACATTTTAGTTTAAAATCCCTATATAATAATATAGTGAAAGTACATTCAAACAGTTATATTCAACAAAAGTTATTGTGAGCTTACATGCCCTTAAGTGGATATTGGCTCATCCGTATCAAAAAGCATAGTAAGCATTACAAAAGAAAACTTTAAAGAAGACATTGTACCAGCTTTCAGTATGCTTTCATTCTACGGAAAACAAGTAAGCAGGGGAAGATGTCTTGCATAAATAAGTACTAGTCTTAAAGCGCTCTGCTAGGTACTTTCATCTATGGTGTATAATTTCATCCTTCTACTATATGCTAATTTTACACGGAGACTCAGAGATCTTACCTAAATGGCAGAGATTCTTTCCACATTCACATGCTGTTCTTTGAAGTGTTAACGAGTGAAGGAAAACTATAAAAACATAATCAGAGTAGTTTAAAATGGTTTTGTGGTCAGGCTTTCCAGTGCTTTTTAAACTTTTGGGTCTTAACATCCCCTTTAATAATTCAATAAAGGCTATGCGTCCACTCCCCAAGTACATACACAACACACACACATAGAATTTTGCCTGTAATTGCAGGTGTTCGCGGACCTAATAAAGCCCTCCTTTGCAAATGCTTTAAGGACATCTACGCTGGGCTCAGTTTTTCTTTTTGCTTGTTCTATGCTTAATATTTATTTTTGTACCTATTAAAATTAAACACATTGTTATCTGTTATAGTTGAGATATAAACCTAAGCAGCTTCGTACTTTACAACTTTTCTTTTTGCATTTTTGTATTCTGTCCTTCTCTCTCACACAAACACACAAATTTATATAAATGAGATCAAATAATACTTTCCTGTGAAGAGAATGCTTAGAATTTATTCTTAACGATTTTTCTATATATCACACGTCAGTGTTAGCTATAGTCATCATGTTGTACATTATGTCCATAGTATGTATTTATCTTACAATTGGAAGCTTGTACCTTTGACCATCTTCCTCCAATTTCCCCTCCCCTGACCCTCTGTCTCCTGTAACCACAGGTCTGATCTCTTTTTCTATGATTGTTTTCTTTTTTTTTAGGTTCCACATATAAGTGAGATCATATAGTGTTTGCCTTTCTTTCTCTGACTTATTTAACTTAGCATAAAGCCTTCAAGGTCCATTTCTGTTGTCTCAAATGGTAGCATTTCTTTGTTTTCTTACAGATGAATAATATTTCAGTGTGTGTGTGTGTATATACATATCATACGTATATATCTATAAATATATAAAACAACCTCTTTACCCATTTGTCCATCAATGGGCACTTAGATTGTTTCCCTGTCTTGGCTATTATAAATAATGCTGCTATGAACATGGGGGTGCAGATATCTTTTTGAGTTAGTGTTTTCATTTTCTTTGGATATATTCCCAGAAGTGGAGTTGCTAGATATATGGAGTTCTAGTCTTAATTTTTGAGGATCCTCCATACTGTTTTCCATACTGGCTTTACCAATCTACAATCCCACCAACAGCACAAGGCTTCCCTTTTCTCCACATCCTCACGAGCATTTGTTATCTCTTGACATTTTTGAGGATGACTGTTCTAACAGGTGTGAGGTAATATCTCAATGTGGTTTTAATGTGCATTTCCCTAATGACTAGTGGTATTGAGCATCTTTTCATGTACCTGTTGGCTTTTCGTGTGTCTTCTTTGGAGGAATGTCTAATCGGGTCCTTTGCTCATTTTTTTTAATTGGGTAATTTTTTTTTGCTATTGATTTGTATGAATTTTTAATTTATTTTGGATATTAACCCTTATCAGATATATGGTTTACAAATATGTTTTTCGCATTCTATAGGTTGTCTTTTCAATCACTTTGTTGATTTGTTTTTGTTTTTGTTTGCTGTGCAGAAGCTTTTTAGTTTGATGTAGTTCCATTTGTTTATTTTTTATTTTGTCGTTTGTGTTTTCAGTGTCATATCCAAAAAGTCATTACCAAACCCATGTAATGAGCTTTATTCCTATGTTTTCTTCTGGCAGTTGCATAGTTTCAGGTCTTACATTTGAGTCTTTAATCCAATTCAAGTTAGTTTTGTGAGTGGTATAAGATATTGGTCCAATTTCATTCTTTTACATGTGAATATCCAATTATCCCAGGGTTCCCTTGTATGTAACTTCTCTCTTTTCTCTTGCTGGTCTTAAAATTCTTTCTTTGTTTTTGACTTTTGATGATTTAATTGCAATGTGTCTCAGAGTAGCCCTATTTGAGTTCAACCTATTTGGGCTTGTTTGGACTTCATGGATATGGATGTCCATTTCTCATCCTAGGTTTGGGAAGGTTTCATCCATTATTGCTTTAAATATACTTTTTTTCCCTTTCTCTCTCTCTTTTCTTCTTCTGGGATTCCCATACATGAACATTGTTTACATTATTGTGTCCCATAATTTCCATAGGCTTTCTTCACTCTTTTTATTCTTTTCCTTTTTGTTCCTTTCACTGGGTAATTTCTAAAGTCCTGTCCTCCAGTTTGCTGATTCTTTCTTCTGCATGGTCGAATCTACCTTTGAAACTTTCTATTGAATTCTTCAGTTCAGTTATTGTATTTTTAAAATCTAGTGTTCCTGTTTCTTTGATGTTGCTACTTCCTTGTCAAACTTCTTGTCTTGTTCAAGCATTGTTTTCCTAATTTCACTTAGCTGTCTGTGTTTTCTTGTAGTTCACTGAACTTCCTTAGGAGGATTATTCTGAATTCTTTGACAGTTCATAGATATTCTTTTTTTTTTTTTTTTTTTTTTTTTTTTTTTGCGGTGTGTGGGCCTCTCACTGTTGTGGCCTCTCCCGTTGCGGAGCACAGGCTCCGGACGTGCAGGCTCAGCAGCCATGGCTCATGGGCCCAGCCCGCTCTGCGGCATGTGGGATCCTCCCAGACCGGGGCACGAACCCGCATCCCCTGCATCGGCAGGTGGACTCTCAACCACTGCTCCACCAGGGAAGCCCAGATCTTCATTTTTTTAAGGTCAGTTATTGGAGTTTTATTACTTTCCTTTGGTGGTGTCCTATTTGCCTAATTTTTGTGATCCTTGATTCCTTACATTGGTATCTGCATATCTGAATAATTGGGCTCTTCCTCCAGACTTAACTGGGTATTATATTCAGTAGTAATAGTACATGGGGCTATGAATTAGTTTCCTGGCAAAGAATCAGAGCTTGTATAGGACCTGGCTCTGGACAGGACCCAGAGCCTGTAGAGTTCATTGTTTGGGAACCCAAATCAGGCCAGAGTGTGCACTTAATTCCCTGGTCAGGTGAGGGCACTGGTTTTGCCCTGCAGAAGGGGGAGGCCACAGGCTGTGCTGTCTGTTCAAGTGCCACTGTATCTAGGGCTGTTTAATGGGCTGTACAGCTTCCCATGTTCTCTGGTTAGGTTCCCCAGTTGGACGTGCTGAAGGCTGTATTCAGTGATGAGTAGGGCTATGAATTAGATTTCCTGCCTGGGTGCAGCAGGAGAAGCAGCTCTAAAGCCAGTAAAGCTCTTTGTTGTCTTAACTCCAGCTGATCCACACTCCACGTTCTGTGGCTGAACAAGGCCACTGGCTTTGCTTTGCAGACTATCAGCTCTGTCTACCCTTCTCTAGGCTTGAGCACTGCTTGGCCGCACAGTTTCTAGGAGTTGTCACCAATCCTTCTAGTCAGATGGGCCAGGAAGACACTCTCCACAGCAGATGGGATGGGGCTAGTCCCAGTTCCTTTGCCTGGGTGGGATGAGGAGGGACCACTCCAGGCGACTCTTAATTTCTCAAACAGGCTCCCCAGCTGGGAGGAGCTGGGAGCTCCTCTCAGCCTTGGATATGAATGAATCTCCCTGCCTGTGCATGGTACAGGATCCCTCCACACCTGATACTGGCTCTGCTTTGTACCAGAGCCAGTGATGAGCTCTGGCTGCCTGCCTCTTGGCTGGAGCACGACTGGGCCAAATGGCTTCCAGGATTTATTGCCAACGCTTTTGGTCATATGGCAAGAAGACACTCTCCACAGTGGGTGGGCTGTGACTCTGCTCTTTCCCTGGGTATGGGCAAACCAGGTTCAAGGGCCAGATGCGTATCAGGTGGATCTGTACCCTGCTGAGTTCCCTGGTTGTAGTGTCCCACCAACCTGACTCTGTAGATAAGCAAAGGTGCCAGTTGTGATCACTACTTGGGCACTGCAGGTATGAATTCCATCGGTCGCAATCCATGTGCTGGCTGTTGCATGCCCCTTCCCCCTTCATCACAGTCCAACTTTTAGTGGTCAAACCCTGCAGATTCCCCTGCAATCCCAGTGGAGCAGGTTAGAGCAGTGGCTCCCACAAAGCAACCCCAATGCTAGTGGTGGTGCTTGCTGTCCCCCAGTTCTCTTCTCCTACTGGAGGAACCAGAGGTTCAGGGGAGACCTCACCCATGGTGCTCCACTGGCTTGGGGGAGGGGCAGTGTGGTCAACGTGTAGCTCCTTTTCTCACCCTTCTAATGCAGTCTGTCTTGGTCTCTGTGGTGCCCGGGGGTGCTTCAGCCTCACCTCCATGTTCTAGGATTCTCTCAAATAGTGTCCTGTTTCCAAATAATTGTTAGTTGTTCCTCCTGTGGGGGACGTGGAGCCAGGAATGACCTTGGTGATGTCACCCCACTCTGGGCTTACTTTGACAATATGTGTGTCCTTTATAGCCCAGACATTTCTGGTACTTGAAATGAGGTTCTCCTTTTATTGTTCTCCCTGCTTTAGGACCTAAACTGGGAGCTCTTCATTAGCACTGGCACAAAGGCTGCTGAGATGACTAGGAAGCAAGTGCCAAGGAGGATAGTGAATCAAAGAACCTTGATTCATGGAAAAGGAATCCCAGAAGGAGCTCTAAACGTTACACATTCCAAAGGATTTATTCAGGGTTTCCCAATCAAAATCATTTTTACAAAAAAGAAACAGTTCTCAGACTTCGAGTAGTATACTGCCAAGTATGTGGAAGAACATTGCCAGCAGTTGAGTGGTGTGGTCTGCTTTGAAATATATTCAGTTTGCTTAGGATGGACATATGTCTACTTCAAAGTTACTATTTCTTTCTAGTAATGCTGTCTACAGTACTATATTTGCTTTTGGCAAGTTAAGAAAACAATGACATCCCTCCCAGGTTCTAAAACAATTACCAGCATAAAAATACATTAAACTTTTTAGCTGATACTTAAGGAAACCAGTACTAGCTAGCATTCCTACTGATGCTAGTATTCAAAGAGAGGCGTGACAAAACCATTAATCTAGAAAACACCAGGTTGGAAAGATGGAGAGAAAGAACTCAAGAGGACTACTTAAGCTGTTGCTTTCTTTACATGTCCCCAAATATGATAATAACCATATAAGCTCCTAAAATAAGTGCAATTTTATGCAAACTTCATAGTATGCCTAGTATGAGGTAAATTTGTACTTTATTTTATAGTATATTTTTATTTTTTATTTTGGTAAAATGTCCCATAATGTAAAATTTACCATTTTAACCATTTTTAAGTGTATCATTTATTGGTATTAAGTACATTCACAATGTTGAGCAACCATTACCATTATCCATTTTAAGACCTTTCTTGTTATCCCAAACAGAAACTGTACTCACTAAACAATAACCCCTTATTTCTCCCCTCCCCTTAGCCTCTGGTTAACGCTATTCTATTTTCTGGGTTTATAATTTGCCTATTCTAACTACCTCATATAAGTGGAATCATATAATAGTTGTCCTTTTGTGTCTGGCTTCTTTCACTTAACATAATGTTTTCAAAGTTTATCCATGTTATAGCATGTAGCAGCATTTCATTCCTTTTTAAAGCCATACAATGTATAGTGATTTTTAGTTGCAAAACACTTTTAGTACATTGTGTTTCTATTATATTAATGATATCTAGCATATATCACTACCATATTACCTTTAGTAGATGCCCAGTAATGTGTACTATGAGTGAGCCATAATTTCATTCAGTCAAAACCCATTGATAAACATTTATTAAGTTCCAAACAGTTTTATGATTTCAAGAAATGCGGTAATGGACATAGAGGTTCATGTCTTTATGTCCTGGAGCTTTTACTTTTGATGGAAGAATTCTTGGAGTGGCATGGAATGGTATTGTTGGGTCAGAGATTATGCAGAAACATTTATCATTTGAATACATACATTGACTATAAAAACCATCAACTTCTTCAACAGATAATATTCCTGTATTTTATGTAACCATTTATGACTATCTTAAAAATGAATGCAAGTAATGTAAGGGAATCCACTTAATGTGATTTGAGCAAGGAAACATTCTCACTTTTTTCATTTCTAGTTCATGGAAGAAAATTCCTATACACAAGTATTGAAATATTTCAAGTCTCTGGATCACACATTTCATCATTTCAAAAATATTGCAGAGTACATCACGGATGTCAGTCAAGTCTTGTAACAACAGTGTAGAAAACTAGTAACATTTATAGCTAGTTTGTTTTTAAGCTTCAGCAATGGATCAATTCTATCCAGCCTAATCTGTAATTTTAATTAGATTAATTTTTAAAATAAAAAAGATTAATTTTTAATTTAAAAGTATTTTTAGTTCATATTTATGTACCTGCATTATGGTAAATCTTTTATTTTGTTGTTTTTTTCCTTAGTTTCTCTTCAGAGTATCTTTTAAAATTTATTTTTAAACAGAATAATTAAAGCCCAAAGATGAGAATGTCTCATTTAAGATAAACTAAAGGACGTTGGAATAGCTGAAGTATGAACACAATTGGCACAACTTTTCACTACCCTCCTTAGAAGAAGACTGTTTTGATTTGCATGGTCCAAGAAAAGAGAAACAGATAACTTGCTGGGGATTGCATCCTGCTTTACTTAAATTAGACATTAACAGGCTAAAAGGGCAAGGATGAAGCAACCTGTTTATAACATATTTTTGAAAAGCTACTTAAAGGTGAAGGGTGGCAAGAACACAGACAGACACACCCTAGACATTTCACTACAATATTTTAAGGTATGCCTTTTCTTTGGTTGATAGGGATGGAGGGACCTATTAATAAACATTTCTCCTATTTACTTTTGTCTTTATTGCTGTCTAATCAAACCCTCATTAAAAAACAGACATAAAACAAATAAGCATTCTGACTTTTGCCTGAATAAGCAACAACAAGCTCACATCTTAAACAATGGACTGCAGTGGCGATGAGACTGAGGATCCTTGGTCATTGCAACAGTAGCAGCAACACAACCTGCTTTGTTCCTTCTGTTGTATATACTGCAGAGTCTGAGTAAACAGAGAGAAGTCAGTGATACCTTTAGTGCCATTTCTTACACTCCTCTCCATGATCTTTCACACTCAGGTTCTCTGGTCATCTCAGTGTAGTGAAAAACCACCAGGATGTTCATACCCTCTATCCATTCACAAAACTTAATGCTTCTGAGACTTGCAGAAATCATGTTGAATCTGAATTGGTGGTACCCAATAGAGTCACTAAGAATAATCCGTCAGACTCACCAAATCCAAATTCAGATTTAAAGGCCATCAAATTTTAAAGATAATGAAGATTTTAAGATTTCCATATTTATTATATATGGTCATATGTAAAAATTTAGAAAAGTAAAATTACATGTATAGGTTTTTAATTATAAGCTATATTCACTGGAGAATTAATGCTTTTTTAAAAGGATTCATTCTGAAAAGATTACATTAACACTTTTTTTAAACCACTACCCTCAAAAATAAATTGTGACAAATCATTGTTCACCCAAGTTTATGTCTCATCTCAAGGAAGTGAGTTGTTCTTGGGGAAATTGCTTTCATCTAATTTGTGCTTTCCTGCAGTGGATCAAGCTGAAATGAAATGGGGCTGACATTCTTAACTATTATTACGTGCCCACATTTACCGGAATTACCTAATGATCAGTACCGAAGAGTTTTATAATAAATAAATATGTATGTACTGAGAGTCTCCACTGATAAAAGTTAGTTGAGACATGGCTGGTGATCCCATAGAAGAGATATCTAGCTTATATTTCTTACATCATCTCCATAGGAGAAAGCAATCCAGGATTGCAAAGCAAGGCATGAGACAGTAGCATCTGGTGTATTTTATAAATGTTTAGATTTCTAGGGAGCTCATTGGTATTACATATTGTGGTAAGCACTCAAATGTAAACTGTTACTTTAAAATAGTAAAATATCAAGACCGTACAAATTCCTGCAACTTAAATGGTCAGTTTGGTATTTGGCTTTATGATAGGCCTCTGCAAGATATTTATTAAACAACCAAATGAACCAATACCATTTAATTTTGAAAACTGCCTTCCTAATACAAAAGAATTGGTATTCTACACAAGTTCCTTGTGATTATTTTTGTAGGTGTGGTGGGAATGAATTACGGATGGCACTACCCTTTCTCCTGTTTCTTGTCTGAGGTTTTGGTAAGGTGGAAATTAGAGATGATGGACCTTAAAGTTTGAGCAGTTCAAGACACTCAACCAGTAAGTCAGAAGGAGAAAGACAAATACCGTATGCTAACACATATACATGGAATCTAAGGAAAAAAAAAAGGTCATGAAGAACCTAGGGGTAAGATGGGAATAAAGACACAGACCTACTAGAGAATGGACTTGAGGATATGGGGAGGGGGAAGGGTAAGCTGTGACAAACTGAGAGAGTGGCATGGACATATATACACTACCAAACGTAAAATAGATAGCTAGTGGGAAGCAGCCACATAGCACAGGGAGATCAGCTCGGTGCTTTGTGACCACCTAGAGGGGTGGGAAAAGGAGGGTGGGAGGGAGGTAGACACAAGAGGGAAGAGATATGGGAACATATGTATATGTATAACTGATTGACTTTGTTATAAAGCAGAAACTAACACACCATTGTAAAGCAATTGTATTCCAATAAAGATGAAAAAACAAAAAACAGTGAGTAGAATTCAAATAAGTAATAGTAGATATAAAAATAATAAAAAAGAAATTTTGGCAAAACAAAAAAAAAGACACTCAACCAAGCACAATCCATTTACCCAGGACAAGAAAACATATGACATTACTCTTCTTTTTTCAACCACCATGGGTTTGAACTTTTAGAAAATTGTAAATGCAAGATACAGATTTTATTTATTTTCTTAAGTAATTTATTTATTTCTGGCAGCGTTGGTTCTTTGTTGCCGTGCCTGGGATTTGTCTAGTTGCTGGGAGTGGGGACTACTCTTCGTTGTGGCGCACGGGCCTCTCATTGCGTTGGCTTCTCTTGTTGCACAGCACGGGCTCTAGGGCACGCCGGCTTCAGTAGTTGCAGCGCATGGGCTCAGTAGTTGTGGCTCGCGGGCTCTAGAGCGCAGGCTCAGTAGTTGTGGCGCATGTGCTTAGTTGCTTTGCAGCATGTGGGATCTTCCCAGACCAGGTTTCGAACCCGTGTCTCCTGCATTGGCAGGCGGATTCTTAACTGCTGCACCACCAGGGAAGCCCAAGATACACATTTTAATAAGAAAATATGAGTCAACAGTTCTCTTATCTCTGTGTCTTTTTCTATCTCATTGATTGTGAAGAATACAATCATAGAGAAAGCAAAATCTACATCAGTTGAAAATTTTTTCCACCTGCATGCATGTTATAGTGGTTGTGTAACATCTTCACAGGGTTTGTGAAATCAGTATTTCACCACAGAAATTAAATATGACACTAAAATGATCTGACACTAATTAGTCCATTGAATAAGGGGAGGAGGATCGGCATCTTGGTCATCGTTTAGAAGAAAAAAAATCATTAACCTGTTAGGCAAAATACTTGTCTTTAAATTATCCCTTAATAAATATAATAGAAAATGAAATAAAATGGCAGTACAGTGTTATGAAAGGAAAGCAATTGGGTGATCTCAAAGTGAGTGAGTATAAAAATCAATATTTTTTGTTTAGTTTGTTAATAATTTTATTCTTAGAGCTCTCAGGCAGCTAGCTTTTGGTCATTTTTAAGATCAATCAAAAAGTTCTAAACATTATTTTTAAGGTATGCAGATCACTAGGCCCTCCTCCCCTCCTTTCTCTCTTTCTTTTAATTTTTTAATTTATTTTGGGGAGTTTTGGCTACCATTTATGTTCTAATCATGTTTTTCAGGAAGTGAATTTGAACTTTGAACCTCACCTAGTTTGAATCCTACCTCTATTGTTTTCTATCTCTATGACTTAGGGTAAGTTACTTAACCACTGTGAATTGTTTCTGGATATTTAAAACAGGAAAATCACAGGGTTGTTGCGAAGATTAAAGAAGATAACATGAAAGGGAACTTATTGCAGTGTTTGAGACATAGTAAGCGTTAGTAAATATTTCCAGTTTTTATCTTTCTAATTCTCGAGAGCAGTTTACAATGAGATCTCATTACCACAGATTTTCCCTAAAATTATGAACCTTTTCCTACCCCTCTCCGTTTTAAAGCAAACCTTGAAATGACTGAACCTCATAGGAAGATGTCTCAATGCAGGGAATCCCAGTAGCAGGAGAGGTTGAAGCTACCACAATGCAAAGTTGTCAGGCTCTGATCTGGCAGTAGCTGTGGGAATTAGCCTTAGCTTCTATTTTTAACTCTGCAAGGAGTTGATTGGATGACCTGGGAAAACTCAGTTGGCATCTTATTTTCTTTCTGAATTTCTTTCTGCATCTTATTTTCTTTCTGAATTGTACCATTTGTCTAATCACTCTTTTCACTGACTCATTATCAGAAATGATATCAAGGGTGTTGATTTCAGAAGTAATGTTATAGAAAATGGGAATTGTTCCCTTTCTTAAAAGCAATAGTTGATAATTTTATTTTATTTTTTTCTGGTACAGTATTGAAGTTCCTGGGAGAGGGCAACTTTAATTTATAAAGAGTTGTTAACATTCACTTCCTCTAACAAAAGCCTTTAAAGGTAATACTACTAATTATCTGCCTTGTACCCCAGTCTTTTTTTTTAATATGTAACTATTGAAGTTTTTTAATGTTAATCAATATCATTAAGTTGTCCAAAAAGGAAAATTAATCTGTTACTCCATTGTACATCATATACAAAGGAATCTTCTTGGTATATGATATCTTTCTATTTGACTGAATCTCAATGAATTGAGAGAGTACATGTAAGAATTTTAATATTCAGAGTCTTATTCATAAAAGTGCACTACTGAGTAGATTCAATCACTAGCAACACCTTTAAACTGAAATCAAAAGTAGAGCCTCAATTAACGTGAAAACTTTAGTAGCAGAAACACCTGCCTATAAAAACTACACTGTTAGTACACAGGCGAGCTTTAGTATGATAACAGTTTTGTTGGGCTTGAAAAGCACATAATTTTACATTTTTTTCTTATTTGACTTTTTATCATTATGTGGACCATTTAGGTCTAAGGAAACAAGTACAAAAACTGCCTAAAGCCTTCCATTTAATATGTAAGCCATAGTTGTCCACAAGAGAGAATTTTGTGGTGATCAACAGCTCTAGCCAAATCGGCAATAATTTATTTTAGTTGGTAGAGTCTAATCATGTGTACCTAACTATGTTCTTTTAAGTAAAAAGTGTAAAACATTTTTAGTAGTAAGTTTGTCCTGAATTTCCAAGTCAATATTTTTAATCCCTGTTTGAATACTGAATTCATTAGCTATTCACCAAAGGCTTGAGGCATAGATTTTGCGCCTAGTCTGCTTCTAAGATGAGATGTAGCAAACAGTCTAAATTCCAGTTTTAAATATACACGTGCAAACACATATACACGTATATTATACAAAAATTTATATACAGACATTCCCCGAATTACAATGGTTCGACTTACCGATTTTTCAACTTTACCATGGTGCAAAAGCGATACTCGTTTAGTAGAAACTATAGTTTGAATTTTTTCATTTTTTCAAAGTATACTTTGAATTTAGAGTAGAAACTATACTTTTCCCAGACTCCTGATATGCAGCATGATGCTCTCTTGTGATGCTGGGCAGCAGCAGCAGCAAGCCACTCCTCCCACTCAGCGACTCGATCACAACTGACACACTTACAACCGTTCTGGTTTTCACCTTCAGTACAGTATTCAATAAAACAAATGAGATATTCAACAGATTATGCTAATGTGAGTGTTCTGAGCACATTTAAGGTAGACTAGGCTAAACTATGACGGTTGGTAGATTGGGTGTAGTATAAGCATTTACAATTTATGATATTTTCAATTGATGATGGGTTTATCAGGATGCAGTGCCATAGTAAGTTAAGGAAGATCTGTATTTTATGTGTATTATATATATTCATTATATTATCCAATTATGTGTATATATGCATATAAATGCATGTATATATGTCTGCTTTCATGAACATTTGCCTTCTATTTCAAATATTTGATTATATTTATTTATTTTTTATTTTTATTTTTTTATTTGGTTATATTTAAAATAAACAGACAAGTTCTTGGAGAAGCATTTGAAGAATCTTTGTTTCCAGAGTCAAGTTTTGCAAAGAAAAGTTATTTTTTCACTAGCTGTTTATTTTTCAATAGTTAAAAAAATATTTTTAAATTTTAAAGTGATTCTTTAATATATGAATATGAATATGTATTTACTTCAGGTGCTATATATGTTATTTATACATATGTGTATTTATATATATTTAAATGTTTTTAAACCTGATCTTACTGGGTTATGTCTACTATCCAATTATGTGAGAATAGTGAGATTGTTGCCTTTCAGCTTGGAACATGCTTCTGTTTCATTTGATTATATTTTATCCATTAAGTGCTCTGGCCTTCCATTAGCTCTTTTGCTTTGAGGAATACATTTTATAGTGCATTAGAAATATTCTTCAATTTTTCATGCCATAATTTTCCAGTGTCTCACAAAATCATAATTTGGAATGTTCTGACTTGAATAGTGTTTTCAGAATAGAGACTTGTCCCTTTTGGAATCATCAGATCTGTTGGTTAGGTACAGTATTTCTTATTTTTTCTGTTGGGGAAAGGGAGGAAGGAAACTGCAGTATGGAACGTTCCAGTTTTTTTTTTTTTCCTTACGCTTATACCAAAAAAATGCACTCTTCTAGTAAAACTAGAAACATGAGAGTGGCAGTTACATAGTTCCAAATTAGGACAACCTAATATACTGTAATTTTTTCAAGTAAAAGAATAACCCAGGTAGTATATACTATTAACTAGATTTTTTAAAACAGCCATTTGTTGCTTAATAATTCTACTTTTTCCATTCTTAGTTTCATAACATTTTTACACAAAGGTTTATATTAACAAATGCCATCAGTTGTATTGTTGGTTTCCTCCTGCTTTCTGATGAGTTCTATAATTTAAAAATGCTTAAAGTCCAGACTTCTCAACTAGAATACATAAGCACAGTAAAAGCAGTGTTTTTAAAATTAATTCTAGAATATATTTCTCTTGATGGTAAAGACATATAAGATTACAGATGTGTATGTTTGGATGCTTTATAAATAAAAGTAATATGATTAATCATGTATTAATTTATACTACCAGAAATTCCCTCTAAATCCTTTCTAGGACACAAACATTTATGACATTTCTATATTGTTCTCATTTTATTATTTTAATGAAATATTATACAGGTAGTATTTCATAAAAACATTGCATCAATTGTAATACAAGTTTAGGAATCTTAATTTGGTATGTAAATATACTAACTTCTGTTGAAATTGCTATAGCTTAGGGTCAAAATTAATTTGAAGGTTATTAGTGTTATTATTCTGGTTTTTATTAGCTGCTGTCTCAAATTAATTATAAAGACAAAAATATCCCTGGCTTAGAGTTTCTGCACTATTAATGACATACCGAGATGTCTCTTGGGTATCGGTAAATGATATATTTTAGAGCATAACTTACGAAATGACTTGCCGGTTGGCAGACCACCTTTGACAATGAAATACATTTGATAGTCTACCTTTGCAAATTCATTGTACCACACAAATGTGATCTTGGTAATTGACATATGACTATTAAGCTTCAATCATTCTCCATAATATTCCTATTAGCAATTATTAACAGAATAAAGGGGAGATAACAATTCTATAGTATTTATTCAGATTTTTATTTAAAGTCAAGTATAATCTATATTTCTATAGTGCTTTTTAAATCTAACACCTCACTTAAGTAGAAGGACGTGTTCTAGAGGTTTGTTATCAGCTTTTAAATGAAGTCATCTTTATCTTTTATTTAAAAATACTAAAAACAAGTTTCATGGTCTTTAATTAAATATAAATAGTGGAATTGTCTATGAAACTTTTGAAATGGTCAATCACATAAAAACATAGGGATATCCTTTAAAGCAGGGGTCCCCAACCCCCTGGCTGTGTGAGGAAATGGGCCGCCCAGCAGGAGGTGGGCGGCCAGCAAGCGAGCGAGCGAAGTTTCATCTGCTGCTCCCCATGGCTCGCCATCGCTCGCATTACAGCCTGAACCAACTATCCTCCCCCCACCCACCCTGTTGGTGGAAAAATTGTCTTCCACGAAACCGGTCCCTAGCTCCAAAACAGTTGGGGACCACTGCTTTAAAGCATATGAATTTCTAATACATTTATTTAGGTTATAGATGCTGAACTTTTTTTTACATAATAGCTCGTAGGTAACCTTCACTATTAAGTATTTTATGATGCTTAGAATCGGAAACAATACAGAAATTAACCAATTAAAATTGTTTTTTGTAAAATGTCAAGTGAGAAGAGAAGAATGTTAAATAATAAATACAGCATATTCACCTCTTGGTTTTGAATATCACGCACATATAGAAAAAAGACCCAAAGAAAATGTAAAAATTATTTATCAATGGTTAACTCAAGAAATAAGAGAGTCAGGGTGACCTTTACTTCCTCCCGTTCTCATTCTGTAGTTCCAAATTCATTGCACTATGTATGTATTACTTTTAGAACTGTTTAAGAAGAAATGTGCCAGTTTGGATAATTTTATTTTAACATCTAAACATTGCCGAGTATTGTTAAAATGTTCAGTTTTTATGTAGCTTTCTGGAAGATCTAGGTGGCCATAAAAAGCTGAATATATTAGCGGAGGGGGAGTTTTCCCTCATCTTGAAATAATAATGATAAATAATATTTTTAAAGCATTAAATAATTTTCAAAGCATTTTTATGTACATTTTCTCCTCAGACCATCCTAACTCTCTAGAGTTGGTAGAAAAAAGATTCTACTCATTCTGCCCAGGGTGGGGGTTGGAGAGTGGGAATTGAAATTCATGAAGTTTAGCAAATTGCCTATTTAAGCCGTACACAGTTATTAAGTGGCAGGGCCAGAATCCTAACCTGGCCATTCATGCCATGGCCAATCTAGTGCTTTCCTCTATGCTGTAGGAACTGGACATATTTAAGAGGTAAGCACAAACATGGAAATAGGTCTGAATCTTGCTCTAGTTGCAAATTTGCCTATAGACCTCAGTGGAGCCTGAACCAGGAAGATCTATATGAATTTCTTTCTTCAACCCAAAGAAATGGCCATGTTAAATAATTCCTAGGTTTAATTTTAAAAAATCGATACTGTCTGTTTTTGCACCATATTCCAGTTTGTGTATCTTGTGTCTCTCAACTTCTCCAAAGAACCATGCTTCCTACCTAAAGGATTGCATTGCTTAAGAAACAAACATTGACAATTCTGATGCTAACCTGAATTAAATAATATACCAATCATTTATGAGATCCGCCTTAGTATTTTTACACTCCTGAAATATCATCTCTATGACCTGCTTTTTAAAATAGTCTGACACCTACCGAGTACTCTTTCACTTCCTACAAGAAATCAAGAAAAAGAAAGCATTTGTGTTTTTAATTTTAGTGAAGGGTTCTTGATTTAAGAATTAGTCATTTAATGTCATTTGAATTTCAAGTGTGCCTCAAGCACTTGAGGTTCTTTCTGTATGACTTCTCCAGAGTTTTCACATATATATCATCATTAATTTCATCTTTCACTTGGGATTAGTACAAGAAAAGTTTTATTTACTACTATTTCTTAGTTTTCTTCATTTCAAATATTCAGTGCCTTGTCAAAAATAATATTACAGTCTTATACTGTTCATTGATAACAGATAATACCAAGAAATTGTGATTCTGGTTTTCAGTTAAAAAAACAAAATGAGAAACTAAAGAAATAATTACTATAACAATGTTTTTCTCCATTTAGCCAATCAGATATTCACATCAGTGAGTGTTAGATTTTGAGACTATGAATCCCAATACTAAATGTTTTATATATTCAGAGAAGTGAAAAATAATAATTATTATGCTTCCTCTGTGCTAAATACTATTTTAAAACCAGTTGGAATCCCCCCTGACAACAATCCTAAGAGGTAGGTACTGTGTGCACCTATTTTACAGCCGGACAAACTGAGGCACAGAATGATTAAATTATTCATGGCCACACAGCTAGTAAGGCACAGATACAGTATTTAAAATCAAGTCTGTTTTTGTGAGAGTCCACATTCCCAACCCCTGTAATGAAAGCGTGTGACCCCTACTATTTTCTATGTACCCATTTACTTGCTTTGTGGAAAGAAAGGGAGTGAGGGAAGAGGAGGGAAAGGGAGGGAGGGAAAGAGGAAAAGAAGGCGGAATGGAGGGAGGCAGGAGAATTGTCAAAATTCTGCCAGCTTGTTGCCACTGTGTGTTATTTCTTATAATAAGGTTGAAAATAAGGACTTGTAGAGATTTACATAGAAGAAATAATTTTAAATTTCCTTAAGGGAAGTCTCTGGTAATATTATCAGATGGTGACAGCAAGTGAATTTCTGTTTAATTCTATTCATAATTAAAATGCTATAGCAGGCTCATATTTGGAACAAACACAGTTCTGTTAATTCTCATAGTAATAATTCTACATTTCCTTAAATTTGTTATCATGTTTTTCACCCTCAACACTCTCAGCTTATTTAATTTTAGTACCTACTCTTTTTCAAAAGTCCATAAATTTTAGTTAGGCTTAAATCATAGGAAACTTGAAGAAAGTTTAGAGCTTGTGACAGAAGGAAACCACCCCCTTCCCACCCCGAGCCCAGCTCTGTCCATCTCTATCAGAGCTACTCTACCAAGAATGGAGGAATTATTCTAATTGGTCAGATTTATGACACATTCTATTGCATAGGGTGACTGTATTTGTTTAGAGGTACACAGCAACAGTTCCACATTTCTTCTTGTCCGTTGCCTGGTCCTGTGAAAGCAGGTAAGTGGAGTGAAGATCCTCAAAACCTAGACCTCAGTCTCTTGTTTCTGTTCCATTCCGTTCCACCAGGGTGAGCTTAATCCAGCAGAAGAGTGAGCTCTTCTGTGTTTCGCTGGATGGTTCCATGCAGATGAGTCAAGTTCCATTTTGAGCCTGGAAAATCTTGCATGCTGTCTCATCAACTTCTTCCTCTTCTGAGTGTGTCCTCAGAAAATGGTACCATGCCCCCAGTAAGCCTTTACCACAGCTCTGACTCAGGGTTATTAGGAAGGGATTCCAAATCTCAGACATGTTCTGTATTTTAATCAACAGATAATTTGTACTTATAGTTAACATTTACTCTGGATTAGTCACGTGTTCTTATGCAGTTGGAACCTATTTCTGTCTTCATGTGCTTAAAGCTAGGATGAGTATGGATTTTAATCAAGATAATTTAGAAATTTTATTAAGTGTTTCTTATGTGGCAGGCACTGTTCTAGGTACTGGTGATAGAGTTTTAAACAGAGTGGTTACAATCCACACTCTAAGAAAGGGTACTTAACATGAAAATTCATATAGGAAAGATGTACAGAAATCATACGCAAAAAACAAGAGTCCGTTTAATATGCATGGTTGGCATCTTGGGGATAGAAGAAATCTAACACAAGGAGTTTTACAAGACTGATGATATTATAGTCACTTCAGTTGAACTTTGTTCTATTTAAAACAAGCAACCTTTTTTCAAACCAAGTAAAAAAAATATTGACAGTAATTGTACAACTTTGTAGCTCCTTATTTAGTAAAGAGAGGGTGCTTTGACTTATGATATGAGGCAATTTCAGTATTTTGATAAACTAACCTTCAGCATTTTAGAAATTAAGCTTTTTCATTGATGGAAATTCTAATATTTGCCCATCAGTTTTATTTCATGCCTCCGAAATTAGATTAACTTTTCCAATTTTAAGTGAAAACCTGGCATATTATCTATTGACACTACAGTTCCAAGTTTTATCATAAGAAAAGGTGGGTGAGAGGAATCCCCAGCTCAAAATCCTATCCAAATTTGAATTCTGAAAGTCTTTTTTTGATTGATTAGTAGATGTTGGTATCACATTATTTGCAATGACAGAGGACATTGTCAAGTTGTTATTAGCATTCATTGCCGCACCGGCTTCTGAGAATTCAGTGGTTTTTTTTAAACCACGTTTTCTCCTCTTGACCCATGACTCCAACTCTCAAAATATCTTGACTCATTCATACATCATACATTCAAGAAATAATTACTGATCGCATATACTATTCCAGATACCAAGCTGGTCACTAGGGAGTCAAAATGACTAAGGCACAGGCTTGGCTGTCAAGGAGACCCCAATGTAGTGAACCTTTGCTTCTTACTCTTCAAGTGGCATTGATCCTGTGTAATCAGAAGTAATAAGGAATTAAGTAGCATTCATATTGTAGTTAAATGTAGATTGAGCCAGATGATTTTCCAAAATCAGGTTTAATCATAGATAGGGCAAGAGTGTTCTTTGGGATTTTTCCTTGATGAGCATTGTTAACTATCCTTGAGATGCAATAATAGAAGTCAGTGAGTGATTTATCAATTTGGTTTCCTATGGGAACCAAGATGAAGGACGTTTCCTCCTTTAGTCATTGACTTTCTACAGTGATAGCAAAGGCGCTTCAACTTTCCCAGAAAAGCAATCACCAGTAAACAGCAGTGATGGTAGATGTGGGTTATTTACTACCATGGGGTTGAGAATATTAGTGAGCTGCATTTTGACCACTTGTCAAACATTTTGACATCTTGGAACAGAAAGTGTTATTTAAATATAAAAAGCATTTCCTGTTGAATTGCTGTTAGTCATCCGTATGAGGAAATGACCTATTAAGTAATAGATCGGGAATAAGATTGATTTCTGTTAAAGAGTCCTTAAAGTAGCTACATGTTTCAATTTGTGGGTGTTTTTCAACCATTTGTAAGTTACCACAGTAAAAACCCCATATAAAAAGCTCTCTGAATTTACTTTCCAGCATTCTTTCCTGGGCTTTCTGTCTCTTTCCCCCCCTCCCTCTCTCTCAGATCAGAAGAAGAGCAATGGGTCTCAAGCTTTAGCTAGAATCAGAAGGCTTGTCAAAACAATGATTTCCGGAGCCTCAGCTGGGAATTTGCATTTCTAACAAGTTTCTAGGAGAAGCTTCTGCTGCTGTTACATATTTGATGAACCACTGCTCAAGTAAAAGGAATGGGAATTTAGGAAGTAGAAAGATGGAGAGCTATGAAAAGCTGAAGTCAGCTTCTGATCTTCTTCACCAATCTGCCCAAGCTATTGGGAAGATAATCACTACTGCCCCAGGGAAGCGTATTGAAAGTCACACCGATTAGAATGGGCATCATCAGAAAATCTACAAGCAACCAATGCTGGAGAGGGTGTGGAGAAAAGGGAACCCTCTTGCACTGTTGGTGGGAATGTAAATTGATACAACCACTATGGAGAACAGTATGGAGGTTCCTTATAAAACTAAAAATAGAATTACCATATGACCCAGCAATCCCACTACTGGCACATACCCAGAGAAAACCATAATTCAAAAAGACACATGCACCCCAATGTTCATTGCAGCACTATTTACAATAGCCAGGTCATGGAAGCAACCTAAATGCCCATTGACAGACAAATGGATAAAAAAGACGTAGTACGTACATAAAATGGAATGAACTTGGGTCATTTGTAGAGACGTGGATGGACCTAGAGACTGTCATACAGAGTGAAGTAAGTCAGAAAGAGAAAAACAAATATCGTATATTAACACACATATGTAGAATCTAGAAAAATGGTACAGATGAACCGGTTTGCAAGGCAGAAATAGAGACGTAGATGTAGAGAAGAAACGTATGGACACCACGGGGGGAAAGCGGGGCAAGGGTGGTGGTGGTGGGATGAATTGGGAGATTGGGATTGACATGTATACACTAATATGTATAAAATAGATAACTAATAAGAACTTGCTGTATAAATAAATAAATAAATTTAATTTAATTTAAAAAGTAATTGGCCCTCCTCTGAGTAAGTGATTGCCCGAGGGCATCATGTTGAACACTCTTGACTGTCCTCTTAAGCCCAGGTTTGCAGTGAATGAGCCATTTAACCTCTCTTTACCCCAGTCTTTCTAGATTACAAATAGTAACGGTAATTTCCCTTCCCTCTTGTTAAAAAGAAGACAAAACAAAAAATACGCAAATCCTGATGGTGCTTTCCCTTTGTGGAAAATTCTTTGGACTTATCCATCTATTACTCTGATGTAGTAAAGAAGAAATTTAGCACAATTTCTCTCTGTCCATAAAGATTTTAGGCTTTTAAGCTTAACTCTTTAGCAAAAACTATCAAATGCCTATTCTCCACTGCCTGGGGCTAGACAGTTCCTTGATTCCGTCTAAGAGGTGGGGAGCCACAAGGGAACAAGTACTTAAAGAGACTCTAAAAAGCCCTATCTTTTCTGCACCCCCTTCGCCACCACCAGCTCTCCAGTTTATCCACTGCTCTTCTCACTCTTTCCACACCAGGAACACCAGCCTCTTAGTTTGTACTTTCAACACTCAACGTTCTCCCATCCAAAGGCCCTTGCATTTACGATTTCATCTTCTGGAAATGTTCTAGAAAAGTAATCCATACACATATAAATAGAATATGATACTAGAGGTTATGATAATAGATAGGATATGACTACCTTCAAGTCTCTGGTCAAATGTCACCACATCAGTGAGACCTTGATCATCCTATAAAAAACAGCTGTTGTGCATCCCCATGCAGGTGCACACATTAACCTACACATGCTCCATTCCATCTCTGATATAGTTTTCTCCATATGTTTGTTCCCGTCTGCCAAACAATATATCAATATTTGGGTATTGGTTTATTTTCGGTCTCTTCCCTAGGTAGAATGCAAATTCCGTGCAGGTAGAGTCATGATTTTTTCACTGCAGAACCTACAACAATCATTGGCACATAAGAGTCACTCAGTAAATATTTCTAGGGTGAAAAAAAGAAAGGTGATATATCCTTACCTTAGATTATCCACTGCACATTTTGGTATCCTTTGCATTACTTGCTCAAATGATCTTACACTCCAGTCATACGTACCTATTGGCAGTTCCTTAGGACCACCATTGCTCTGTATGCCCTCGTGTCTTTTTTAAAATTTAATTTTATTTTGTTAACATCTTTATTGGAGTATAATTGCTTTACAATGGTGTGTTAGTTTCTGCTTTATAACAAAGTGAATCAGCTATACATGTACATATATGCCCATATCTCGTCCCTCTTGCGTCTCCCTCCCACCCTCCCTATCCCACGCCTCTAGGTGGTCACAGGACATATATACACTCACTACCAAATGTGAAATAGATAGCTAGTGGGAAGCAGCCACGTAGCACAGGGAGATCAGCTCTGTGGTTTGTGCCCTCTTGCTTTTTAAATCTTGCTGTAGCCTCTGCCTAGAATGTTCACGTCTGAAACTTTTTTGTTGTCTTTCACACTTCTACATTTCCTTCAAAACACAAATCAGGTGTCCTGTTCTTCAAAAATATTTCATGATGAACTCATTCTTTCTCTGTGTCCTCCTTCCCACCCTGGCACCCTGTCCTGGCACTTATCTACTCATTATGTTATACGATTCTGTCCAGTTGAAACTCCTCCCAGCTTTACCAGAGACCACGTGAAAGCAGGGACTGCTTCTGACGTCAAAAGCACGATGCCCCAATGCCTGGCATATGACAGCTACTCATAAATGATCAATAAATGAACAACAACCCACCTTATTCTTTTTTCTTATCGTAAGAAACTGCTCTTCATTGCTTTAAACTTCTAAAATTGCCCTGAGGGATATAATAGTAATGAGTGTTCCTGAAAATCAAGAGAATGGACACTTATGATAAGTAGCTTGAAGATCAGCCAAGTGAAAACTGGAATAGCTCCCAAGGAAGAGGAGTGAGGCATTCGAGCTCCTTTAGGAGTAGCAAGTAGCAGTGATGCTGGTGTTCACACTGCCATGAAGAAAACCACTGCCATGTGAAGCTCCTAACACGAGTAAATATGTAGTATCTCTGAGGTATGTGATAGTATGTGAGAGTCGATCATGACAGAACTCTTCAGCAACCTTGTTTCTGGATTTTACCTCATCCAGCATCACTTGGTGTATGTTGAGGTAATGCACAACTTTTACTAGGTAATTAGTCTCGGAATTATTCCTCTAGGGTAGAAAGATGCTATCTTACTCCAATCATGTTGCTATAACAAAATACCACCAACTGGGTAGATTATAACAACAGCAATTATTGCTCCCAGTTCTGGAGGCTGGGAAGTCCAAGACAGAGGTGCTAGCGTGTTTGCCTTCTGATACCAGGAGGAAAGTGGAAAGTAGTCATGTATGTCCCTGCAGGTATTTGTAGGTTGTCTTCCACCCTGAGATTTCTCTGCTGCCGCCCCTCCCCTAAACAAGTGTCAGAGAGGATTGGAGCTCTATCTTCACAGCGCTTGCTGACTTTTCAAGAGAAACATTGTACAGATAGACCCACAGACATACTGAAATAGATATCCGCAGCTCTGTTGGATGTGTAGTATTTAGCTTCTTCGGTCTGTGTGTGAAACACTTCTAACATGCTTCCCCTCCTCCAATGCCCACAGGGCCGCCAGTTTTCAGCCTGTTTTCTCTGTTGTGTTAAACACACCTCTTTTTCTAGCAGCTGAATGGGAAGGAGGACCCCCCTTTCAGTTGTCATCTTCCTCGAAACTGTCCACTCTAAACGAATTCTCACATTTCCCTTCTGAATCTATCTACCATCTCCCTCTATGTCCAGACTCCTCCTGATAGACAAATTTATTGAGCGCTTAAATGTATACCAGTTACCGTTTGTCAGTGGCATTTAACCCTCACAAATATTATCCACATTACACAGTTAAATATTGAGGCTTAGAGAAAGTAAGAAACTTGCCAAAAGTTGCACACTTAACAAGTGACATGTCTAGGCTAGGATTCAGGCACAAAAGATTTGAGCCCAGAGGCCATGCTCTTAACCATGAAGTGAAACCCTCTAAACAGGAAGAAGTTAACACCTGTTCAAGGGAAATGGAGGGTCCATACTAGCTCCCTTATTTATACCAGCTGCCCGAGGGGAAAGTTTAACAGAAAAGTGTTCCCATTTAATTTTTCTGTTTCTTTAACCATTGAATTAAACAATAACACATCCTCCTTAAATGCAATCTATCTTTGATTCAAGCTTTCTGATTATTTCAGAAACTTCAGTGAATAGTTTATATCTTCACAATTTTTTTCTTTAATTTCAGAACTTTGTGAGAAGGATAATGCTATTTTCTTTTAAGTGATTAGATAATTTTGTAATTTTCTATGCTAAAAAGTATACTTATACTATAGTATATATAAATTCTATGTATTTAGTGTGTACTTTTGTTAAAGCATTGTAAAATAACAACTGAATTGTACTCAAATAAATACATCATTTTCCTCAACATTGACTTAATGTGCACTAAAGTTCATATTTTTTTCTGATTAGTTCAGAATTATCAAATTAGAGAATTATCATTTTGAGACTGGTTTTTACTAACTCTAACTTCCATGTTCCTAATTTCCATGTTCCTAATGAATAAACTAAGCTTTATTTATCCTTAATATTTTCTGACCTCTTCACTTCAATTGAAATCTGGATTGTTTCAAGTGATTCCCCTACCATCTCCACCACAAATTTAGCTTTCTCTTTCTCTAGTATAAGAAGAGCCAGCCTGCTTCTTACATTTATGCCACTTTCTGATTATTATTCTATAATCTCTGTATTCCCCTAATTTTAACTTACTGTTAGGAAGTAAAGTTGGCCCTCTCTCTATTCAAACCACTCCTGTATCCTCCAGAACCAGTGCCTACTTCTACTTTCCTGAATGAGGTCAACTACACTTCACCAAGCTTAATGTTTTTTTAATTTTAACTAATTAATTTTTAAAAAAATTAATTTTATTGAAGTATAGTTGATTTACAGTGTGTTAGTTTTAGGTGTACAGCAAAGTGATTCAGTTATACATATCCATATATCTATTCTTTTTCAGATTCTTTGCTCATATAGGTTCTCATAGACCAAGCTTACCAATTTTATAGTTTCATTGCCTGTCTTCATCTATGCCATGACCTCATTTCTCATTCACATCTCAAAATTAAACTTTCAGAACTCCATTGCAACAACGATCAGTGGTCTAATGAACTTGTATAAGATGACCAGAAGTTGAAGTATTGTACGCATTAGTAATATAAAAGTCCAACTTCTGTCTGTTCTGCAAATGAATATATGTTTAATACTAAATATATGTTTAGTACTAAAAGTTTCACCATGGTAGTGTGAGTCTTTCCAAAATTTATTACATTCCTATTATATGCCAAGCACTGACTTACTCTTTGATTTCATTTTCCCCCCAATTTTGTTTTCCAAACACAGAATGACAACTTGGTGAAAAAAACCCTGTGGTATATACCAAATACCAAGATGTGCATCCTCTGCCCATCCTCATTTCTGTATTCCCACTCATCCCATCGTAATTAGATTCTGCCACTTTTCTCCTGAGCCCTATAATAGTCTCATGTCTACTCACTTCCCGTCTCTTCCCCGTCTTTTAATCTCAAATACAGTTCATACATACAGAACGTCACCTGAATGATGTTCATAACTGATGGCTGCTTGCTTTCTTAAGAATGCTTAAAAGATGCAGTGTTGGAAGAGAAAGCTGTCACCACCTGCTGACTTGTGCCCAAAGTCTCAGAGGCTGAAACTTCTGCTTTCATAAATGGGGAGGTCCAGCACAGAAGTGAATTGAAGAAGTGCCATAAAAGAGCTTATGAGCCTTTTAAAGACTTCCCAGGAGATATACACACACACATACACGTACACAAGATGTTCAGTGTGATTTCAGAGAAATTCTCAGAGACCTCATATGTCTCGAACACTGGGTAAGACCTCTGCTTCCAGACATTCTAAAATTTACTCTTGAATAATGCAACCCAGAGAGTGGAGTACTTGGACCAAATTACTTATATCCCTTATAGTATTATTTCTGGCAAATTACCCCATCCGCTTTTGGCTTGCATAACACACAATTACAAGAATTTCTTTTCTATCTATTGGTAGAGGTCCTCTTCCATCACATCCTGTATACAAAGACTATATAAATGCACATAATGTCTTACATATTATTTCATAGGGTTAACAGATACTTGGTGTCCAATGTAGAATAACATGGACTATGGGCTAACAATGTTCTATAAAGAATAAAGTAGTTCTTTGTAAACTAGACTGTTTATATATTTCATACACACGCTTTGTTTCCCAGTTATTCTCTCTTATCACTTAATAAATTCTTTTGATGTCTTTTCTATATCATTTGTACTAAAGTGAAACAAAGCAAGATGTTTTTGATTGCTCCATACCTGGACAAAAGTGTTAGAATGGAAGCCTAGAGGCTGCTATGGTGGTAGCAGTCATAATGAAAATGAGAGAACCCCTAAATGGATGTGGTTTTCCTGCTTCAATTACCTGGAGATTGTTTTCCAGTGCTGACACCAGGATGTTCTGCATTTTGCTTTAGTGAAAGGAATGAGTGTTTCCTCTACAGTTTTAATTATAATTTTGTTTCCTCTAAAATGGCTATGTAATTTCATTGACCATTGAGTTAATACAAAGTGAACTCCTTGGCCTGGCCCTCCAGGCACTCCAACTGTTCTAACCTATCCCTGCTGCTCCATCACCTCCCCTTCTCCTACACATGGGCCTGTGCTGCCATCAAACTGCACAAACCTCTCTTCTCTCAAGTGCTGGGGAGTTTTCTAATCTCTGTGTCACTTTTCATTCTGCTGATTATGTCAGGAATTGGATTTTCTTAGATGCGATGCATACTAAATCTACTTTACATGTATAACATGCTTATATAGTTAGTAAATTTGACAAAAAATATTAAATGATACCTAATGATGACTACATTATAAAATCATATATATATGCTTTTTCATATATATATTCATGTCTTTCAACACTAACCTCACCCTCTCCATTCTCATAATACTTAAAATATGCTTGCTTTATGTTTTCCAGGCCATTGCATGTGGTGCTCTCTTTGCCTGGACTTCTCTCCTTCCTCCGTTCTTCTACTTGCTACCACTTCCCCATGTAATGACCCGATTTGGAGAAGACTTGTTTCTGCTTCTCTTATGGGTTCCCTTAGTACCCTATTCTAAGTTCTATTAATTCAGACTGCATTGTAGCTCCCTGTTCTTTGTCTTACTTGCTCATTGTGTCCCCAATGCCTATACAGCACCTAACGTTTGGAAAGTACTCAAATAAATGAAAGTTGGTGACATTGAAATACATGTAAAACTGGTTTAGAAGAGTTAAATGATCATTGTCATTGAAAGTCATAAAGATACTTACGCCTTTGACCCAGTAATCCAGGAGTCAAAAATTCAAATGCTTTCAGGGTCAAGCAGGTAATCTAAATGTACAATGTTGGCCTGGGGGAAGGCAATGGGAATACAGGTTACTGTACTTGCCTCACCTAAACACATTCAGATTTACACTTTTATAAATACTGTCGATACAAGCCAAACAAACCATAACCCCTGTCTCATTCAAAGAAACAATTCTGTAGAGGAAAAAAATATTCATAATAATATTATTTGTGAATCTATCTGTAAGAAGGAAAAAAATGAAGACAAATAGCTAGTAATAGGAATCTGATTAAATTAAATATAGATTGTATCCATTAAATATCATGTATTCTTTAACATTAAAATAATCCCCCAATTGTAATATATGAAAAATGCTTTCGTTATTGGAAATGGTGAAGGAATAACACAAAACCCTGTGTTTGCTGTAATTGCAACCATGTAAAAATGTACATCCTTGTTTAAAAAAAAGGATTATGCAAAATGACGATAACTATGTTAGGGTGCTCAAAATAGAAATGATTTTTGTAAAGTTCAACATTTAATAATGCCGTCATTTTTCCAATCCTAGTCTCTGGAGAAAGCTTTGGCAATATCTCTTGGAGTCTTAGAAGATGATACCTAGCAAGCAGAACCAGGTTACTTTGGGTAAAAGCTGAAGAATATGAATTGTGGGCTGAGCTACAAATAACATTGTCATAGCAACCTCCAAAGATTTCATAGAAAAGGCATGACTTGGATTTCTCTTTTTTTTTTTTTTAAGGAAAATGACAACAAGATCCCTTTTAAAACAGTTCCGATATAGTGCGGGATAAGATACAATAAGTTTGATAAAGAGTTTTGTTGAGAAATTGGGATAAACTGGCATAACCTTGAGATCAGAAGTGAGACTCCCTAGTGTAGCCTTAGCACATTATTTTGTGTGTATATTGATTAGTTTTCAGTGACGTAACACTTATGTGATGCCAATCTGCCTCCCCTGCAGATAATATTTATTTAATAATAAAATATTAAGAACAATATAATAATTCTATAATGATAATAATGGTTATTGTTAGTAAAAAAGTTCAATTCTCCTTGTTAAGAGACATTTAATATATTTCTCTGATTCTTTATAAAGGCTTGATTATCTGTTCTCAGGGTTCTTCTGTGATACTATATATAACCTCCTGGAAACAGAGGACTGTGGAAATACTGATAGTATCAACGGAAATCATTGTAACTTCTTTGGAAAGGGCGTATTCCATCAGTCTCATTGCCTCATTTGTTAAGCTGAATCGCCATCCTCAGTGACAGATCTTTTCAGTGTCCAAACTTCCTGCAAGGATTTATGTATTAACCCCATTCTGTTTGAGTTTAGATCAGGAGTGTCCCTTAGGTTATTTTAGGAACCCAGGTTTCCTGTAGTTTGCAAAAGCTGGCCCAGCCCACTGGCAGAAAATCTGCTTCTGATAGCATAGTCCTGTGGTAACAACTTTGGTATCTTGCACAGATAAGCAGCCTTGATATAGGTCCATGTGGTTAAGGAGGAAGACATTGTCAGTAATTACTTTTACGGGGGAGATTCTAGTTAGCAATTTTTTTCCAGTTCGAGGTAAACATGTAAATCTGGGCTTATCATAAATAGCAATATATCCAAAGTATCATTCTCAGACTACACACAAATTTTTGACTCTAGCTTTCTGTGTAACGTTAGAAAAACAAACAAACAAAAAAGCATAGTCAGATCACCTGTTACCTCAAAATAAGGAGCTGTGTGGCAGCATCAGGAAGCATAATGAGTGAAGCCAGAATTAACAAGCAGCAGGGCTGAGTGTGGAACCCCTGCAGTTCAGGCCTGATCATTGAAACTGGCACCTGATTGCCCTTACAAGTAATACCTGTTCACTCAGTTCTTGAAACAATCAAATATATACCGTAAATATCATGGTTCTGCTAACACCTTCTGTATGTTTTCTGAAGCCACTGGTAGAACTAACCTTTTTAACCATCTGCTGAGGACAGAAGTCACGTTATA
Organism: Mesoplodon mirus; assembly: GCF_964341445.2. NCBI lineage: Eukaryota > Metazoa > Chordata > Mammalia > Artiodactyla > Ziphiidae > Mesoplodon > Mesoplodon mirus. The sequence continues at coordinate 186,772 of NW_028295650.1, forward strand.
AGTCAAGTGGAACTTTGAGTTCTATTTCCATTTCTAAACATTTGACCACAAAATTAAACCTCAGATTCTTAAAGAAGAATTCAGTCTTCTGGGTAAGTGGGATCTGTCCACTCGTTCATTCAACAGTTACTGAGCTGCTGCTTCCTGTAGAATGTACAAGTGGGTTAAAAGATGTTTGAGGAGATTACTGTCTCGTTAGCCATCCAACTAATGATCACTCATGCTGAAGTTTTGAATCAGAAAAAAAAAGAGTTGAACCAATATTTGTTAAATTTTGCACACAAATAGCCCTAGGGAGCACAGAAGGGAAGATTTTTTCCATTGAAAAAATGTATGACTTTTCTGAATAAATTAATATGTATCTTAATCATCTATGTTTCAAATGAGGAAAAGATTAATTTAACAGAATCATTCTGTAAAACCCCTACTGCTTTGAATCCTATGAGAACTTGTTGCTAATTTGAGGCTTTCAAATTTAAAGTCATAAGATAAGTTGAGCAGTCAATAACCTTGAAATTTAGGAAAGTGACTGACATGGACTAGCCAGAACGTTTTTTGCAGTAATTTGATTTATAACTCTGCCCTAATCACTCTTAAAAATCAGCTAGACAGTAAAAAGTTCTCTACCTTCAAACCTCTTGATGCAGTTTTGCAGATTAATCTGAATGGGTTGACAATTTGATGAAAGGATGGAGAGCATCTAAATTTAGTTTTTCTGGATAGCCACACGCAAAAGAATGAGACTAGACCACTATCTTATACCATACATAGATATCAACTCAAAATGGATTAGAGACTCCAATGTAAGATCTGAAACAATAAAACTCCTAGAAGAAAACATAGGCAGTATTCGCTTTGACTTTGGTTTTAGCAATATCTTTCTGCAGATGCCTCCTCAGGCAAGGAGACAAAAGCGTAACTAAACAAATGGGACTATTATCAAACTAAAAAGCTTCTGTACAACAAAGGAAACATCAACAAAATGAAAACCTACCACATGGGAGAAGATATTTGCAAATCATGTATCTAATATCCAAAATAGATAAAGAATTCAAGCAACTCAACAACAAAAAAGCTAACAATCCAATTAAAAAACGAGCAGAGAAACTGAATAGATATTTTTCCAAAGAAGGTATATAGATGGCCAACAAGCATGTGAAAAATGTTCAACATCACTAATTATCAGGGAAATGTAAATCAAAACCACAGGGAGATATCACTTCACACCCATTAGAATGGCTATTATCAAAAAGACAAGAAATAAGTGCTGGAGAGGAAGTGAAGAAAAGGGAACCCTTGTGCACTTTTGGTGGGAATGTAAATTAGTGCAGCCACTATGGTAAATCACATGGAGATTCCTCAAAAAGTTAAGACTAGAACTATCATATGATGTAGCTATTCCACTTGTGGGTGTTTATCCAAGGAATACAAAAACACTAATCTGAAAAGATATATGCACCCCTGTGTTCATCACAGCATTATTTAGAATAGACAAGATGTGGAGACAACCTAAGTGTTCACTGATGGATGAATGGATAAAGAAGATACACACACACTTACAATGGAATAATAGCCATAAAAAGATGAAATCTTGGCATTTGGGACAACATGGATGGACCTTGTGGGTATTATGTTAAGTGAAATAAACCAGATGGAGAAAGACCAATACCATATGATTTAACTCATATGTGGCATATAAAAACAAGCAAAACAAAATGAATGAAGAAACCAAACTGAAACAAATAGATACAGAGAACAGAGTAGTGGTTAGCAGAGGAGAAGGGGGTGGAGGGAGGGCAAGATGGGTAAAGGGGGTCAACAATATGATGACAGTTGACAACTAACCTTTTGGTGGTGAGCACACTGTAGTTTATATAAATCTCAAAATATAATATTATACACATGAACCTTATGTGTTATAAACCCATGAAACTATAAATAAATAAAAATTTAATAAATAAATTTACTTTCATTAACTTATGAAACAGCAACATACTTTGCCCAATTTACTTAGCTTCAGAATTTTCATTTGTACAGTTTGAACCAGAAGAAGTACCTTTTTATTGGTTTATTTTTTTTCTAAAATTCTAAGACTAAATTGTTATTACAATGTCTTCACAAAATTATTAATAGAATGCCTTCATAATTATCTCACGTAAATATTTAGATAAATAGCTATGTAATAGCTGAATTTTCTCAAACTGTTAAAATATTATTTCTAAAGGTATATTTCAGGTTAAGAAGGATTAAGCTGCAGAGATATAATGTTTGATGATATTTCTCAAGTGATAAGAACTTACTATCAGAAGCATGTAATGTATTAGTACCCTCATTATGGAGTTCAGATTCTCTCTTCAGCAGAAAATGCTCAGGGCATATGTGAGTGATGATAATTTTTTTTTCTATGCCTATATTCCTATAGCATTTCTTATCATGATGTCATTGTGTAACTGCATTTAAAGTGGGCTCTGAGGGACTTCCCTGGTGGCACAGTGGTTAAGAATCCACCTGTCGGGGCTTCCCTGGTGGCACAGTGGTTGAGAGTCCGCCTGCCGATGCAGGGGACACGGGTTCGTGCCCCGGTCCGGGAAGATCCCACATGCCGGGGAGCGGCTGGGCCCGTGAGCCATGGCTGCTGAGCCTGCGCATCCGGAGCCTGTGCTCCACAACGGGAGAGGCCACAGCAGTGAGAGGCCTGCGTATAGCAAAAAAAAAAAAAAAGAAAGAAAAGAATCCACCTGTCAATGCGGGGGACACAGGTTCGAGCCCTGGTCCGGGAGGATCCCACATGCCGTGGAGCAACTAAGTCCATGCACCACAACTACTGAGCCCGTGTGCCACAACTACTGAAGCCCACGTGCCTAGAGCCTGTGCTCTGCAACAAGAGAAGGCACCGCAATGAGAAGCCCGTGCGCCACAACGAACAGTAGCCCCCACTCCCCGCAACTAGAGAAAGTCCACGTGCAGCAACGAAGACCCAACACAGCCCAAAATAAATAAATTTAAAAAAAGATGATTCTTTAATAAATCAATCAATCAATCAATAAAGTGTGCTCTTAAGCATTTGCCAATTAAAGAAACTCAACATAAAGACCCAAAGACCCCATCTGAGTTTGGTAAGTGATGCAGTGTTAATAAAACTGTGGCTCATTGGAATCTAGTGTGTTACAGGATTTTTTGCACACTTAGCTCTTCAACTGATTTGGTTTGGATTCTAGTCAAATTACTTGGTACCTTGGTTAAGTGGGCTTGTGAAAAATACCTGATATATACAACCACTTCCTATGGAGCTAATAGCTATGTGTTTGCTAAGTATTTTGTGAGAAGAAAAGATCAGAGAGCAAAGAAAGCTGGATTTCCTTAAAAGCACTGAACTGTAACATGTATGTAAAGACTGGGTAATTACTGGGCAGAAACAGGCCTGCCAGTAAAAGCCAAATATATGCAGCTCCCTTCTTCTGCTGAAAATCTGTCCTAGTTGCATGTTAAATTATATATTAAAAGAATACTGCATTTTTCTATAATGATGTTTTTATAATATAGAGGGTGTTTCTGACCAAAGACTCTACATCCACAATATATGATAAAAGCAAAGGTATAATGATAAAATATCATACTCAACTCATTTAAGTAGTAAAGTATATTCTAAACCTCATAATGGACAAATACAGTCACTGTGAGGTGGTTCTATAAGTCTCTAATATATTTTAAAAAGGTATATATCATGTTCAAACCAATTTCTACTATATCTTAAATTATAACTATATAAAATGAACCCATTAACTTTAATGACCACTTATTTACACTAATATAAGTCTGTTCCCCAACAAGAAAGATGTACATATGTATATGGGTGTTTGTATGAGTTAGATAACTGGCATCTTTTAAAAAATTGTTCAAGAAAGTTTGAAGTAATGAATTTTCATGTAGCATGAGGAGGTAATCAAAATCATTCTCCCATATTTCCTTAATTCTAAGGTGCCATATGTTGTATATGTCCTTAAGTTAGTGAAACTTTTTTTGGAAAGAAAAAGCAAGTACACCCAATGCGCACATTAGAAGGAAAATTCTGGTTTTATAAATTTTATAATGAAAAAAAGAAAATGGAGTACATGTTTTTATTTACCTTAGAATTAAATTTGAATTTAAGCTTAATTTCTACAGTAACCTTTAGAAATTTTTATTATGCAGTCTTTCTTGATGATAATTTGTAATTTGCTATGATTGATTTAGAATTTCCAAATTTCCATCCATTTTTAGAATTCAAAATTTTGTCTAAAACCATCAATTATTGGAAATCCTCTCAATGTAGACTGTGCATGAGGCCAGTACCTGAGCTGATCCTCTAGGGAGCTTCATGGAGAGTATAATAAGGGGAGCCCTTGTTGAGTAATTTATAGTTGATTAACATCATCATGAACTGCTCCCAACTTTATTCATGATTCTGAACACTTGAGATAATTGAAATACCAAAAGAACGAGTATAAAGCTATTAGGACGAGTGGATACTTGAGCCTACTCACAGTCTCTTTGAGGCAGAGGCTCATTTTGTGCATAAGTGTAAAGAAATATATTTTTGGAAAAATAATTCTAGTTCCAGTTAGAAGATGGTGAACTCAGAGATTTCATTTATCACTGCTCAAAGTGTTTAGAGCCATTGAAAACATTTCCCCCTAGACATTGACATGATGGACTTATTTTAATCAGCAATTACAAAAGTTGACCAAGTGCCAGGCATCAGTGAGTAGATTATTGGGCAAAAATCAGTTTTTCCCCCTTGTATAAAACCTGGATGCATCCTGTCTAAGGACAGACTTAAACAGGCAAGGGAAAGTTTATTGAAAACGATTGCAATTGGAGAGAGAGATTGGACTAAACTCTGCTGAAACAAAAGGTGGGACAGTTTATCAATTCTGGAGTGAGTTAGTGGACTGGTACTGGAGGACATTAGGAGGAGACTGGTTAATGTGATTAGGCCATCTGTGTTTGCTAATCAGCACTTATTGAAGTTAGACTCTTGCCCTCCCACAGAGAATGCGGTGCTATCTTTCTTGATGATTACATTTGGAAAAATGGCTCCCATGTCCGTGAGAAAGACATTCCTGGGTTGTAAATCTGGCAAGATTACTAGAAGAAGATTTACGTGTCAAAGGGGTGAAAAAAGAATTTGCATGTTTTTTAGAGTAAATGTTCTAAATAAGGGGAGGTCAAGGGCCTCTAAGTCAGGAAGAAACCTGTCTAAAGTTTTATTAAGCTGAAAGGAATGTGAAGGCTGTCTTGGTCAATCTAAACCTTGAACACAGGTAAAGATGTTTGCCAACTCTAGAGAAAAGCCTACAAGTACGGCAAGCTCCTTTACTTTTAATCTCCCATCCTCCCTAATCTGATTTAGATATTTCCCTTGTGTTGTCACAGGCTTACCAATATCACAGAATTTATCAGGTGAAATTGCAATTTTTTGTCTGTTTACTACTCTTGACACTAGACTGTAAGGTACCTGAGAACAGGGATCCTGTTTACATTTGTAACCACAGGACCTACTGTAATTCCCCTTATCTCAATTAATGCCTGCTAAAATAAACTGAATTCTAAAAAATTAACAGAAAAGTAACTGAGATAGGAAATAAGAATGTGGGGATTACAAAAAAATTAAGAGCCTTTAGTTTAGTAAAATGAAGATGGTAAGGGAATATGATCAGAAGCCATATATTCCTAGAAGGTATGAAATTTTCTAGTAAATCCTAGAAAACTAGAAGTTGGCCACACCCAGTGGAGATAGGAAAGAGGGCTCACATTTAATGTACACTATATGGCAGACACTATGTTAGCATATCAAATTTAATCCTTTATCTGTGAAGAAAGCACTGCAAACCCTATTTTATAAGTAAGAAAACTGATACCTGGAGTGGCCATATACCACCTACAGAACAGTGAACCAAGATTTAAACACTCACCTTTATGGCCCCAAAGCTGTTAAATTTGGCTGCCTTAAACATAAATTATAATAGTTTAAGTTTAGGAGAGAAAAATGATCAGTACTTTTAACTTTGCATATGAGATGATATCCCTAAGAAGGGATCACCCTCAAAATATAAATAGAATCAATAAGTATCAGATGTGTCTTTAAATACTAGAGACAAGCAAGGTTGTAAAGAAAACTGGTGATGTTTGGGGGTACCTTGCCAAACTTTTGAAGGTGGTGTCACCACAAGGAGACTCTGTCTCTTGGTAGCACCATCAGCTCTGCTTCTGGATTGGATGGATTTTGAGATGACATTAGAAGTGCTCTTCTCTTAGAGTTAGGACATTCTCGGATTCTTTAGTAATGAAATACCTTTGATTCTTTGCTTTATCACCAAAAAAGATGGTTTAAAGGAACAACCTTTTTGTTTTTCCAGATACACACTGGGAATGCTATTTACTAACTCTCACTACATGCTAGAGATATGATGGTAGTCCCCTTATATATCGCAGTATACTGTACAGAAAATATTAAGGCTACTGGCATCAGTCCCATATGGTTAAATAAGCTATTTAAAGGAGGATATTCCTGAACTGGAGAGGGATGTCTGGGACAAGAGCAAGCAGGATGAGGATTTAATCAAAAATTTAGTTTTCTCTGGAGGCCTGATAAAATTCAAATACCCATGTCTCGCTTACATGGGACTTATTTTTCAACATAATATGGCTTGACAATTTTTCTTAAGAATTTGGGATGAGAAGGAAAAACATAATAATTTAATCGAGTCAATAAAAGGAATATTGATGTTCCTCATATTTCTTTGAAGTCCTTTGGTAAATTTCTTGACTTGTCATCTGACTGACTTTTACCCTTTTCTAGAAAAAAAAGCATACCAGGAGGAAGTAAGACCTAGTGCTTTTTAGTGTACTCTTGGCATTCTTCCAACTCTCCTGGAAAACATCATTCTGTCACTTATATTCCTGTCGAACTGTAAGTTGAAATGAAGAACGCTCTTACCCAGTCTCTTACACAAAAGTATCATGATATTCTTTAAAAGACCCTATCCAAACAGACACATTTTAAATAATTATTAGTTCATCATCATGACCCAACAAGACTGCAAGGTTGCTTAGCAACAGAATCAGGCACTCTTAACAGGAACATGCATGGGAACAATGGTGAAAAGTGATGGAGATCTTACAAAGGCAAATTCTTTGAATTAAATCTTTGTGAAAAGACATCACGGGGAAAATGAGTTTTTTAACCTAAGAATTGTTTCCTGAGATTGATACATTATTTCATAGCTACACATCAACCACTTTCCATAGAATAGATAGAACAATGGAACTTTTAGTCTTTACATAATTTAGGGCACTTACAAAACATTATTTATCAGTGTTAGCTTGAAAATGAATAATATTTCTGTGTTGTCCCATTATCTTTAAAACCGTATAGATACATAAAGAAAGGAAGTTACTTACAAAAATAAATACTGCAAATGTATTTGATTAATGACCTTCTATTTTTATGTCACACATAGAGTATAAAAAATTGTATTCTTTTAAATTTGAACAAGATATAAGTATATATATATACATACATACATACATACATACACACAAACATGCATTATCTATCTAATTCCCATTTCCAGTGGAAAAAGAAGAGAAAAGAAAAGAAAAAGCCTGCAAAGCATTGTCTCTTTGGGATTCCTAGATTGACTAATTTTTGACTAGTTTGACTGAATGGGCTGATTTTATACTACAATACCTGTAAAGGCACTAACTTGCTTCTATTAGCAAATGGAAGAAAATCCAGTACATATGGGCTCTGTTGATGCAATATGTAAACACCCAGCAAGTTCAAAGAGTAAGCTCAACATCCTGGCAGAAGACCTCAACTTTGACCCTAGTCCCATCTCTGGCTTGGACAATTCACTTAACCACCATAGACCTCATATTCCTCATCTATAAAAGGAGGCCTCCAAGATTATTTTCAGCTCTAAAATTCCTAAAGTTCATGTCCGTCAACTCTAAGTAGCATCATTCTTTTTTCTCACAGAAGAATTGTTTGTTTTACTGCATTGGTTATTTGACTACTGTCTTTATGTAAATACTAGAAGTAGCAGGCTTGTTCGCCAATACATTCAGGTATCAGGCAGAAAATTTTCAATACTGGGTTTTTGTTTGTTTCTTTCTTCATGGCTGATTGCATGTTGCAGAGCTGATTTTTAGTTTCTGGAAGTTAAAAACATGCAGGTGTAGATATAATATGCTGCAGCCATTTATATCACCAGCCATAATGTTTTAAAACAACTGGCTTTTTTGCATAGTCTTTAGAAGAGGGTTAGATGAGCACTTCTGTTTTCCTTTTCTTGAGAAGTTTTATAAAAACACCAAAAGGTCATCTTTAAAATGTCAGACAAGATTAACAACAAAATCTTGGAAGACAGCCAGTCCACCAAGGAAACAAACCCAAAGGACTCTTTACAGATGCAAATCTTAAATAAGCAACAGAACCTGAGAGTGGGGTGAGGGCAGGGGAGAGAAATACTTTGTAGCAAAGAAATACATTCAAGAGATGCCTCGTGGCATTGAACTGTTGGAAAGGAGTAGCAGTAAACAAACCTGGCCCCCAGCAATTGCTAAAGGGCACATTCATTAGGAAGTTGGAAGCAAGAAGTCTAAGATCATGAGTCAGAGAAGCAGAATCATGAGCCACACCCACACTGGGTTCTATATGCTATTGTTAAAACAAAGAGAAGTTGATGTAAATATTTTAATTGCAAGGAATTGAAAAAGTGGTTATTAATCCCACTAGTTGATGCCAGGCCAGGTTTCTGATTATACAACTGAGGATGTAGCTCTATAGTCCTGACAGTTGGGTAGTAGAGAAGATGCAGTTTTCTTCCCACAAAAATACCACTTCTCCTACTAACAATTCTAAAGGGAGAGAAAGCCTTTAACAGAGAACACATTAAAGGAGAGTCACAGTTATTTAAAACCAGAAACTTAAATATTGATGGAAGAAGCAAGTAGGTTTAGGAAGAGAGCAAGCTACAGAAATTGATAAAAGCTTTGCACTTTTAGTTGAAATTTTTAAAATTATAAACAGAAATGGAGAATTCTCTGCCATTTGTATTTTATCCAGTATTCAACTAAGTGGCCTATTAGTTTAGTAGGATGAAAAGTATCTTGCTGGCAAATGTGGAAACTAATACTGAAACAAAACTATAAGGCAGAGACATATTTTTGTAGCAAAGGATTTCACCAGCTTTGTCAGGGTTGACACAAGAATCATATTATAGGGGCTTCCCTGGTGGCGCAGTGGTTGAGAGTCCGCCTGCCGATGCAGGGGACACGGGTTCGAGCCCTGGTCCGGGAAGATCCCGCATGCCGCGGAGCAACTAAGCCCGTGGGCCACAACTGCTGAGCCTGCACTCTAGAGCCCGTGAGCCACAACTACTGAGCCCACGTGCCACAACTGCTGAAGCCCGTGTGCCTAGAGCCCGTGCTCCGCAACAGGAGAAGCCACCGCAATGAGAGGCCCGCGCACCGCAACGAAGAGTAGCCCTTGCTCGCTACAACTAGAGGAAGCCCGCACGCAGCAACGAAGACCCAACACAGCCAAAAATAAATAAATAAAATAAATTTTAAAAAAATCATATTATTGTTATACTTAATATAAATGTTAGATTATGTAATACATACATGTATATTCAGTAGAAATAGTCAATAAATTGTACATAATGTACTACAGTAGTAAATGTTAGGTTCTTTTCAATGAATACTTTGTAGTGTTTTTGCGATCTTTATAAAGAACCTGGTTTTTAAATAAATACTATTTCAAATTTGGGGAATGAGAAGTTTAAAATAAGATGAACCAGATTTCTACAATCCATTTTCTGATGCTCAAAGTGGGCAGACTACAAAATGGAGCATGGCTGAGGCCATGTGGTCATCTGTGTGTTCCTTGCACTGTTTGAATTTTATTATACATCCGTAATATGCAGGGGCACAAATCACTCATAGGTTATGCTTTTTAGGCAAACTTTTACACACGAATAACAACTAATTAGAATAGACCTTAGCAAAACCGTGATGTTTGCTTGTTTCATCAAGCTCCACTTTCTGAGTTTCCCCTGTGAGTCTATTTATTGCTCTGTCTTCTCTATTCCCTAATACCCTCTGCAGAACACTTATGCCCTCAAGTTCTCTTCCCTCTTGCACATCATCAAAACTTGCTTTTGGATCATTCAGGCTGAGGTAAAAATGACTACGATCTTAAAGCACAACCAGTATTTTAATTTTAATGGGAAAAAAAGATTTAAGCTAAAGGGATGAGATTCCGAGATAAAAGGATGAGAGTTGAGTGCCAACCATCAGTTAGTAGATGAGAAGACATTTTTAGGCCTCAAAGCTTTTCCGCGGGCTTCCCTGGTGGCGCAGTGGTTGAGAGTCCGCCTGCCGATGCAGGGAACACGGGTTCATGCCCTGGTCTGGGAAGATCCCACATGCCGCGGAGCGGCTGGTCCCGTGAGCCATGGCTGCTGAGCCTGCACGTCCGGAGCCTGTGCTCTGCAACAGGAGAGGCCACAACAGTGAGAGGCCTGCATACCACACACACACACACACACAAATGCCCAGATAAAACATTTCATTTTCCCATTAGAGAAATGCAAATCAAAACTACAATGAGGTATCACCTCACATTAGTCAGAATGGTCATCATCACAAAATGTACAAACAATAAATACTGGAGAGGGTGTGGAGAAAAGGGATCCCTCTTGCACTGTTGGTGGGAATGTAAATTGATACAGCCACTATGGAGAACAGTATGGGGGTTCCTAAAAAACTAAAAATAGAACTACTATATTACCCAACAATCCCACTATTGGGCATATACCCAGAGAAAACCATAATTCAAAAGGATGCATGCACCCCAATGTTCACTGCAGCACTACTTACAATAGCCAGGACACGGAAGCAAACTAAGTGTCCATCAACGGAGGAATGGATAAAGAAGAAGTGGTACATATATACAATAGAATATTACTCAGCCATAAAGTGGAACGAAAACGGGTCATTTGTAGAGACGTGGATGGACCTAGAGTGTGTCATACAGACTGAAGTAAGTCAGAAAGAGAAAAACAAATATTGTATACTAACACATGTATGTGGAATCTAAAAAAATGATATAGATGATCTTATTTGCGAAGGAGAAATAGAAACACAGACATAGAGAAAAAATATATGGATACCAAGGGAGAAGCAGGGAGTGAGACGAATTGGGAGATTGGGATTGACATACATATACTATTGATACTATGTATAAAATAGATAACTAATGAGAACCTACTGTATAGCACAGGGAACTCTACTCAGTTCTCTGTGGTGACCTAAATGGGAAGGAAATCCAAAATAGAGGGGATATATGTATACGTATAGCTGATTCACTTTGCTGTACACCTGAAACTAACACAAGAGTGTAAAGCAACTATATTCCAATAATTTTTTTTAATTAAAAATAGAAAAATATGGGGAAAAATCAGGGATTTAGGGGGAAAAATTTAAAGAATCATTACCATATGAAAAAGTGATTAGTGTCACTAATGATAAGGAATGTACAAATTGAAAGCACAGAGAGATCTCACTAAGAGATGGCAGGGAAGTAGCGCAACTGTTACACACATTAGTGTTCTGTTGGGTGAATATGGTGATCCAAGAGATTAAGAAAATATTTTTTTTAATGGGGGAAAGCAGAGCCTTTTTTATTTTATTTATTTATTTATTTATGTATTTATTGCGGTACGCGGGCCTCTCACTGTTGTGGCCTCTCCCGTTGCGGAGCACAGGCTCCGGACGTGCAGGCTCAGCAGCCATGGCTCACGGGCCCAGCCGCTCCGCGGCACGTGGGATCTTCCCGGACCGGGGCACGAACCCGTGTCCCCTGCATCGGCAGGCGGACTCTCAACCACTGAGCCACCAGGGAAGCCCCAAGAAAATAATTTGGCACAATCGAATTTTTATAAACTGAAAATATCACACTATGATGCAGACATTGTTATTAGTTGTTTGCCTTAGTTGTTCTTGCATGTTTAACACTAGGAGATATGTCAAAAAAAACAGAAAAATAACCCATAAATTCTCTCAATTTATTTGGTAAAGCTTAAATTCATAGCAAACAAATTTTAAATGCAAAACTGAAGATAGTGGTTACCTCTGAGGGGATCAGAAAAGAGGAAAGGTCACCAGTGTCATGCAAGTGATATCAAGGTAAGAGTCATGTTCAGTTCTTAGACTGAATGGTGAGTCTTTGAAAAGATAATCTGGAAAATTAGAAGTCACTGCCTCTACTCTCAAGGTCAGAAAATACGTAAGAGACCCAGAGAGATTTTTTTTACCACACGTGGTTGCAATTTTATAGATAATAAAAAATGAAATCTCATTCTTGCCATTAAATCAATGTTATTTTTTGAATTTGAAGAAAAATGAAGCTATATAAATTTTTACAGTGGTGAACCCTGTAAAACTGCTCCTTTGAACATTACAGTGGTAATTTCAAGTCTTTAAAACACAAGTTTGAAGAGATAGGAAAATCCATTACATGCTCTTTCATACTTTCATGTAAATTAATATGAAAACAGCTTTATTAAGTTGTTTATATAATAAAATGCACATATTATAGTATGCAATTTGATGAGTTTTGATGTATGTATAAAACCATGAAACTATCACCACAATCAAAATAATAAACAGATCTGTTGACAAAAAAGTTTCCTCATGGTCTTTTTAATGTATTCTTTCCAACTCTACCTACCCCTCTAATCCCGGGCAACAACTAATCTGTTGTCACCATGCAATAATTTGCATTTTTCTAGAATTTCGTATATGTTCAATTCCACCATATATACCCTTTTTGTCTGTCTTCTTTCTGTCAGCATATGTGAGATTTATTCATGTTGTGTATGTCAATAATTCATTCCTTTTTGTCATTTTATTACTTTTTATGAATATAGTACAGTTTATTTACCCCTTTGCTTATTGTTCATTAAACTTTTTTTGACCATATTTAGTTTGTCTTTAATTACATCCAATTTATTTTCATCTTGGACATTGTAATTTTCATCTCTAGAAATTTGAAAGTCTGTTTTGCATTACTTTTTATCTTCTTTGTTTCTACTTCCTTTTGGACATAGGCAGTACAGGTATAATAATTGTTTTAATATCAGTACTTACTACTTCTAACACTTCCTTGGTAACTTTTCATTGGTTTTCTAACACTGTGAATTTTACATAGTGAGTGTTAGATATATTTATTTCTATAAACATTCTTATGCTTAATTTTGAGATTTATTAAAATTCCTTAGGAATGTTTTGATCCTCTGGATCTGGTTTATAAGATTTGTTATTTGGAACTTTTGCAGTTTTGTTGTAGGCTAATTTTTTCCCACTACTGAGGCAAAACCCTTCTGTGTACAGCACCCTGTAAACTTTGAGGTTTTCCAGTCGGGAAGGTGGGGTGAGAACATGCACTATGACTGCCTTTGTGTGAATGCCATGCCTTGTTACACCCAATCCTTGAGGTGGTTTTCCCTAACCTCAGACACATGCCCTGATCAGCACTTAGCCAAATGCTGGAGGGGAGCACTCTGCTGCCATCTGGAATTCTCTCTCTGTGCAGCCCTGTCACTGTTCCTCTGACCTACGAATTCTAGTCTTGGTTTCTCTGAATTCTCAGCTCTCTCTCCTCAACTCATTCCTCAGTCCCCATCTGCACTCAAGATCTGTCTGAAATCAGAAGGACTGACACCAACATGCACTGCAATGCGTTATCTTATGTAAAATTGGGTTTAAAACAATAATTTACAATTAATGATGCTTATAATACTAGTGATAAGTTTCTTACAGTAGTAACAATTACACACAGTAGGTAATATGTTCAAAGGGCAATTTTCATCTAATAGTCACGTTATTTCAAATCATTTTTGGAGTCATTCCAAACATGTTAAATACTATCTCAAATGTAGTAAGTTTTCTTTCTATATAGGACAAGTAATAACTGTCTTATACATATGTATATATCAGACAAATATGAATTGATCTTTTTTCTAGGGTATACTCATATATTACATAAGTTTAACTATACAATAATTGTTCTTTACTAATTTCCCCCTTTTCAATAAGAAAATGTTATATTTCCTTACATATATTTTTTATATATTTTATATATACTACAAATATGTATTTATATATAGTCTTATGATGTATATGTGTATATATACATAGACTAGAAACATATATATATACATACATAAAATACATATACATACACACATAGACTAGAAACAATTAATTGCATCAATTGATAAAACACTAAACTCAGGAAAATCTAACGCTTCTCTAACAGTGCTCTGTACCTCCTCTCTCTCTCAGCATACAAATTAGGCAATTTTATATTAAGTCAACTTCTAGATCAAAGCATTCATCGCTTAGCCAGAGGAAATATTTTTGGCACAAACTTCCTTTCACTTCTACAGATGGTTCCATATTGAAACTGTTCTTTTGTTCCAATCTCAAACACTATATTAAACAAACTTGTAACATGTTTAAGATACCTTATTATTTGATAGTTTGTGTTGGGGCCACTCAAAGTATATTTGTAGTCATGAAAGACACTGAGACGCTTGACCCAAGGGTTAAAAATTTCCAGAATCTCTAGTGACAGGATGAGATAGCATTTACTGAAAAGCTACCCTGCTGCAGCCTACCACTTCATTTACACATCACAATAGCTCTGAAAAGTAAACAGGATTTTCCCAGTTAGAGATGAAGAACTGTAAATTAAAAGTCAAGGAGTCTACCTTTGGTAAGCGATGAACGAAGAGCCTTGCTGAGATTTTAATCCAGCTGTATTTTGGAGCAACATGGATGGACCTAGAGGTTGTCATACTAAGTGAAGCCAGACAGAGAAAGACAAGTATAAGATATTGCTTATATGTGGAATCAAAAAAAAGAAGATACAAATGAACTTATATATGAAACAGAAACAGACCCACAGACATGGAAAACAAACTTATGGTTACCAAAGGGGAAAGAGGGAGGGAATAAAGTAGGAGTTGGGGATTAAAATATACACACCACCATATATAAATTATACAACTAACAAGGCCCTACTATATACCACAGAGAACTATACTCAATAATTTTTAATAACTTATAAGGGAAAAGAATCTGAAAAAAATTAGGTATATATGTATGTATAACTGAATCACTTTGCTGTATACCTAAAGCTAACACAACATTGTAAATCAACTATACTTCAATAAAAATTAATTAATTAATTAAAAAATAAACCAAAAAGCTCTAAATGGCATACAGGTAATTTGACTCAAGGTAGAGTGAGCAATAACTGAAGTATCAAAATTTATATAACTCCACTACATAAGCCTCTTCGAATGATCTCTGCTCCCTATCAGCTCTGTGTTCCTACCTCTATCTTTAGTCTCAGGCCTAGGTCTAATGTCAAACAGTGCACAGTATATTGGAAAGAGGGTGGATTTTGGAGTCTGAGAGTATGAAAATCTCAGTTTTATTTTTTTAATAGCCATGTGAGTGTTATGAACTTAATATTGTCCTCCTAAATTTTTTCGTTGAAGTCTTAATTCCTCATAGCTTACAATGTGACTGTATTTCTCGATAGGGCCTTTAAAGAGAAAATTAAGATTCAATGAGGTTATATGGGTGGGCCCTAATGCAATGTGACTGGTGTCCTTATAAGAAGAGGAAGAGTCACTAGGGATGTATCTGCACAGAGAAAAAGCCATTAGAGAACCCAGTGAGAAGGCAGCCCTCTCCAAGCCAAGGACAGAGGGCTCAGGAGAAACCAACTCAATCTTGTACTTCAGCCTCCAGAGAAAATAAGAGTTCTGTCTTTTGAACAGCTTAGTCTGTGGTATTTTGTGATGGCAGCCCTAGCAAACTAAGACAAGACCTTAAAACATTTTACATGACCTCTTTGAATCTAAATTTCCTTAGTTATTATTATAGTTTATAATGATAATAGATTGTATTGACTAATAAGTGAAATAATCTAGAGTGCAATGATGTACATATTCATAAATCTTATTTTCTCCTGGTATGTTTTTCTTGTGACTTCCAACTCCAATAAACTACTCATTAAGCTCATTCTCAGCAGTGGTTCATGAAACAAATCTAAGGGCAGAGAAAATAGGAAGAGAAATTAATAGTCAAAAGCATCTCGAGAAAGTTCACTTGCATAAAATTCACAAAACATTATTATTATTTTTACTTTCCTCAAGTTCTGGTCATCTCATTCTTGATGAATATGTCTGTGAGAATATTATTTTTTTCTTTAAATGGAAAATTTCAAAATGGATAAACCCTTAGCATTTCTTAAATTCGGACAATATTTGAGTGAGTAAATATAAAATGAAAAATGATTTCATCTTATTGTATAAGCAATTAATGCGGTTTTTTTTGTTTGTTTCTCTCTTTTTTTTTTTTTTGGTCTCACAGATTTACATACCAATTTGTTTGTGTTCCTGAATCTTCTCCTTCAAACTTTTGAGTCATATTCAATTGTGTTGTCTACTCAACAGAAGGGATCTTTCTCTGCCCCAATTTGCTTCACTCCATAGTCCCACAGACACCTTACAGTTTTGGGGGTTTTTTTTGGCAAAAATCTGATAATCATGATTAACCCCTCACTTTCTTTCACTTCCTATTTCACATCTGCTAGTTCAACCATCAGAATATCACCACCATCCCCACCTCCACCTCTACCAATTCTAAATTCAAATCTCCCCTGAATTATTTTTATTTATTTATTTATTTTGCGGTACGCGGGCCTCTCACTGTTGTGGCCTCTCCCGTTGTGGAGCACAGGCTCCGGATGCACAGGCTCAGCGGCCATAGCTCATGGGCCCAGCCACACCGCAGCATGTGGGATCCTGAACCAGGGCACGAACCCGTGTCCCCTGCATCGGCAGGCGGACTCTCAACCACTGTGCCACCAGGGAAGCCCTCCCCCGAATTATTTTATTAGCATTAGCTGTTAATTATTTTAATAGATACACAGCTGCTACTTCCCTTTCCCTCTTTCTCACCCTTTCCTTACCTTCAGTTCTTTTCAGGCCTTGAACCAGGAACTCTTCAAGGGATCAGACCACACACCTCCACTCTCCACTAGGAAGTGAGCTTTGCCTCACAAGGCAGGTCCTGCGCATGCTTTCTTTCTGTCCATCAATTTCCCCAAACCAGGTTGAATCCCCACTTGATCTCCATCTCCTAATTGAAGGAAGGGAGAAGACGGGAACTAATATTTATTATTTTCATCTGGGGATTCTAGGCTAGCTTCCTTATATATGTTAATCTTTACATACATGATATTATTATACTCATTTTACAGGCAAATGAAACTAATAAGTGCCTGGGATATTTGCATGACTATGTTAACAAGTGTTAACCTAGCCAACGAGTAGCAGTACTAGAATTCAAACCCAAATAAATCTGGGGCCAACTTCCAAGTCATTTCTACCTTGTGTTTCTTTGAAGGCATACATTAGCACTTTTTGTTGGCCACCCTGGGATCCCAGAATGACTGTTTGGGCAGGTAGCAAGAGGATATGTTTAGGAAGCAGAAAAAAACAGAATTTGTGGACCATTTCTTCAACTGTAAAATAGAAATAAAAATTCCTAACAGTTCTTTTAAATAATAAAATCAAAGAATTTAGTACTGTTTTTAGGAAAGAATAAACACACACATGCAAATAGATACACACCTGTTATTTCTCTTCCCTCTTTCTCATTAAAAAAAATTCTAAAGTATCACTTAGGGATGGAGAGTTGAGGTGTGTGGCCTGAACGCAGAGTTCCTGGTTCAAGGTAAATACATACACACACAGCAAATTAAGTCACTGCCAGTTGTCCTTTTGGTGACCCCTCCAACTTCACTGCCTACCACCTTACTTTGTCTTCATCAACTACATTGACTTCCTCACACTTCCAGGCACACACAATGCCCCTTGGGGCCTTTACTTTATTGATTGATTGATTGATTTAATCGATTTATTTATTTGTTTATTTATCTATCTATCTTAGGCCTTCTCTTTATTCACCTATCTATCTTACGCCTTCTCTTTACTTATTTACTTATTTATTTATCTATCTATCTTAGGCCTTCTCTTTATCTTAGGCCTTCTATTCATTTATTTATTTATCTATCTTAGGTCTTCTCTTTATTTATTTGTCTATTTACTTATTTATTTATTTAGTTCCCGTATTTTTTTTGGCTGCATCAGGTCCTAGTTGCAGCACGCGTGATCTTTTCGTTGTGGAGTGTGGGCTTCTCTCTAGTTGTGGCTCACGGGCACCAGGGTGCATGGGGTCTGTAGTTTGCGGCCCTCAGGCTCTCTAGTTGAAGCACGCAAGCTCAGTATTTGAGGTGCGCGGGCTTAGTTGCCCCGCAGCGTGTGGGATCTTAGCTCCCCGACCAGGGATCGAACGTGTGTCCCCTGCATTGGAAGGCAGATTCTTTACCACTGGACCAGCAGGAAGGTTCAGGACCTTTGCTTTAGGTATCCGCTCTGCCTGCCAAGTTTATCCTGGAGCCTTGGCTTGTTCATTTAATTTCTTCCAATGCCTTTTCAAAGGTAGCTTTATTAGAGAAGTCACCCTACATTATTCTATTAAAATAGCTCACCACATCTCACCACAGGGACTGTTACCCTAACTTATGTTTGTCCCCCTAACTTTCATCACAATCTAACACACAACATGTTTACTTTTTTTTCCCCACAAATATCTGTCTTCTCAAAAGAATTCTTGTACCATAAGGTAAAGGGGTCTCTTTATGTTTTATTTACTTCTAGATCCCAAATGGCTAGATTAGTGCCTAGGGCCTCTTAGCTGATAAATAAATACTCACTGGATAAACTTAATGAAATATTCAAATATTTATATTTGTTACTGTGCAAATAAAGACTTTAAAAAATAAGATCAGTAAATCTCTGGCCACTTCATCTGACAATTGTATCTTCTTCTTTTGTCTTTGTCATATTAAGGACTTTTAGTAGAAGCCTCAGCTGATTGATCATTTGCAGTAGAGGTCAAAATTGCAATTATTTAATTCCACAGATTGCCTTGGAGGGCAATGAAACAGAAAATTGATGCTGCTTGATCTTTTACACAGTTGTTCCTTTATGAAAAATAAACCTTAAAAAATGCTGTTGTGGAATATAGTAAAGTGCTCTGAATATTTACAATTGTAAGAAAATGTCCAAGAATGGTGTATATGGCAAGTATTTCTATGTTGTACACAGTTTATTAAAATTTAATAAAATACCATTTGTTATCATTTTTTTAAAAATGTCCAAAAGGTTTCAAAAATTGGTAATTTTTCTTAATCTCTCTGCTTTCAATATTGTTTGCAAACTCGAGTTTTTAAATTTAGTTATAATAAATACAATATCTTTTAAGGAATCCCTTTGACTTATGGACCACACCTTATTTTTTATATTATTTCAATATTAAAAAAGAATCACTGGCCCTTTGGCTCTGATCAATTAGATAAAAAATTCTGACTCCCTTTTTTTAAATCTGTCTAATTTTTGTATGGTTTTATGATAAGGCAAGTTTTAGGGCAATATTTATCTTGAAGATATTTGAGTTGTTAAAGTTTCCACTTTTCTTAGAAATGTGTTTTCCACTACCGAGAAAGGAGCACTGAGTAGTACAGGGACATTTTAGTTTATTATTCTTTTTCTTTTCTTTTTTCCAGTGGAATTTCTCAGCAGAGTTGGAAATTCCCCAGATTTATAAAACATTAATATTCAATGTATAATAAATGATTATGCTGCAAAATCCAATCACATAGGAATTGAAAAATACCCTTTCTCCGTTAAAACTTTTTTTAGGAATGGAGAGTTTATAAAGGATTATCTCTTGAATGCAGGAGAAAAATCATGCCCCACACTCCATAACCAAAAAATAGCATTATCAAGGCAAACACCATTATTCAGTGTAATGAAGATAAGGCTGAGAATTCACAGGACAAATTCTATGAAAAAGTTAAATCATTTATGGCGTTTCTATTGCAGTGGAAGAGAGCTCAGCTACATATATGTATATATATTACCATCCAATTAGATCTATCATTTGGTGGTGTCAAAGAAAATTTTGATGTGACAGAAGAACTCTTAAACATGATGCCCATGACAAGCACGACTGTGTTCTGGGGTTTAATTAAGTCTTTTTTTTTTTTTGGCACACTGCATGGCTTGTGGGATCTTAGTTCCCCAACCAGGGATTGAACGCAGGTCCTCAGTAGTGAAAGCGTGGAGTCCTAACCACTGGACTGCCAGGGAATTCCCATAATGTCTTAACAATGCTAATATGAAAGTAGT
This sequence comes from Mesoplodon mirus, assembly GCF_964341445.2. Lineage (NCBI taxonomy): Eukaryota > Metazoa > Chordata > Mammalia > Artiodactyla > Ziphiidae > Mesoplodon > Mesoplodon mirus. The sequence goes on from NW_028295650.1 coordinate 207,159, forward strand.
CAAATTTAGGACATATGACTACTGAGAGTGCTCCCCAAATGGTCGAAGCTGTTAGACCATTAATTTAAACTGAGGTGGCAACATTTTTCAAGGACATGGAACTTAAGTCAGTTCCTTGCATGACTGACCCAGAGTTACCCTCCACTAGAAAATTAAAATAGAAGACATACTGTTTGTAATAATTAAGTCTATGAACTTTGTGCCCTCCTAGGGCCAGACCACTGGCAATGCAGTTATGGTTGATGGATTAGATGAACAATAACAATCTGCTTACACATTGAGATTAAGATGCTTCAGAAGCGGCATGTTCTGGAAACAACTGAAATTTTAAGAATTCAGTTCATTTGAATAGTTAACAATAAACAGTGGAGCAAAGTCTTGAACTTTGCAATTTCATTTATCATACTGATCTCAGTTTCATCAAATCAGAGTCATGACCAAACTAAATTACAAAATAGTGGGGTTAAAACTTATCCTTCTTCTCCGTCCCACCAAAAAAAAAAACAGCTTAAAAATTCTTCAGGCCACTGTTCTCAATATTGAAAGTTTGTAAAAAGACGTACAACTGTGAAGTTACTGAATTGAAATTTAAATACTGTGCTGAAAGCTAAATATGGTAATGATGCAGAAATAGAGGAATTCTATCTTTATGTAACTGAGTTTTTTTAATTAATTTAAAATTAAAATAATTACCCTAGTTCTATCAATATTTGGAATTACATTCTAAATTCCTTCCCCTTGATAAAATAAAAGAATGAAATTATTATATACAATTAAAGGTAAAAGAGTTTACTATAGGCCAGATACTCTTATTGTTATTTATATGTTCCATGATAATCTAACTGAATTTTAACAATTCTGTGAGGTAGATGGTATTATTATCTCCATCTTATCTATAAGGCTACTGAAGCACATGCTAAGTAGTTAGCCTATGTCTCACAAGGAGCAAAATGTAGGGTTAGAATTTGAATCTAGACAATCTGGTTCTAGGATAAAGGTGTTCAGGTACTAGACTATAGCTACACTACTAAATAAATAAATAAATAAATAGGGTCTGCATCCAAATTAAAGTAAAAAAGAATTAATACAATTCCATTTCTGGGCTTCCCTGGTGGCGCAGTGGTTAAGAATCCACCTGCCAATGCAGGGGACATGGGTCCGAGCCCTGGCCTGGGAAGATCTCACATGCCTCAGAGCAACTAAGCTCGTGCGCCAAAACTACTGAGCCTGCGCTCTAGGGCCTGTGAGCCTCACCTAATGAGCCCACGTGCCACAGCTACTGAAGCCCACGCGCCTAGAGCCTGAGCTCCGCAACAAGAGAAGCCACCGCAATGAGAAGCCCGTGCACCGCAATGAAGAGTAGCCCGAGCTCACCGCAACTAAAGCCTGCGCGCAGCAACAAAGACCCATCGCAGCCAAAAATAAAATAAATTTATTTAAAAAAAGAAAACTTCATTTCACGAGAAACCACTAAGCACTTATCAGAATGGCTAAACTCCAAAACATGGAAAACACCAAATATTGGTGAAGATATAGAGCAACAGGAAAGCTCGTTAATTGCTGTTGGAATGCAAAATGGTACAAGCACTTTGTAAATTTCTTATGAAGCTAAATATAGGCTTACCTATCATACAATCCAGCAGTCACACTCCTAGTTAATTATCCAAATGCAAAACATGAAAGCCTACACACAGATTTTTAGAGCAGCTTTATTCATAAATGCCAAAAATTTGAAGTAATCAAGATAGAGCTTGGGAAGATGGCAGAAGAGTAAGACGCGGAGATCACCTTCCTCCCCACAGATACATCAGAAATTCAACTACACGTGGAACAACTCCTACAGAACACCTACTGAACGCTGACAGAAGACCTCAGACCCCCCAAAAGGCAAGAAACTCCCCACATACCTGGGTAGGGCAAAAGAAAAAAAGAATAAACAGAGACAATAGGATAGGGACGGGACCTGCACCAGTGGGAGGGAGCCGTGAAGGAGGAAAGGTTTCCACACACTACAAGCCCCTTCGCGGGCAGAGACTGCAGGTGGCGGAGGGGGAAAGCTTAGGAGTAGCGGAGGAGAGCACAGCAACAGGGTTGTGGAGGGCAAAGTGGAGAGATTTCGGCACAGAGGATTGGTGCCCTCAGGCACACACCAGCCCGAGAGGCTTGTCTGCCCGGCCACCGTGGCGGGCGGGGCTGGGAGCTGAGGCCCGGGTATTGGCTTTCAGTCGGAGCACAGGGAGAGGACTGGGGCTGGCGGCAGGAAGAGAGCCTGAAGGGGTTAGTGCACCATGGCTAGCCCGGAGGGAGTCCGGGGAAAGGGTCTGGAGCTGCTGAAGAGGCAAGAGACTTTTTTCCCTTTTGTTTCCTGGTGCGCGAGGAGAGGGCATTAAGAGGGCTGCTTGGGGAAGCGCCGGGACAGGCGCGAGCTGCGGGTAACGCGCGGACCTCGGAGACGGGCGTGGGCCGCCGCCGCCGACGCAGCCCGCTGCCCGCCCCCGCCGCCGACGCTGCCGCCGCCCGCCGCCGCCACTGCCGCCGCCTGCCGCCGCTGCCGCCACCGCGGGGCCTGTGTGTGAGCGCGGGTCACTGTCCGCCCCGACTTCCGGTGGGCCTGTGCATCCTGCCACTGCCGGGGTCCCGGACCCGGGGACGGCTTTCCTGGGAAAGCGCACGGAGCGCCACGGGCTGCTGCAACGTCACGCCGGCCTCTGCCGCCGCAGGCCCACCCCACACTGCGCGCCCCTCCCTCCCCTCTGCCTGAGTGAGCCAGAGCCCCCGAATCAGCGGCTCCTTTAAACCTGTCCTGTCTGAGCGAAGAACGGACGCCCTCTGGTGACCTATGTGCAGAGGCGGGGCCAGGTCCAAGGCTGAGACCTGGGAGCTGTTAGAGCAGAGACAGGGAAATCTCTCTGTGCAGCCTCGGAGGCAGCGGATTAAAGCTGCACGGTCCATTTGATGTGCCCTGCGTCTGTGGAGTGCATGAATGGACAGCGAATCATCCCAAATTGAAGAAGTGGACTTTGAGGACAAGATTTAAGACTTTCCCCCCTTTTCCTCTTTTGACAACGAATTATTCCAAATTAAGGAGGTGGACTTAGAGAGCAAGATTTCAGACTTCTCGCCCTTTTCCTCTTTTTACAACGAATTATCCCAAATTGAGGAGGTGGACTTGGAGAGCAAGATTTTTGATTTTTCCCCCTGCTCTCTTTTTGTGAATGAGTATGTGTAATCTTCTGTGTAAGATTCTCTCTGTATAGCTTTGCTTCCACCATATGTCCCAGGGTTCTATCGGTCCGTTTTTTTTTTCAATAATTACTTTCTAATTTTAATAATGCTACTATATTTCATACTTTATTCTATTTTACTTTACCTGCTCTTTCTTTTTTTCCTACCTTCCCTTCCTCCCTCCCTCCCTCCGCTCCTCCTTTCCTTCTTTCTTTTTCTTTCCTCCCTCCCTCCCTCCCACCCTTCTTCTTTCCACTTTCTTTTTCTTTCCTTCCTCCCTCCCTCCCTCCTGTCTTTCTTTCTTTCCTTCCTCCCTCCCTCCCTCCCTTCTTCCATTCACTCTTCCTTTTGCTTTCCTTCCTCCCTCCCTCCCTTCTTCCATTCACTCTTCCTTTTGATTTCATTCCTCCCTCCCTCCCTCCTTTCTTTCCTTCTTTCTTTCCATCCTTCCTCCCTCCCTCACTCCTTTCTTTCTTCCTTCCTTCCTTCCTTCCTTTCTTCCCTTCTTCCTTTCTTTCCCTCTCTCTTTCTTTCTTCTACTAATTCTTTCTTTCTACTTTTTCTCCCTGTTATTCTGAGCCGGGTGGATGAAAGGCTCTTGGTGCTGCAGCCAGGAGCCAGTGCTGTGCCTCTGAAGTGGGAGAGCCAACTTCAGGACACGGGTCCACAAGAGACCTCCCAGCTCCTCATAATATCAAGCAGCGAAAATCTCCCAGAGATCCCCATCCCTACACCAGCACCCAGCTTCAGTCAACGACCAGCAAGCTACAGTGCTGGTCACCCTATGCCAAGTAACTAGCAAGGCAGGAACACAACCCCACCCATTAGCAGAGAGGCTACCTAAAAACATAATAAGGCCATAAGCACCCCAAAACACACCACCAGACGTGGACCTGTCCACCAGAAAGACAAGATCGAGCCTCAACCACCAGAACACAGGCATTAGTCCCCCCCACCAGGAAGCCTACACAACCTACTGTAACAACCTTAGCCACTGGGGTCAGACACCAAAAACAACGGGAACTACGAATCTGCAGCCTGCAAAAAGGGCACCCCAAACACAGTAACATAAGCAAAATGAGAAGACAGAAAAACACACAGCAGGTGAAGGAGCAAGATAAAAACCTACCAGACCTAACAAATGAAGAGGTAATAGGCAGTCTACCTGAAAAAGAATTCAGAATAATGATAGTAAAGCTGATCCAAGATTCTATTTCCAAGATCCATAATCTTGGAAATAGAATAGACAAAATGCAACAAACAGTTAACAAGGACCTAGAAGAACTAAAGATGAATCAAACATCGATTAAAAACACAATAAATGAAATGAAAAATACTCTAGATGGGATCAATAGCAGAATAACTGAGGCAGAAGAATGAATAAGTGAGGTGGAAGATAAAATAGTGGAAATAACTGATGCAGAGCAAAATAAAGAAAAAAGAATGAAAAGAACAGAGGACAGTCTCAGAGACCTCTGGGACAACATTAAACGCACCAACATTCGAATTATAGGGGTTCCAGAAGAAGAAGAGAAAAAGAAAGGGACCGAGAAAATATTTGAAGAGATTATAGTTGAAAACTTCCTTAATATGGGAAAGGAAATAGTTAATCAAGTCCAGGAGGCACAGAGAGTCCCATAGAGAATAAATCCAAGGAGAAATACACCAAGACACATATTAATCAAACTGTCAAAAATTAAACACAAAGAAATCATATTAAAAGCAGCAAGGGAAAAACAACAAATAACACACAAGGGAATCCCCATCAGGTTAACAGCTGATCTCTCAGCAGAAACTCTACAAGCCAGAAGGGAGTGGCAGGACATAATTAAAGTGATGAAGGAGAGAAACCTGCAACCAAGATTACTCTACCCAGCAAGGATCTCATTCAGATTTGATGGAGAAATTAAAACCTTTACAGACAAGCAGAAGCTGAGAGAGTTCAGCACCACCAAACCAGCTTTACAACAAATGCTAAAGGAACTTCTCTAGGCAAGAAACACAACAGAAGGAATATACCTACAATAACGAACCCAAAGCAATTAAGGAAATGGGAATAGGAACATACATATCAATAATTACCTTAAATGTAAATGGACTAAATGCTCCCACCAAAAGACACAGATTGGCTGAATGGATACAAAAACAAGACCCATATATATGCTGTCTACAAGAGACCCACTTCAGACCTAGAGACACATACAGATTGAAAGTAAGGGGATGGAAAAAGATATTCCATGCAAATGGAAATCAAAAGAAAACTGGAGTAGCAATTCTTATATGAGACAAAATAGACTTTAAAATAAAGACTATTAGAAGAGACAAAGAAGGACACTACATAACGATAAAGGGATTGATCCAAGAAGAAGATATAACAATTGTAAATATTTATGCACCCAACATAGGAGCACCTCAATACATACGGCAAATACTAACAGCCATAAAAGGGGAAATCGGCAGTAACACAATCATAGTAGGGGACTTTAACACCCCACTTTCACCAATGGACAGATCATCCAAAATGAAAATAAATAAGGAAACACAAGCTTTAAATGATACATTAAACAAGATGGACTTAGTTGATATTTATAGGACATTCCATCCAAAAACAACAGAATACACATTTTTCTCAAGTGCTCATGGAACATTCTCCAGGATGGATCATATCTTGCGTCACAAATCAAGCCTTGGTAAATTTAAGAAAATTGAAATTGTATCAAGTATCTTTTCCGACAACAATGCTATGAGACTAGACATCAATTACAGGAAAAGATCTGTAAAAAATACAAACACATGGAGGCTAAACAATACACTACTCAATAACGAAGTGATCACTGAAGAAATCAAAGAGGAAATAAAAAAATACCTAGAAACAAATGACAATGGAGACACGATGACCCAAAACCTATGGGACGCAGCAAAAGCAGTTCTAAGGGGGAAGTTTATAGCAATACAATCCCACCTTAAGAAACAGGAAACATTTCGAGTAAACAACCTGACCCTGCACCTAAAGCAATTAGAGAAAGAAGAACAAAAAAACCCCAAAGCTAGCAGAAGGAAAGAAATCATAAAGATCAGATCAGAAATAAATGAAAAAGAAATGAAGGAAAAAATAGCAAAGATCAACCAAACTAAAAGCTGCTTCTTTGAGAAGATAAACAAAATTGACAAACCATTAGCCAGACTCATCAAGAAAAGAAGGGAGAAGACTCAAATCAATAGAATTAGAAATGAAAAAGGAGAAGTAACAACTGACACTGCAGAAATACAAAAGATCATGAGAGATTACTATAAGCAACTCTATGCCAATAAAATGGACAACCTGGAAGAAATGGACAAATTCTTAGAAATGCACAACCTGCCAAGACTGACTCAGGAAGAAATAGAAAATATGAATAGGCCAATCACAAGCACTGAAATTGAAACTGTGATTAAAAATCTTCCATCAAACAAAAGCACAGGACCAGATGGCTTCACAGGCGAATTCTATCAAACATTTAGAGAAGAGCTAACACCCATCCTTCTCAAACTCTTCCAAACAATATCAGAGGAAGGAACACTCCCAAACTCATTCTACGAGGCCACCATCACCTTGATACCAAAACCAGGCAAGGATGTCACAAAGAAAGAAAACTACAGGCCAATATCACTGATGAACATAGATGCAAAAATCCTCAACAAAATACTAGCAAACAGAATCCAACAGCACATTAAAAGGATCATAACCATGATCAAGTGGGGTTTATTCCAGGAATGCAAGGATTCTTCAATATACGCAAATCAATCAATGTGATACACCATATTAACAAGTTGAAGGAGAAAAACCATATGATCATCTCAATAGATGCAGAGAAAGCTTTCGACAAAATTCAACACCCATTTATGATAAAAACCCTGCAGAAAGTAGGCATAGAGGGAACTTTCCTCAACATAATAAAGGCCATATATGACAAACCCACAGCCAACATTGTCCTCAATGGTGAAAAACTGAAACCATTTCCACTAAGATCAGGAACAAGACAAGGCTGCCCACTCTCACCACTCTTATTCAACCTAGTTTTGGAAGTTTTAGCCACAGCAATCAGAGAAGAAAAGGAAATAAAAGGAATCCAAATCGGAAAAGAAGAAGTAAAGCTGTCACTGTTTGCAGATGACATGATACTATACATAGAGAATCCTAAAGATGCTACCGATAAACTACTAGAGCTACTCAATGAATTTGGTAAAGTAGCAGGATACAAAATTAATGTACAGAAATCTCTGGCATTCCTGTACACTAATGATGAAAAATCTGAAAATGAAATCAAGAAAACGCTCCCATTTACCATTGCAACAAAAATAATAAAATATCTAGGAATATACCTACCTCAGGAGACAAAAGACCTGTATGCAGAAAATTATAAGACACTGATGAAAGAAATTAAAGATGATACAAATAGATGGAGAGATATACCATGCTCCTGGATTGGAAGAATCAATATTGTGAAAATGACTCTACTACCCAAAGCAATCTACAGATTCAATGCAATCCCTATCAAACTACCACTGGCATTTTTCACAGAACTAGAACAAAAAATTTCACAATTTGTTTGGAAAAACAAAAGACCCCGAATAGCCAAAGCAATCTTGAGAACGAAAAACGGAGCTGGATGAATCAGGCTCCCTGACTTCAGACTATACTACAAAGCTATAGTAATTAAGACAGTGTGGTACTGGCATAAAAACAGAAAGATAGATCAGTGGATCAGGATAGAAAGCCCAGAGATAAACCCACACACATATGGCCAACTTATCTTTGATAAAGGAGGCAGGAATGTACAGTGGAGAAAGGACAGCCTCTTCAATAAGTGGTGCTGGGAAACCTGGACAGGGACATGTAAAAGTTTGAGATTAGATCATTCCCTAACACCATACACAAAAATAAGCTCCAAATGGATTAAAGACTTAAATGTAAGGCCAGAAACTATCAAACTCTTAGAGGAAAACATAGGTAGAACACTCTATGACATAAATCACAGCAAGATCCTTTTGGACCCACCTCCTAGATAAATGGAAATAAAAACACAGATAAACAAATGGGACCTAATGAAACTTCAAAGCTTTTGCACAGCAATGGAAACCATAAACAAGACCAAAAGACAACCCTCAGAATGGGAGAAAATATTTGCAAATGAAGCAACTGACAAAGGATTAATCTCCAAAATTTATAAACAGCTCATGCAGCTCAATAGCAAAAAAACAAACAACCCAATCCAAAAATGGGCAGAAGACTTAAATAGGCATTTCTCCAAAGAAGATATACAGACTGCCAACAAACACATGAAAGAATGCTCCACATCATTAATCATTAGAGAAATGCAAATCAAAACTACAATGAGATATCATCTCACACCAGTCAGAATGGCCATCATCAAGAAATCTAGAAACAATAAATGCTGGACAGGGTGTGGAGAAAAGGGAACACTCTTGCACTGCTGGTGGGAATGTGAATTGGTACAGCCACTATGGAGAACGGTATGGAGGTTCCTTAAAAAACTAAAAATTGAACTACCATATGACCCAGCAATCCCACTACTAGGCATATACCCTGTGAAAACCATAATTCAAAAAGAGACATGTACCAAAATGTTCATTGCAGCTCTATTCACAATAGCCCGGAGCTGGAAACAACCTAAGTGTCCATCATCGGATGAATGGATAAAGAAGATGTGGCACATATATACAATGGAATATTACTCAGCCATAAAAAGAAACGAAACTGAGCTATTTGTAATGAGGTGGATAGACCTAGAGTCTGTCATACAGAGTGAAGTAAGTCAGAAAGAGAAAGACAAATACCGTATGCTAACACATATATACGGAATTTAAAAAAAAATGTCATGAAGAACCTAGGGGTAAAACGGGAATAAAGACACAGACCTACTTGAGAATGGACTTGAGGATATGGGGAGGGAGAAGGGTAAGCTGTGACAAAGAGAAAGAGAGTCATGGACATATATACACTACCAAACGTAAGGTAGATAGATAGTGGGAAGCAGCTGCAGAGCACAGGGAGATCAGCTCGGTGCTTTGTGACCGCCTGGAGGGGTGGGATGAGGAGGGTGGGAGGGAGGGAGGTGCATGAGGGAAGGGATGTGGGAACAGATGTATATGTATGACTGATTCACTTTGTTATAAAGCAGAAACTAATTTAAAAAAAAGACTTTTGATACACATGGCCAAATTACCACCCAGAAATGCTATGCCAATTTATAGTCTACCACAACATTAGATGTGAAGCCTGCCTCTCACAAACAGTGGCTTGTAGCACTTGTAAAAAAATGTAAAACTACAAAAATGAGTATCTCTCCATTTTCTATGCAAGTGGGATTACTCCAAATTTTATAACTTTTTTAAATTAATTTAGCATGAGCATTTTAGCAAGTCAGTAAATTTGTCTCCTGCATCATTTTTTGTGATTGTTCAGTATTTCATTATATGAATATGCCACAGTGCACGTAGCTTATCCATTCTTGTATATAAGCTTTGTCCAGTTTTTCAGTTACAAATAGTACTCTGATATATATCCTTACCTATATCTCTATTTCTTTTGGTTAAATTCTTAGAAAGAGAGTTGTTGGATCAAAAGGGTATAGACATGATTTAAAGGCTTTTCTTACAGAATCTTGGCTTAATCTGATAGGAAAATAACTACATTTTGTTTTATTTTGTATTCATTTGATTTACTGGTGAGGTTTACTGGCTGTTTGTATTAATTTGGCTATTTGGTTAATTATACCCTGTGTCCATTCTTCTGTAGTGAGAGTTTGTAAGGGTTGTATCATATCCTGCCAGATCCGTACGTCTTACTTGCTATTTCTATGTGTCATGGGGGTGTTGAAAGACTCCAGTTATTTTAATGTGATGGTCCACACCACACTTAAAAAAAAGACTCATCATAGTTTCCTTTCATGTAATATTTTTTAATACGTGTGCTTTGGTGATGATCCCTTTGGTTTAAATGAGTAGGTTCTTCAGCCCCAGAACTACTAGAATTCATGTTCAGTGTTTCTGGTTTTTGTCTGACTTTTTATGGAGAGAGTTCTTGACCATCATACTTTCATGATAGGTTTTTACTATGTATTCTCTATTCACACATTGTTTGAATTTGTTATTATTTGTATCCTCTTAGACTTGTCCTTTTTTCCTCTAAAACTAAGTTATTACATTTCTTCTATTTTGTTTTCCCCTTTTAGCTAGTCTCAAGTGTGATTTGGAGCTGAAGATCATGATCAAAAGAATGCAGTGCATTTCTGAGCTCCACCAGGTTTTGCTTGTGAGGTTTACATGCCTCTGCCGCCCTTGCTAATTATGAACTGAGATTCATTTTGTGATGCTTTTTGCTCATACGTTATATACAGTTATTCTTCAGTTCTGTAATTGTAAAATATGTTGGATGATTTATTGATACTAAAGCCAGGGTTATCATTGCACATTCAAGAAGAGGTTTTTAAATTGGATCATGCATTATGTGTGTGCATATACATTTCTGTTTTTTTCCATACCCAAAATTACAAACCTGCCATGACTTGTCTTGTGCAGGACTCTTCCACACGTGAGAAAATGAGAGCTGTCTATATGTTAAATCTGTAGAGTTAGGAAGTGACCTTTTGTCTTCCATCGAAAGCACTTGACCTGCAACAGTGTGGCCTCACCAGTGAAGGAGCAAAGGCTTTACTAAAGGCCCTTGAAACCAACAGAACTCTGCTCGTTCTGGATATAAGAAAAAATCCACTTGTTGGTATGTGGTCACTTTTTTGAAATTGATAAACACGTAGCAAAACAAAAAGAATTTGTTCACGTATTGACAGTTTTTTAAAATTTAATGTGTTTAACTTTGCTCATCACACACAGTTGGCCCTTGAACAACGTGGGGTTAGGGGTGCCGAGCCCTACGCAGTTGAAAATCTGGGTATAAGTTTATAGTCAGTGGTTCCACATCTGTGGATTCAACCAACCTTGGATCTTGTAGGACGATAGTACATATTTATTGAAAAATATGCGTGTGTTAGCGGACCCGCGAGGTTCAAACCCATGTTGTTCAAGCTTCAACTGTACTTTTCTAGTGTTGCACTTCCCTTATGTTTTTAGCAGATAATGTACTAATTAAAGTGAATTTTACTTGTAAATTGTTCTTATCCCTACTCTGAATAGAGGTGAACCTAGATACTAAGCCTACTTCCACCAAGAGCATTATTTCTTTCCTGTGCAACCTCTGAATTCTTGCCAGGAGCACTTTATTCATTTGTCAGAATCACAAGCAATTTTTAAAATATCTTCTGTGTGCCAGATATGGGTGTAGGCACTAGGGATAAAGCAGTGAACCAGACAGACAAAAGTCTTGCCCTCGTGGAGCTTACATTCTAGTGAAGGAGTTCAGATAGAAATGAGTAAACAGATAAGTAATATAATTTTAGAGAGTAGGAAGTGCAAAAATATCTTAAAGTAAGGAGAGTGAGGGAGTTCAGATAGAAATGAGTAAACAGATAAGTATTATAATTTTAGGGGGTAGGAAGTGCAAAAATATCTTAAAGTAAGGAGAGCGAGGGAGAGCAGGTAGGACTCCATTGGATAGGTTTGTTAGGGGACAGCTTCACTGGAGAAGTGGCATTTGAACAGAGACGTGAATGAAGAGAGGAGCAAGCCATGGAAGAACTAGAGTAAGCACATTCCAGGACAAGGAGGCAATGAGTATGCAGGCATGTAGGTGGGTGGAGTATTTAAGGAAAAGCAAGGAGGCCAACATGGCCAGAGTACCGAGTGAAGAAGAGTGTGGTATGACATGAGGTCAAGGAGCTAGCCAGGGGTCTGCTCTTGTAAAGTCTTGAAGGCCAGAGTAAAGATGTGGATTATTCTAAATGAGTAGAGGGGTTTGAACTGGAAAAAGGCATGATCCAAATAGTATCTCAATAAGGTGACCTGGTATAGAGAATGGACTTGGGAGGATAAAGAAGAGAAACAGGGAGGCCAGTTAGGAGACTGTCACAGTGCTCCAAATAAGAGAAGTTTATGGCCTAGGTTAGGTTGGAAGTTTGGAGCAAGTGAAAAGTGGTTGAATTCAGGTTGTGTTTTGAGGGTGTAGCTATCAAGACCTGCAGATAGATTAGATGTGGGGTATGAAGGAAATAGTAACAAGGAGACAAGTCATTGATGATTATGTGTGCAACTGGGTGGTATCACTTAGAAGAAGGGGGCTGATGGGAGGAGCAGCTTTTGAGGGACTATCAGGACTTTGGTTTGTTATCTTGGATGCCCTTTAGGTATCTAAGCGTCTGGATGGTGCTCAGACTGTACTTTCTATCCAAAGGTATCTAAAGCCACTTTAGATGCAAAATGTTTAAAGCTGACCTTTGCTGCTGCCAAAATAGTAGCCACTGGGTGCGGTCTGCAAGATGGCATCTTAGGTTTTTGAGGAAGAAATTAGAATACACAAAGGGGGAAATAAGTGTATAATTACATAATGTAGATTTCATATTTAATTTTATGGGAAAAGCAATAATTAGTTGGCTTTTGGTTTTAAAAGGAAATAGCCACTCATTGGGAAATAATTACTCTAATTTCAATTTATTTTACTTTAAGTCATTCTGTGATGAAAGCAGTTACCAAAAAAGAACTCCTTCCAGAATGGAAGGAGTGCCAAGTCAGAGGTATATAACATGTTTTAATTCTCTCGGAAGAATTTCTCTTTAATGGCTTGTTTTTCTTTCCTTCTTAAAAGAAAATTATCAAGGTACTTTCTGCCATCTTAAAACTAAGTTTTTAGTCAAATGAAATGGCTTTTCTGTTTTTGAAAATGTTGTGTGATGCTTTAATTTAGCTTCCCAGAAATTCAGATTGAAGACCTTTTATTAACTTAAAATATCTTAATTTCTAATGAAGATCAAACCCTCCTAATTTACCTGTAACTTAAATGGCATATTTATCATTTCTCTCTCAGTACCAATGGATAACTTCTTCATCGGTGAAGGAACCATCCAAAGCTTCTAGACAGAAAAAGAGAACTATAATTTTGGAAAGTGGTCGAAAAGGAAAAGCTACTATTAGAATTGGTAACACTTTTTTTTTTTTTTTTTTTTTTTTTTTTTTGCGGTACGCGAGCCTCTTACTGTTGTGGAGCACAGGCTCCGGATGCACAGGCTCAGCGGCCATGGCTCACCAGCCCAGCAGCTCCGCGGCATGTGGGATCCTCATGGACCAGGGCACAAACCCGTGTCCCCTGCATCGGCAGGCGGACTCTCAACCACTGTGCCACCATGGAAGCCCTCTTTCTTTTTTTTAATGCTACTAGAATTTATACCCCTTATATTTTCTGGTGTGCTAAAATTAAAACAGCTTTAATGGTTATTCCTTAACAGTTAATTACTTCCTTAATGGTTAGCTGTTAATATTATTTGTGGTTCTTATGGAACATACCTAGGATGTTCCTGACACATAGTGTTTAATATTTATTAGATATGAATTTTAATATGATAAAGCTCTTGAAGTGACAAAATCCATATCCAGATACGAGGTCACCTTTTCTCCCTTTCATGTGGGGTCCAGGCCTTAGGAAAGAGGGAAGCATGTGATGTGTCTGTTGACAACCCCAAAATAAAATAAAGTAGGCAGAGCCCTTGGCACTTTACAGATATGAATATCTTTTATTGTCATCAGAACCCTGTGAACAGACAGTGTTTTACAGCAGTGCAGACAGGTTAGGGTCAGGTGCAGCGGGGAAGTGGGATCAGGCAGGATAAGAACATGGGGTGATTGGTGGGGGGGCTGTTTCCAGAGCCTTTACTAAGGAAACAACAAAAATCACAGATGATCATGACTGTTTTTTCAAAATGCAGGAATCAGTGGAAAAACTAGAAATGATCATGTTCAGAATTGTGATCAGTTGTGTCTAAGTATGTAGAAGTCAGTTACTTTCCCATAAGCCAGAAATAACACTGAAAAACAAGGAAAGATCCCATTTGCAATAGTCACAAAAATTAGTAAATATCTAGAAGCCAGTTCAGTGTTCTCCTGAAAAAGTTAGTGCAAAAGGATAGATGAAACATTTTAAACATATACGTTAACATTAATAAAATGTAATGTTAACATAGGATCTATTAACATATAAAGCCACTGGCAGAGGGAAACAGAGATCGGAGGAGAAGTCCAGAAACAGGTCCCTGTTTACTTGAGAATTGTATTTTAACTTACACAATTTTACAGTCTAACTTGACTTTTTGTCTAATTGATTGATTGAAGCATTGATAATTCATTTAAACAGAAATTAGATATTTGCATCATAGCATACACAAGTTCTAGTCAGTCGAAAAGATGCAAAGGCAACTAAATGCAAGAAGCAAATATAAAATACAGGAGAGAATTTCTGTGTAAGTGTAGGGAGTACAGAAGCCTTCCTAAGTAAGCCATAAAACTCAGAAGCCATAAAGTAAAAGATATTTAATTCCATGAAAATTTAAAACTTTTCTACAGTTCAAGATGTAAACAAAACAAAATGACAGACACCAAAGTTGGGTAGTGTATTAACATATAAAGGTTACTGTTGATATAGAGAAGAACCCACAAATAAATGAAAAAGGATAAGCAAATTTTAAAAAGGCAGGGGGTGGTTTCTACCTGTATGAGCAAACAACTCAGAAGAAACACAGCTGGCTACTAGACAGTTGAAGAGGGGCCAACTTCTTTAGGAAATGCAGATTAAAACCATGGGATTTTCTTCCCCTCTGATGGGCAGAAATTCTAAAGACTGATAACATCTGGTGTAGACGAGGGAACAAACACACTTTGCCTATGTTAAGTATAATAAATGTGTTCAATTTTGGAGTGAGGTTTGCAGCGTCCATCAAAGTTCAAAACTCTCTTGCTCTTTGACCAAAGACTTTTACTTCTAGGCACCTGCCCTCTGCCAGTACTCTGCCTTGCACAGAAGTGTGCATAAAATCAGGCACCTGCAAGTCCAATGAGGGATACTTACATAATGGGGAAAATGTAGAGACAACCCGGATGTCCTTCAGGAGGGGTCTGATGAAGGAAATTAGGATCCATCCGTGGTATGGAGTAACGTGTGTGTGGAGAACGGGGAAGGTCTGTGAGCAAACTGGGAAGATGACCTGATATGTCATGAGGTCAAAAGGAAAAAGAGCAGGTGTAGAAAAGGACATTTCTATGATTCCACTTAGAAAGCCACAGTGTTTGTATTGGTAAATACTATATATGTATATATGTACATAAGGAAACACGCATATATACACGTATACACATTTGTGTATCTGATCCTGAGAATGCACAAAAGACTGTTATTGGCAACCACCTCTATGGAAGGGAATAGATCTTTATATTTTTACTCTAGTTTTCCTAATCGTGTGCAAATTTAGAGTTAATTTTTTATTTAAAAGTTAGGCAGTCAGGAGAGGCCTAGTGACTGTTTTGTGGGCTTCTCTCACCTCAGGATTCACTCTTCGCGCCCTTCTTGTTTCTGGTTTGTCTTTTGGAGCAGACACCACTGAAACGAGCGTCTTGTCATCGCTTGCCAGCTGCCTGCGGTTTTCTTGCGCCCTACTAACCGTCACCACCTTTGTGAGATGCTGTTTCATGCTGAGGTGGTGCCTTTCCCCTCACACACACCCCTCTGGTACCTTGGGAAGTCCAGGGGTTTCTCAGTGGGCATTCTAGAATACTCATCCCAGAGATGCAGTGGGTTTTTCAGCCACATGCATTTGGGGAAAACTCTGTTCCTGTATGAATTATCCTCTTGGGAGTTCACGATTCACCAGAGCTCTTGAGACGCTCTAGGAAGTTGAGTCCAGAAACCCGTGTAGCCCTGTTAATTCAGGATTTCCTAAATTTCTATGACTGACTGTGGCACCGCTTTTCCAGTCACTACCATCCTTATCAGCTTCCGTCCTAGACTCCCTGGGGAATGCTGCTCAGACTGTCCTGGAAGCTTTGTAGTCCCAGGATTACCTGCTGCTTCCACACCCACCCGGCCCCCTGCTAGCGCTCTGTCAGCCTGGCACCTTCTCCCTGCCCCCAACTCATTCGGCCACAGGCCCTGCCCCTGCTGTGGGATTTAGTGATAACTCCTGGGAGCGGTGGCCCAGCACAGCCCACGGCAGTGCTCGGTGTGGCTCACAGGGTTTAAAACACACAATTTGAGCCCTTACTGGAACATGGGAAGATGATTTAAATCCAGATGTCTTATTTCATAATCCCCGTGTCTCTGAAAGTGGGAGAAACAGACTGGGAGGGCCGTATGTTTCAAGCAAAAGGGAGACTGTTTCTCTGTGGAAGTAAAGAACGGGCCCGCACAGTTAACAGGTAACGTAGGGGGTTTGTGCTGAGTCTGTCATGTTGGGCCTGTTATACTCATTTATATGACTGTTGGGTCCTTATTGGCATTTTCACTTACTGCCCATGCTTGAAACTCCCCAGTGTCCCTGTCTTGATCACGAGCCCTAATTCTGTTGACCTAGAAAGTTCTTTGTGGGAACTTTCTAGCAGGCCTCTCCCCCAGTGTCCCCACCCTCCAGCCCCTGTGTCCTAGTGCTTTTTCTACAACGCAGAACTCCTTGTTGTGCAGACCTGATTGCTCCTCATGCTCCAGGATCCGATGGATCCAGTTCCCAGGAGAGCATGTCTGCAGGGCCCTCTGCGGTCTGCAGTCCTTCCCCCAGCCAGACACCCAGCACCCCAGGTGCTGCAGAGAACATGCTGAGGTGCCCTGTGCCTTGGCAGAGACAGCTCTCTGCCAGATGCCCTTCCTTCGTCTCCCCCTGTCCTGACCCTTCCCACCTCCCTTCCGCTGAAACCTTCAAACTTCCCTTGGGCAGAGGTACTTGCTCAGCTCTGTGCTTCCACAGCGCTTATCCTGTGGAATCTGAATTCCCTCCACAGCCGTCTTGCTAGGTTGGGAGCAGCTGATTCCCCTTCATCTTTTTCTTCCTTCCCTCAGCCCCACAGCAGGGACACTCTCAGGCACCGTGCAAATTTAATCTTCAATTTCTAGTTGTTATGACATTGTTGCTGTCAGGATACCACCTACGTTCACAGTAGGATGGGTAAATGTGTGGGGGACGACTGTAAATACAGATTCTTTGTAAATCCAGGTTCTTAGTTCTTCCCCCTTTTAATATTTTTTCCCCTTAAATCACGTGTCCTTCTTGCTGCTCCAGCTCTATAATTGGACTGTCACCTGGGGAGCCTGAGGCAGCAGAATATCAAAGAGGGTAGACACTACATTTTTAACGTCAGTGTCAACCAGGATACCTACTACCTGTGCAAAGGGGGGCCCAGAATTCAGGCTCAAAGCCTATTACCGGATACTTGGTTTCCCAGCTTGCGTCTCTTCTGTCTGTCGACGTGCACTTGACTCCTATTAACTTTAACAGGAATTATGTGTGTGCCCTGAGGGCCGAGCATAGCTTTTAATGGGGGCTTCCTCACACTGCTTTTCTTTGCTGTTTACTTTTAATGAATCCCACCCTGTAGAAGTGGAAGAATAAAATAGGATGTGCTTGAGAAAATTGAGAGAGTTATGACATATTTTCCTTGTAATCCAGAATAGCATGTCAGCTCTTCTTCTGTTTGTCTCCTTTGGTTGTCAGTGGAAGATAATTTTGGCTTGCTCACTCTCCACATCAGAAACTGAAGTCCAATACTAACGTATCCTAGATGAAACTTGACCCATTCATTTTTGAGAGTCTGTATGATCCCTGTGCAAGGTGCGGAGAATGACAAGACAACTCTGTTGACTTCAATTGATATTTACATAGCATTGAATGTGTTCCAGATGCTGTTCTAAATTCTATCAGTTATCTACTTTTGCATCATAGAACACTTCAAGACTGTGACTGAAAGCCACAGCCATTTCTTTTGCTCAGGATTCTTTTCAGTCAGCAGGTGGGGCTGGGCTCAGTGGGGTGGTTTCTTCTGCTGGTCTCATCTGAGATCACTTATTCAACCAAAGTCATCTGGTGATCCACCTAGAGTCTAAATGGCCCCCCTCATCTGTCTGGCAGCTGGTGCTGGCTGTGGGCTGGGCCTGTTATTTCCAGCAGGCTAGCTCGGGCTTGCTTCCATGGCAGTGATGTTTTAAGAGGGCAGGTATAGAAGCCTCATGCCCCTTGAGGCCTCAGCTTGGAAGTTGCACAGCATCACTCTTGTTGCAGTCTCTTGGTCAAAGCAAGTCCACAAGGCCAGCCCAGATTCAAAAGGTGTGGAGCACTAGACCCCACCTCTTGCTGGGAGGGCTGCAGAGAATTTGTGGCCATTTAGTCCTCACATCAGAGAGGCACAACGGAGAGATTTAGTAACTTGTTCAAGGTCACACAGCTTGGGACAACACAGTGTTTTAAGTGCTTTGAAAGCTGCTGCTCATTATCTTTAAATCTTACCGCCACAATTCGGACCAACTTATTTTTTTTCTCTGCAGCCTTGTAGAGAAAGGGTCATTCACATTGCTGGGTGGCTGCCATGGGTTGAAAGCTTCATCTATGTTGTACCACTGAACTGTCATAACTAGTATGAAATGGAGATATTATTATTATTGCTAATATTCAGATGAGGAAACTGAGGCTCTTGGAAATTAAGTATGAGTCGTATAAGAGAATGTTAACTCACTGTTCCATATGCAAGCGTGATCTCCCTAAGTAAATGATAAATGTCCTGGCACAGATCTTTTTTTTAATCTCTTGTTTGCATCTGGAAAATGGTTTTTAAAACTTTTCTGTTGCTTTATTAATGGCAGTTGCACATTGCAGAAAAATAGCTGGAAGAAAAAACATGTTTTTCAGATGTCCAGTGCAGGCCCAGGATAGAAGCAAGTGGAATATTCCATTCTGCATTGGCAACACCAAAGGAGATGATGCTTTAGAAAAAAGATTTCTCAACAAAGCTCTTGAACTCACTATGATCTCCCTGAAAGGGCATAGGTGGTGAGTACGTGTCCCATCCAGAAGCTTGTCAGAGAATTGGTTTAGTTTTCAGACGCTGAAGGAGACACATCTAGGAGCCTGCCCATCCTGGAGTAGCAGTTATTGTAACTAGTTGGGAAAGACCGTTTGTTACGGGGGTGCTCCTGCTGCTGCTTACAGGCCCCTTAGGACGATTCCACGGCTGAGAGCATGGGGCGGGGGGGGCACACCTTCTAGGAGCTTTGGTCAAAATTTCCTTTGAAAGTCTCTGCTCTGACAGCACAAAGGGTGCCATCCCATCTCTAGTGCAGCTGGCACAAGCCTGTTCAATGTAAGAACAGACACTGTTGCTCCCCTGAACATCAGAGAGAGTAGTTAATTCTGTGAGCTCCATGGAAGATGTATGTTTTTACGCATGAGAATAGCTGCCCGCTCCCTGCCCCCTGCACAGCAGGCTCATTGAAGAGTTGAGCTAACCTAGGTTACCTGTGAGCATGACGGTCCTTCACTGCCATTGGAAAGGAATTTTCTAATGACTGAGATGTGTGACGCTCCTGGCCACCTGCAGGGGCTTTCAGGTGGGAGGTTGGTCACAACGGCCTCAGGTGCCGTGACTCTCGCAGGAGCTGGTGACGGGAAGGAGGGTCATCCTGATGCTCAACCAGATGCTCCTGTTCTTAACGGCTGCATCGGTGGTTCTTCTGGGTCCGTGGGAGGCATTCAGGCCTCTCTGTATAATGCTGTCACCATCGAAGATGTCAGAAGCTGGCAGCCTTCATGAAGCATTTTTTGGAGATGCACCAGCTATGAGCACATCCTAACTAATATACACTCTGCCCTTGAACAGTGTACAAAATTGAAAGTCACCTGGGCATGGCTAAAAAACACAGTATGTTTTTCGAATGAACATACTTATGATAGATTTTCTTCTTTTTTCAGAGAACAGAGAAGCATCCACAGCTATCCCAAGCTGTTGAAACTTAACCTTAATTCTGACTTGAACTGGAAGCTTTTAAAAAGTCTTCTCTTACTTTTCTACCAAATTCCAGCTACTGTTGTCTTTGCTGCTACTTTTTCTGCCTAGATCTCATATTCAAAGCTGCCTATGGGTTTAATTATATGCCTATTGCAGGTTATTATTTTTAGAGAAACACAGACACACAGCATGGAGGGTGGGTGGGGCCCTCTAGGTGCTGAATTTTGATCCTCTGCAAGATGACAGCAGTGGGGTCTTCTGGATCCTTTCTTTATACGGTTGTTCTCATAAAGCGATAGAAGTGACTTACTATATGTTTATATAGCAAGGTCTGTTTTTACTACCAAATAGTTTATATATCTATGCATTTATATCTCTGTGCCTTTATATTTCTAATAATACGGTTCTTGTTGGTATATGTTGAGACTTTGAGAATTTGTTAGGATCCTTGACCTTGTGCATTAGAGTGTTAGGTTCTCAACAGTCGTGTGTCTCCCCTTCCCCCTCCCCTCTCCCTTTTTAAGCTGCTTCACAAGATTTGGAAGCTCCCTGATTCACTTTTCCTTTCCTTTCAGTGGGTAGAAGATCGGTTGGTTGGTTGGTTGGTTGGTTTTGTTTTTCAGTTATGCTGTTAAACTAAAAATCTGTGTTAAATTCCCTTACTGTTGCTTCACGTGATCGTTCTCCTTCTGGTGTTTGACCAGTGATGCCGAAGAAGGAAGATCTTTGCTAAATAGTCTTTTCCCCTATTGTTCATCCATTGTCAGTGTTTTATGTTGACCGTGTGAAGGACATTAAAGTCCTAAAACATCTAAACCTTTGTCAATGAATTTCTTTACATGCTTTTTAGATGGATTGTTCTTTTAAAAACTTTATGCTGGGAAAACTTGAGTCTAAAAATAGCATCTGTGAAGGGTATTTTTTTCAGAACCGTGTAAGACTTGAGTCCTGTACCTCCATGTTTTTAATGATTCAGCGTACTGGTAGCTTTCCGTTGGCTTTTGGAATGGACGTTATCAACAGACCACCTTACAACACAGCTCACGATATAAAGTTGTATGAACTTTGTCCCACTTAGGCTGGAAACATGCCACTAGGACAGTTTTGAGCCATCTTTGTGTTTCTCTGGATTGTGTAATGAGGACTACACTGATCTTTCGTCCCAGCTCTGCACCAATTAGTTGGGTTAGTTGGGTTTCCTGCTTAGGGCTAAACCTTGCCAGTCATGGTTCTCTCATCTGTAAAAAGGAGGATTGAAATAACTCCCCCACTTATCTCAGGGATGTTTGAAGAGCTTAAAACAAGGGCTCAGTGCAGAATGTGACTGTTTAAACACAGTAAGTGTTTCAACAGCAAAAGCCGGCCAGTCCATGGACGCCATCCAAGTGTTCACATATAATAGAGCTCAGAGTCTATTTTGCCTACTTCCTCATCCATTCATATGATGGTTCCAAGTCCCTGTGGTTTGTACCGGCCCCAAATCTCTTGAATCTCCACTTATTTCCATTCCCATTGCCACAGCCAGCTCTGTCAGCCCTCAGTGGATCATTTCAGCAGCCTCATCTGCCCCCACCTGCCCCTACCAGCACCGCCAGCTGGACCATCACTTCCCCTTCATGCTCCTCCTTGGTTCATAAAAATCCCAGACTTCTGAGCCCAACGGTCACAGCTTTGTGGTGTCTGGTCTGGCTTCTTCTTTCTTGTGTTTCTGGTTCTTGGAATGTGGCGAGCATATATGCCTGTGCTACGTCGGGTAAACCTGGAGTTTCTGCCCCCCCCTCAGCAAGACTGATGTTCCTTCAAGACACCTGCCAACCTCCTGAGCTTGTTTGTGTCTCCTGCATTGGAAGGATGCGCTTTTCCTTTGTTCTTATAAGCGTGACCCTTTTATCCCATCACAGCACCTCCATTCTGTGTTTTCCTGTGCCGAGGGTGTCTGCTTACGTGCCTTCCCCATCGGAGCCAGGAACAAGCCCTGTTTCTCCACCTCCATCACCTGGCATCCTGCCTTGCCCTTAGGAGGTGCTCAACGACTATGTGTTTAATGAATGGAAAGGCAGGGCTTCCTGAATTTTGCAAACAGCCTGCAGTAAAGGCAGAGGTACAATCTCACATACGTGGATGTTTTAATTTTTCAAAAGCTTACTATATAATTTCATTTTTAACTAAAATTTAAAATCTTGGAGGGCTCCCAGGCTCTTCTTTACATATGTGTGAAAGTGTTTGGAAAACGGCGAGCAACTGCATTCATACCAGGACAAAGGGTAGTCACTGTTGTCTGGAGCACAGATCGCTGGAAGATACTCATTGAGCGAAAACCTTGACCTTTGAATGTCTCCAGTGAGTGAATGGACGCCAGTCTGCTGACCACGTGGAGAGTGGGGAAGGGGAGATAAGGATGCAGGCCCCGGGTCTACAGGCTGCGGGAGCCACAACTGGCCAGTCTTTAAGGTTAAAAGCAAGGTGGACAGACAGGTGTCTTTCAGGCCTTTGGAAATCTGTGTAAGCCTTGGTGGCCTCACATTCCTACAGATCCTCCGGAGTGTCCTCCTTCTTCTCCCAAACTGTTTTTGTTTATTTTTCTCTTTCAAAATTTGACAACACATAACCATGTTAATACCACCTAAGTGAGAAAAAACAGATTTGTTCCCACGTTGCTTATGTTTACCTGCACACACTGCTTTATCCCCAGCACTGTGGCTCTGTTCTTTGCCTGCACAAGAAACAAAATTGTTCTGTTCGGCGCTAGTCTATGTTTATCTAAACATCTAATGCTGTCTCATCACAACTTAGCAGATGCTGGAAGGTTTGGCCAGCCCTTAGGTGAAGTATGTGATGTAACAAATAATTAGTCCCTTTTCTCCCCTTTAGAGCTTAAGGAGCCACTAAGACCCTGTAAAATGGACAAGACCCATTGATAGATGTCCAGCTCTGCCTAAGCCCCTTGCAGGTCTGGCCTTGCATCACTCTGGGATTAATGTTTGTTGTATCATGTCCTTTGGATGGAAAATAAAATGAGGAAGAATTTTCTCACATTTGATCCAAATGAACATAATTAAAAAGTGAAATGCTACTGCATCTGCAAAGAAATCAATCACTTTAATTGCAAAGAAGATTCCCTGCCTCTGTTAGTAATGGGGCTCTTGGTAATTTAGAATCAGAATCCATGACAGCTTGTGATGAATTGGCCCTTTTGGGCTAAAGAAGGTAAGAAGTTCTAATTACCCCTGGATTATTCCAGAGTAGGTGGAAAAGCTTGATCAAAGAGATATTGGGAGAGATCTTGAAAAGCTAGCAGTGAGCAAAGATTCATTGAATTTCTTTTTAAGAATCTACAGAATAAAATAGTTCATTTGTTGTGACAAAAACAAGAGCCTGTGGTATTTGAAATCTCAGAGCAAATTGGATTTTCTAAGAAAATAGGGACCTGGGCATATGAGAAAAAATTTACGTACCCAGAAGTCCTATAGTTAGGTTATAGAAATTGGCCTTGCTTCCTTGTTAGCACACGAGAATACTGACAGCCTTGTGCCTCACTTGGGGAAAAGTATGGAATTCATCCTTTGAATGTTTAAATGTATAAGTAATTGGCACTAAGTTGAAGGCAGTCCAAAATGTTTGATTCAAATGAAAGCATAATTTAAGTTAGTAGAAATGTACTCAGGGTCCTAATGAATAGATCTACTGACCCAATCCCTTTTGGTATCCTAGCCTTTGTTTCTCTTCAGATTGCCAACAATACCTGAAGAATAGGCTGGGTTTTAGGTTGATGCATTTTATTTTGAATTGTGTGTGTTGATTTTTATATATCTATATAGATGTAGATATATAGTTATAGATATAATTTCAAACTTAAAGAAAAGTTGCAAGATTAGTACAAAGAACTCTTGTATGTGCTTTACCTAGATTCACCAATGATTAATATTTAGCTTTATTTGCTTTGGCATTCACTGTCTTTCCATATATACATGTTCTTTTCTCCTGAACCCCTTAAGGGTAAGGACACATTTTGCCCTTTTCCCTGGAAATAGTGATTACTTCCTAAGCGAAACAACATTTTCTTACCAAACCACAACACAGTGGTCTAAGTCAGAAATTTAACATTGATACTGTTGACTGATCTACCATCCATATTCAAATTTTGCCAGTTATTCCAGTAACATCCTTAATGGCTAAATTTTTCAGGCCAGGAACCACTCTACAATCATGCATTGCACTTAGTTCTCATGTCACTTTGGTCTAAGTATGAAATAATTCTTCAGCCTCTTTGTTCCTCATATTGTGAGAGTTTGTGACGAGTATAGGCTGGTGGTTGTGTAGAATGATCCTGATTCTGGGTTTGTCCTGTTTCCTCATGGTTCTTTCATGTTCTGTGCTTTGGATGGGGTTCCACAGAGGTGATGGTGTGTCTCTCTGTGCATCCTTACAGGAGCCCCTTGATGGTCATCTGTCTCATTAGCATCTTGGTTAAGGTGGTGCCCCTGCACTTTCTCCACTGTGAAGTTATTATTTGTCCCTTTGTAGTTAATAAGTAATTTATGGAGAGATATTTTGAGACTCAAAGTATTCTGTTCTTCATCAAACTTTTGAATTACATACTGGTTCATAGAACCAGTAATTCAAGTGGATTTATTTATTTATTTATTTATTTATTTTTTTGCGGTATGCGGGCCTCTCACTGCTGTGGCCTCTCCCGTTGCGGAGCGCAGACTCCGGACGCGCAGGCTTAGCGGCCATGGCTCACGGGCCCAGCAGCTCCGCAGCATGTGGGATCCTCCCTGACCGGGGCACGAACCCGTGTCTCCTGCATTGGCAGGCGGACTCCCAACCACTGCGCCACCATGTAAGCCCCAGGTGGATTTATTTGATGAAGAAGGTGAAGTGATTCTTAATGCTTATTTTGCACTAGTAGTTTTACAAGCCACTCTTCTCTCTCCCAAAGGAAAAAAAAATCCTAAAATATAAGCAGCGGAGCTGTGCAGAACAGTTCATTGACAAAAGGCAACCGTTGGAGGATATGTATTCCAGGAGCTCTGAGAGTAACAAACATATTTTGAGAATGTGAACAGTATGAGCAAGTGTGCTTTCTGGTGAATCAGGGAAGGAGGAAAAGGATCCCCTGATCAGGCTATGGGGACCGACTTGCAGACTTTTCCTTCCCTGACTAGTCAAGGTTGTTTATTTCTCAATAGTTGTAGAAGTACAGCCCTTTGGCCACACAGACCTTTAATCTAAGAATCAGATCATGAACCACATAGCCTGATTATGCTTTAAAAGATGTGATATTTATAATAACCTGAAGTTAAAGTTGCTTCTAATGACTCTAGCCCAGCAGAATAGCCCCCAAGAGAAAAGTAAAATCTTGGCTTCCATCTAGCCAGGTGAAAAGCTGTAGGCATCCCGAGAAATGAAACTTGAAGTTGAAATGTAAGAAATGTAGGAAGTCACAGGTCATTCTGGGGGAAAAATTTAATGATCTTATCCAGCAGAGTAAAAAGCGGCTAGAGGCTGAATCATTCTTTCCTGTTCCCTTCCCCCAATTAAAACCATAGGTTCTGTAGGTTGAAAGTCCAGGATTTGAAGCAGAAATCTTTAGGAGTTCTTAGGAAATGACAGGTGAGCAGGTTAATAACCTCAGGTAGGAACAATTCTGCTGTAAAACACACCGGGGAAAATACTCCTGAATTTCTGATGAATTTAAATCTTGGGCAGTCTAACATATTTTCTAAAGAACTATGTTCCAGTTAAGGCTCCAGCTGATGTTACCCAGTCACCTCCCCCATTAAGCCATCTCCAGTTCTCCCAATGGCATATTGTTCAAGATATGGTGAATTCCATGAGCAAGGTTCTTGTGGATACAGGGACAAGATATATCAGTTAGGATTTTGTTGGTCACAATACATAGAAACCTTGGTCCCAACTGGCTAAAGCAAAAAAAAAAAAAAAAAAAAAAAAAGAAAAAGAAAAAAATTATTGGTTGATGTAACTGAACAGTCCAAACACAAGGGCCAGCCCAGATCTGGTTTACTCGAGAGGCCCATGTTGTGTATCCTTTGGAGCCACCTTTCTGGGACTCTGCGTCTTTGTCCTCCTTCGTGTCATGCTTCATGATAACCACATTGGTGACATTGCCTCTTCAGAACGGGTCTGTAGCTCTGCTTTCCTCGCCAGAGTGTCCAGCCTCACTCTGCTTGGGCTGCCTTAGATCAGGTTCTCGTTCCTGTGCCAATGAGTAGGACCTGGAGCAAGGGACATGCTAACTGGCTGGAATACAACAGGACCCATCTTTGGAGCTGGGTAGGTGGCCAATCCCACATAAACCATATAGAAGCCTGTGCAGTTTGCCAAATAAGTTCTGCTTTTTGTTGCCCTTATGGAGTTTACAGCTTCATCAGGGAGGCAGACAAACAAATAAGCAAATGGATATAAGATATGAAGTGAAAGAACAGAGCTGCGAGAATAAATGTCAGGGAGACACAGTCCAGACGGCGAAATGGGAAGTGACATTTGAGTTGAGATCTGAATGGTTGCGCAGGAGTTAATCAAGAAAAGAGGTTAGGGAGAGACAAAAGCCACATGAGCATTTGGGGGAACCTTTATCACTTGACTTTCTCTTTGGAGAGTTGGTGTGTGATGCTCAAAATATTGAACAACTAGTATGGTACCCTAAAGAGGGCCAAATTACAAGTGGCCAAAGGAGGATGACTCCAGGAAAGCACCACCTTGCCGTAGGTGGCTACAGATGAGTGGCCCACTGCTGGGGTCTGAGGCCCACAGGGCTAGGGCTGGGGCAGAGACTGTTAACCAACTAGGATGGAAGTAGTAGATAAGTATATAAATAATTGGTATGGCAGCAGAGGCGTGTACCTGGTGGATTTCAAGCCTGAGTGTACCCCCTTTTTTTCTGGGCCTCTTTCCACTGTTTACTGACCACCAAACCTCCCCATGCGATAGTCAATAAATGTTGACTAAACATATAGATGACTATATTGGTAGCCTGGTAAAATTATCTACATTCATGCCTGATTGATATTGATAGAAGATTTCGCCCCAGAACAAATTAGCAAATGCTTCCCTAGATTCCGCAGAGCATCTCAGACATTGATTTTCAACTAGAGGCTTCTGGGATTTGAATCAGCATCTGCCTGAGGTTTGCAAGTTGAGGGGAATCTCAGCCTGGAGACACATGTTGATTCCAAGTAAAGTGTTGGAAGCCCACACGGAGTAATAAACTTATAGTTGTGTTCTTTTTGAACCATTTAATACTTATTGACTTAATGGGCATGTTAAAAAAATCATGAGATGAAGCATTAACATCTTGATTCCTGTCTTTTCTTGAAGGGGGAGAAAATTTGGGCAGCATTGCAGCATGGAGGTTTGTCTGCAGCCAGTAGAGGCTGCCTCTTTAGATGGTGGGCTCTAATTTGCCTTTCTTCCACCTTTCTCACTTTTTTTCATATTTGTTACGTACTTGCCCTTGGGTACCGGGTCTGAAAATAGCAAGATTTCAGCTTTCTATTAAAAAACCATCGTGAGGTCAAAAGAGTATGATGATCCTTGGCATCACCCTTCTGGCCTTTTCCACTGTTTTAACCCCAGCAGCAGGAGCATAAACTTTCCAGCTGTGTGCAGGACTCAGAACTGAGCCAGAGCAATCCCCAAACCAGCTGAAGTTAGTCTATTAGCTTTGTGCAGCCTGAAAGCTTTACATAATCATTTGCAGTCATACCTTCTGGTCATTTCCCTTTAGTGTACAGTTTCCACCTCCAAGTTCTTCTCTTACACCTTGAGAGGCTGGCCCAGAACTAACCAAGGAGCCTCCACTTGGGTGAGTAATTGTCATTAGCCTCCCTTGAGTCTCTTAAGCATCTCTCCTGTTTAGGGCTGAAGTCTAGTTCTATACGATTTCAAGTAAAAACTCCCATCCACAAGTCACTGATCCATTCATCCAACCTTACCTAGTTAGTTAGCAAAATGGGGAATCGTATTGACAAGATCATTATCCTTAAGCGATTTGGAGCCTAGTAGGGAAATTAAAATGTCAACATGCAATTGTCATACTCTGGAACAAGTGCCTATCAGGTAGGGTTGCAGATAGAATACAGGACACCTGGTTAAACTTGCATGGTTTATTTGTTAAATCTGATACCCCTACCACCGGGGAAAGCCTTGGGTGCAAGGGAACACAGGTGAGGAGGACCAGGGACGTCTTCCTAGAAGTACTGCCATTGAGGCCAACATGAGAGGGCTTAAGTCAGAAGAGGTGCAGGATAGGGGAGGGCTCTGTGAAGACAGCGAATAGCACGTGTGAAGGCCCTGACTTGAGAGCCGCCCCAGGAAATTCAGGGGCCTGAGGTTCAGGATGTGGGAGTGTGGAGGATGGAAGCATATGTCAGGGGAGGGGAGACTGGAGATGTGATGAAGTCCTGCCATGGAATGTGGACTGGATCCTAAGCACAACGTGCCAGCCATTGTAGGACTCGAAGCAGCAGAGTGACGTAAGATAGGCATTTGAGAAAGATCCTTCTGGCTGGAGTGTAGTGACTGATTAGAAGAGGGAGTCTGGAGACAGGAGAAGGCAGAGCGGTGCTTGCTGCCGTAACGATAGTGAATGATGGCGGAGGCTGTGAGGAAGAGAGAGGAATGGATGAGCTCCTGAGAGGATGGATGGGTAGATGTGGGAGATGAGGGAAGAGAAAGGTTGCACATGAAGATGGTTCCACTCAGTGGCACAGGAGAGGTAGGGAGAAGTGGGTACTGCACTGCCATTGTCCTGTTTGCCTCAGACCAGCTCCCTGTCTTTCCACTGCTCTGCACGGTGTCACAGGGCTGATCCTGCAAACCCCATCGCCCAGATTTCCTCGCCAACTCTTTTCCAGGTAGGTTCAGCCAGTGGAAAACATTGGCCAGAGGTTGGAGGGCAGGGGGATGGGAGAAGCCAACGTATTTTTCCCTCGCCCTCCACTCTCTGTTCGGGCAGCTGCAGCAGGGTTGGTGGCCACTTTGCTCTGAGTGGCTGCCCCAGGCACTTCACAGTGCTTAGTATGATGATCTCTAGGTCCATCCACAACGTTGCTGCAAATAGCATTATTTCATTCTTTTTATGGCTGTATAATATTCCATTGTATATATGTACCATATCTTCTTTATCCATTCATCCATCAGTGAACATTTAGGTAGCTTCCACATCTTGGCTATTGTAAATAGTGCTGCAATGAACATTAGGGTGCATGTATCTTTTCTTTCTTTCTTTCTTTTTCTTTCTTTCTTTCTTTCTCTCTTTCTTTTCTATTTTTTTTTGTCACATGGCATGTGACAGGCCAGAGATGGAACCCATGCTCCCTGCACTAGAAGCACGGAGTCTTAACCACTGGACCACCAGGGAAATCCCAGGGGTGTACGTATATTTTTGAATTAGAGTTTTCTCCAGACCTATGCCCAGGAGTGGAATTGCAGGACCCTATGGCAGCTGTATCTGTTGTCTTCACATCTCACATCAACCACGTGCACTCCAATCCTTGCTCTCAACTTTATCTTTGGGGAACCCAACCTGCGACAGGGACCTTGACAAGAAGAAATGGCTCAGGGAAAAGCTACTTGCACTGGGAGGAGATAGAGGCCATCGACCCTGGGGTGTGGCGGGGAGAGTGGGCACAGAGATTTGTCATTTCACCCCCGATACTCAGCCCTCCTGGCTGCCCCACTCTAGGTCGCCTCGTGATACAGAGATGACCCAGTTAGAGTCCCTGCCTGTGCAGGAATCTAGGGGCACCAGTGGGTCTGAATAATATTAGTGCAGGGTCTCCCCCACAGCACTGGGGTTATTTGGGGTGGGTCATCCTCTGCTGGGGGCCCCTCCTGGGCCCTGTGTGGGGTTCAGCAGCATCCCTGTCCCCACCCATTTGATTCCAGGGGCCCCTCCCACCCAGTTGTGACCACCACAGATTTTCCCAAGACATGACCAAAGAACTGGGTGAGGCGGGGGCAGGATGGCCCTGGGTGAGGACAGCTGTGTTGAAGCAACCAGCCTGTCCCAGCGCAAGGTCTACCCCAATTCCGTCAGAGCCTGCATTTAGAACTGCCCCTTCCCTTTCCCAGCCCCCCTGCCCTGCAGTGGTCTCCGAGACATCATCCCTATGTAATAAATCACACCTTCTCAGTTTACTGTCCCCAGCACCTAGAAGAGTGTCTGATGTGTAGCAGATGCTTCATAAATACTTGCTGAATAAAGGAGTTGAATAAAGGGATGGGTGGATGAATGAATGAAGGTTACAATGGAATGAGGTGGGAGATTCCCTTTCTGGCTCTCGGGGGTTGGGAGATCAAGTGAGAGATCCATCCTAAATAGGCTGACCAACCTTCTGGGGTTCCCCGGGAATGAGGGTTTCCCCACAGTTCCAGCGCTCAAACCTGAGCGGTCCTGGGCAAACTGGGGCGGGTGTTGGTCACCCTATGTAAACACAGTAACAATTCCAACTGCAATAACAATGGCCAAGGACCTCTAGGGTCTTATTGACCAGGCAGAGTTCTTTACCTGGCGGGGAAAGTGGCACAGGAGGGAGGGAGGAGTCTAAGGAAGAACATCCCACACGACAACGTGTGCCAATGGCCCTGGGCCCAAGGTCACACCTGACCAGGGCTTGCATTTTTTTTCCTAATTCACTTTTTCCCACATGGATATGCAATTGTCCTAATGTCATTTATTGAATGCTCCTTAAGTTCCCCACTTTCTGTCATATCAAGTTCTCATATATCTCTTTCTGGACCTTTATTCTATACCATAGAGCTCTACGTCCCATCCTAGCACCACTAGGGCTGTTTCATCACTATCACTTTATTTTTTATTCATTTATTTTTTTGGCCGTGCCGTGCGGCATGTGGGATTTTATTTCCCTGACCAGGGATCGAAACTGCGCCCCCTGCAGTGCAAACTCGGAGTCTTAATCGCTGGACCTCCAGGGAAGTCCCCAGGGCTTGCTTTGACATCCATCGAATGGTGGTGGGCGGACACAGGGAGCAGCTGTCTGTGAGCCATCCTGTGTAGAAATGCAGGGTGGAGGGCAGGACAGCTGGAGCGGGAGGGGAAGAGGCGGAGGAGGGAGGGAGGGAGGGCGGGCGAGAGACAGAGGGTTTCCGGAGACAACAGCTCTGGCCCTGTCCTAGGGCATGAAAGCTGAGCTCCTAGTGCCAGGAGTCTTGGAGCCGCAGCCCGTGAGCCAGGGTGACTGGCTCTCCTCCCTGGTGTGTGTGTGTGTGTGTGTGGCTCTGGGCTTCTCAGGCTGGGAATGGGGTGCACGGAGCAGGGACGGAGTAGGGACTCTTCTCTCTGGGACCTCGCAGGCCATCCTTAGCTCACAAAGCTGAGCCACTCCTGGCCCTAAGGGTGGGGGTCTTATCCTCCCTGTCCCCTGGACTGCACCCTCTCACACACAACTTCCCTGTGTGTGCTCCCAGCAGCCAAGAGAATCTGTTTGTAAAAGATTTGGGGGAGGGGGGTAAACATGCAAACAAGAGTAGAATGGATACTTTTTCAGAATGGGAATGGCTCTGTGTAAGCCCACCCCTAGGGTAACCACAGTCCTGACCTCTAACACCCTTGACGTGTCAGCCTTGTTCTGGGCTTGCGGACCCACGGAAGCTTCCTCATCCCCTCCTTCAGACCCAGTCTCTCCCTCGGCGTCTTTGTGAGAAGCACCCGGGGAAGTGGGACTGCTAGGCTGTACTGCTGCTAGAACTCCACCTGGGCTCCACTAGGCTCCAGCCCCCAGCCCTGTGCACCTCTCTGACCCTGAGGCACCTCAACTGGTAGGAGCGGCATCACCTTCCCTCCCGGGACTTGTGACAGAAAGGACAAGTGTTTGGCTCCCTGGCTGGCAAAGGGCAGGTGCTCAATTGTCATAAGTGTCTGTATCAGTGAGGGTTCTCCAGACAAACAGAATCCATAGGGTTTATGTGTGTATATATACACACACACATACATATGTACATGCATACAAAAATATGCAGCTGTGTATATATGCAGTATGCATACAGACATATACACATATAGTATATACAACACACACACATATATACACACATATAAAATGCACAGTTTGTATATATACAGTATGTATACACACATATACATTACACACATACATATACACTATACATACACACATAAAATGCATAGTTTATATATATACAGTATGTACACATACGTATAACATGCAATAGACACCTAGGTACATATATATCATACATATATACACACATACAAAGATATTTAGGTTTGTATATATATATAGTATGCATACATATATAATATATGCAATACATACACACACATATAGACACACATATACACCTACATATAAAAGCATGTAGCATAAAAATATATATGTATTGTATATATAAATTCATCGTATATATACATATATCATAGATATAAGATATATACACATACATATACACAATGTATACACACACATACACACCTATATGTAAAAATGTGCATGTAAATACACATATAAATACATTCACAAGTGTGTCTATATATAGTATATACATATATACATATAATACCTATACAATGTATACACATACAGGTATACAACATATATACATACCTATATATAAATATACACTGTATACATACATACATACAGTGTACATATACTGTATATATACACACACCCATATATCAATATATGGGTGTGTGTATATATACAGCATGTTCACATTTATAATATGTATACTATATATATACACATACATACATGCATACAATATATACACACACATATAGGCTTGTATGTATACTGTATATAGTACTTACACATATACTACAAACGCACGCACATATAAACGTGTATACATATATAATATGTATACACACATATACAAATTAATAGGCTTGTATATATTCAGTATTTTTACATATATAGTTTTGTTTTAAGGAGTTGACTCGTGACCGTGAGGCAGGCAAGTCAGGGCAGGACTCTGGGCTGGAGACACAGGGAAGAGCTGATGTCCCAAGGCCATTGGAGGAACAGTTCCCTCTTGCTAAGGAACCTCATTTTTCTCTCCAGTCCTTCAACTGATGGACGAGGCCCACCCACGCCGTGGCATTGACAATCTCCTTTACGCAAAATGGACCAATTGCAGTGTTAATCTCTTCCGAAAAATACCTTCCTGGCCACATCTGGAATAATGTTTGTGGTTGCCGGGGCCCCACGCAGTGTGCACATGAGATTAACCATCCCCGTGGCGACGATGACACTTTATTTTCTCCCTTGACCATTGTCACTACTATTCCAATTAAAATGGCAGTGCCATGAGGGCAGGGCATTTCCTTTTTTGCCAGTACTGAGCGTCCGCGGTCTGGTGCCTAGCATAGGCTAAATACACGGCATTTTTGTGAACAGAAGCAGGGATTCCGGCTGTCATATTTAATGAGGAATTATAGTCTTCTTCTTGGGGGGGAGGGTGTGTGTGTGTGTGTGTGTGTGTCACGGTACCTCAAGGGCGGGAGTCGAACCCGCCACCCCAGGCCCCGAGGGCTCTCCTCGGGTCCCCACTTCGGGCCGGTGGGGGTGGCCGGGGGCAGCCGAAGACGTGCGTGCGTGCGTGCGTGCGTGCGTGCGTCGTGAGAGCGGGTGAGTCCACGGGGTGGGCCGCGCGCGCCCTGAGTGTTTCGCCCCGGCCCCCGGCGCACTGTGCTTGCCTCACGCCGGCCCGAGTTCGCAGCAGCGCTGGAGGCCCGGGGCCTGTGACCACAAAGAGGTAGCCGGGGGCCGGACGGGAGCGCGGCGGCGGCGGCTGAGGCCCAGTCCAGGCCCCGTCCCCTCAGCCGCCCGCCTGCCCGTTTGCCCCGCCCCCGCCGGCGGCGCCGCGCCCCTCCCCCAACCGCCAGACTAGCACGGTGCGGGGGCCGCGCGCGAAGACATGGCGGAGGAGCTGGAGCTGAGGCTGGAGTCGCTCGTGGGGGCCGAGCCCACCGTCTGCCTGTGGCCGCTGCAGGTCTACGTAAGTGCCGCCCGTCCCCTCCTCCCGGACCCCCGCCCCTCTTCCCCCACGGCGCGCGCTGAGCCCACCGAGAAACGGAGCGACTCGAGTCGCCAGACCTTCTTTGGAGCCCCCCTTCCCCGCCCCCACCGTGGTTCTCCGCGGCCGTTTCCAGCCCCCGCGCGCAGGGTGGGCAGAGGGGAGCCGGCGCTGGCCAGGGGCGCAGACTCGGCCGCGGGAACACCGCGCTTCCGAGGGGCGCCCGAGCCGGTCTGCGGTTGGCTCTGCAGGGCTGGGGACCCCGGTCCCCCCGGGCCTGGACTGCCGGCGGGCTTGCCCTTCTGTACTTTAGGATCTGACATGTAGGGATTCTGTTTCCTGGTAGTTTATTCTTAGCGCTGTCAACGTGCTTAGGTTTTTTATATTTTTGAGGGCACTCTTTCCTCCCTCTCTCCAGTTTTTTGTGTTTCTGTTTTGTTTTGTTTTAGTTAGGCATTTTGTCCCTCTGATCTTGAGTGGGTGGGCTGGCAGGACACTTGTAGAGGAGGCGTTCCGTCCCCTGATCTTGAGTGGCCTTTGGAAAAAGACACGCCAAAGGGAAATTTACACAGAAGTCCGGTGATTCCAGAAATACAGGGTGTCCGGCCAGGTGGGCGCCCGGCCTCTCGTCCCCTGTGGCGGCGTGGTGTGCGTGTACCTTGTCTCAGGGTTTACGCTTGGGCCCCACAGCCCACCTTCCAGAGGGAAAGCACAGCGGGCGCCTTGGGCCTGCGCCTTTGGGGCGCCCTTTCGTGCGCTCAGCTTGCGGGGGACCGGCCTCCAGGCGACCCGGCGGGGAAGCCCGCGCGACCTGCCCCTCGCGCGGGCTCCGTGTGTGTCAGTTTTGTGGAAACTGTGTCGCGACCGGGGTCGGGGTTGGGACGCTGGGACCGCCTGGGAGTCGATGTTGACTCCGAGCCCCAGTTCTCCGCAGTTATCTGAGGTCCGAGGGTTTCCAGCCCTCCACTGCGCACTGGCGCTTTCTATTTTTGCCCTTCCTGTGCCTGGAGGCGTGGCTGAGCCTGGGCTCAGGCTTTTCTGGTTGGGTAACTCCGGGTGTCCCGGGTGGGCGACCTGAGCAGCAGTGGGCCGGGCGGGGAGACATGCCAGGGGAGGGAAACTGAAAGTGGGGAGAACCTTCAGAACTCCAGCTGATCCACTTGCCTCGCCTCCCCGCCCCTCTTACTGCACTTGTCATGCACGGGCTGGCTGGCCGGCGCATTTTTCAAAATGTAATAATTTGTGTGTCCTTAGTAGCCGTGAAGCATAGTTCACTTGTAGTGCACAGTTGTAGGAGTTTTGATCGCCATCAGGCGACAGAGCAATCCTGTCTTCCCATTTGCTGCCCTTTGGTGCCAGGGTGCCTCTAGCTTCTTGGCCACTAATCTCCTCTCTGTCCCTAAGGTTTTGGCTTTTCCAGAAACTCAGATAAACGGAACAACAGCATGTAGCTTTTTGATTCTGGCTGCTTTGGCTCAGCAAAACCTATGCGAGATTGCTCCCGGGTTTGTTTTGTTGTTGTTGTTTTAAATATTTATTTATTTAGTTATTTACTTGGCTGTGCTGGGTCTTAGTTGCGGCACATGGGATCTTCATTGCCACGTGCAGTATGTTTTAGTTGCGGCGTGGGGGATCTAGTTCCCTGAGCAGGGATGGACCCCGGGCCCCCTGCAATGGGAGCGTGGAGTCTTAATCACTGGACCACCAGGGAAGTCCGTCATCCCTGCTGTTGCGGGTATGAGAAGCCACTCCTTTTTCTGGCTGTGTTGTATTCCATTTTCCTTTTGTCCATTCGCCTGCAGGTGGCAGAACTTGTGGGATGTTTCCAGTTTTGAGGGGATCAGGAATAAAGCTGCTGTAAACATCCCAGGGCAGGTTTCCATGTGAACTTGGGTTTTTACCTCACTTGAGAAAATACTCAGGAGTGGGACTGGGGTCTGTGCTAAGTGTGTGTTTAACAACTCTCCTGCATCTTAGAAATTGATATTTTTGAATATTGGAAGAGTTTAGAAATCCACTGTGACCCAGCACCCAGGCACTTGAAACGAAGTTGGAAGTTCATCTGGAGATGGTCACATTGTCCCCATCACTGTCTTTTATTCGAAGCAGAGCAAGGCCACAGATTTGTAACCCTTGTAATGAAGGCCTCGTGTGTCCAGGCCCTGGCAGGACCTGGCTTTCTAGTGATGGGTGGTTCTGAAGTGGAGAGCGTCTTTCCCTTGCTGGCCAGACCTCGCTTGGCAGGGTGTGGGGTGTGCTGCCTGCGTGGCCGGGCGCTCTTTCTGCCGGTCAGCAGCCGTTCCTGGTGTGCCTGTTCTACTACCAGGCAGGCGGTCAGGGGCCCTAGTGAAGTGCTCAGTGAGCCGCAGCCTTCCTAAAGTTTGCAGGTAATGTCTGCTACCCTCCCATTTCCCTGCTGAGGAATTTTTCTCTCTCATGGGAGGTGAGGGGGCAGTACTTTATAAGAGTTCATGTTTTGTGATGACTCGATGCTGAATACATTAAGAAAATGGGCTCCTTCCAGAAGCTTAACTTCTCAGAAGGTCAGATTATGCATGTGACTGCACGTTTGAAATGAGTGAGCTTGTTTGTTCATTGATTCATTCATTCTGCAAGCACCTCCTGGATATTTACAGTGAGTGTTCCAGGGGGCGTGGAGGACAGTAGACAGTATTCTTCTTTCTTTTGATTTTTGAATTTTACTTTATTTTTTTATACAGCATGTTCTTATTAGTCATCAATTTTATACACATCAGTGTATACATGTCAATCCAACTCGCCCAGCTCAGCACACCACCATCCCCACCCCCCCGCGGCTTTCCTCCCTTGGTGTCCATACGTTTGTTCTCTACATCTGTGTCTCAACTTCTGCCCTGCAAACTGGTTCATCTGTTTGAGACAGCTTTGTACTTCCCGCTTCCAGGGGCTCTCATGTGGGCGCTGCGAAGCGGGGTTTTAGATGGTGCAAGGTGGAGGGTGGGCACTAGAACCGGTGCCCAGTGCCCAGGTGTGTGTGCGCTGGATGAGGCGTGCGGCCTAGGACTCCTGCTGGCTCGGTGACCCCGGCCGAGTGCTTTAAGGCTTCTAGGTCTCAGTGTTCTCATCTGTAGCATGGGCTGAAAAGGACTCACTCTCTCTGGAGGTTACAAGGTCACACTGTGTTAATGTTTGTAGACCCTACAATGTAGAACACTTAGGACAGTTTAGAGCATCGTTAATTGTTCCACAGATGTTACCTTGTCTGTTGAACGACTTTGCCTGGTTCATGCCAAAGGGATTAGGAAATGGATATATCCCAGCTTCATTTCCTTTCCATTAAAACAGGGTTCAGGAAAAAAAAAATCTGTTTTTCAGTAGTCGTATCATATAGTGGAAAGAGTACCGGTGTGAAGGCAGCTTAGGGTTTGAATTCCAGGGCTTATGCTGTCTGTGGCCTGGGCAGGTTACTTTTGAACTGCAATCCCCACACTTGTAAAATGACATTAAAAACCACTCTTTCTGTGGGTTCTTAGAATTAATTAAGCAGGTTATGTGTGTAAAGTAGCCTGGCACTTGAATGAGTTGTCAGAACCAAGGGCTGCTGGAGACGATGCTTCTGCCCTAGGTAATCTCCCCTTCTACTGGGCGGCAGGTAAACACAAGCACAGTAGTCAGTGCTCTGGAAGAAGTGAGTTCTGGTGCTACAGAGCACAGAATCTTTTTTTAAAATTTAATTATTATTTTATATTGGAGGTTATTTGATGTACAATATTGTGTTAGTTTCAAGTGTACAGCAAAGTGGTTTAGTTATTCATGTATCCATTCTTTTTCAGATTCTTATCCCGTACAGTTTGTTACAGGATATAGAGTAGAGTTCCCTCTGCTATGCAGTAGGTCCCTGTTGATTATCTATTTTATATAGAGATGTGTGTCTATGTTAATGCCAAACTCCTAATTTATCCCTCCCCCTGATCTTTCCCCTTTGCAGAGCACAGAATCTTGGAAGGGAAAGTTCAGGGTAGGCTTCTTGGAGGAGGTGCCATCCTTTCTAAGGATATGTAGAAGCTCCTGGGGTGGCAGGAGGGAGCAGTGTGTGTCAACGTTTGAGAAATATAAGAAAATATGGCAAAACTAAGGTATAGGACTGGAACTCAGGGTTTGGGAAAGAAATGAGAGTTGATACTGGAAACTTAGTGGGGCCCAAGAGAAGGGGGCCTTGTTTGTCCTGTCAGAAGTTTAGATGTTTATCCTGAAGGCTGTGGGAAACCCTAAAGAACAGTGAGATGGGCTTCTGGTTTAGAGACTCACTCGGAACTCCATGTGCAAGGCACTTGATTGGGTGCAGGGTGAATTGTAATCTAAGGTTCCCACTTAAGTTATAAAAGGTTGGGCTGGATTTTGCAGATCTGAGAGAGAATGGGTGGGGCCTGGTGACCAGTTAGAAAAGGGAGGGCAGCAAACGTGGGTGACAGTTTACAGCTGCATCTTTTTGTAAGATACAGAGCACAGTAGGAATGTATTGGGGGTGGTGAGAGGATCTTACTTCATCTTCAGTGCTTTAGAGGGGCCTGGTAGACAGGTCTGGGCCCAAGGTTCATATCTGGGCTTTTGGGGAGGAGAGGTGTTTGAAGGCATGGGAGAGACTTAG
This sequence comes from Mesoplodon mirus, assembly GCF_964341445.2. NCBI lineage: Eukaryota > Metazoa > Chordata > Mammalia > Artiodactyla > Ziphiidae > Mesoplodon > Mesoplodon mirus. The sequence continues at coordinate 245,959 of NW_028295650.1, forward strand.
GTTACCCACAAGAAGATCCAAAGAATCATAGGTCTGAGGGCTTTTTAAGTGGGTATATTGAGGAAGTTTATAAGCTGAAAGAAAGCAGCCAACAGAGAAAGGGTGTGAAGATGTAGGAGAGGAAATGATTGTTCATTTGTTTTCAAAAAGCTGAATACTTATCGTGTGCCTGGCCCTTTTCTAGGATCTGGGGTTCTCACCAAGTGTTACCTCTTCTGCAAGGACAGTTCAACTCATCCCCTGGTGAAGAGAAGTCAGATTATTCTTTGCATCCCATTCAGATGTAGGAACTGTTCTGTACCTCTGAAGGGACTTTACTTAACCAGAGTAATAAGTTAGAAATCAAAAGAAATTAGAGCTGAAAGGGACCTTAAAAGCCACTGTACTTAATTTTGCCTAATGTTTTACATTGATTGTAAGAAAAATGCAGAGCCCATTCTCTTCAGAATTCCTTTACTGAACTTTCTTTATGACTTTCATCCAGTGGGTCTAGCTTGTAAATTTTGGCCTCCTCCTAAATTTGCTTCTTCATCCACATTACCTTTTTCCCCAGCTATGGTAGAAACTCCTAGGTGGTTTTGCGGCCCCTGGTCTCAGTTCGTCTAAGTTCATCTGCCTACTCGGGTTGAGTGATCTTCTAACATGACAAGATATGCCTAAAATAATGCTGCTAATGGCTTGCCCACACAGAGTTAGTGCATACTAGCCGCCCAGCGTGTGCTCTGCACAGAGGCCTGTAATCTGAACTGTGCTCGGCCAAGCCTCCTGGGCTCTGTGGCCCTGAGGAAGGGGAGCGTTTTGTGATCACTCCCTTTATCTAGTCGGTCCTTCAGCAGTGGGGCGCCTTTTTCTAATCAGCGGAGGCACCCTTACTCAGCCAGTGGTAGCCCCAGGTCTCACCACCTGTGGGATACAAGCCATGCTTTCTCCCAGGCTTGCTTGGGCCACCATCTCTTTCATTTCTGTCTCTTCTCACACTTGGACCCCTGGTCTTTAGTCATCCCCACCTGCAGTATTTACAGTGCCCAGCAGCTGTCAGGCTTGAGTGTCTTTGCACAGGTGCTCCCTGTGCAGTTAATGCACCTCCTACTCCAACTCTGAATAGCCTCATCTGTCTTGATTGTACTTCAGGGTTATCATGAAGCCGTCACTTAGATATATCTTTTGGCCTCCATAGGCACCTCTGTGCATAAAGGTTATGGTTCTTTATCTCATGTCATTGAAATTTTGAGTTTTTAGATCTTCCTCCTTAATGAGGCTTTAAGGACAGGAGTCATTTCTAATCCTTCGCACAGAGCAGATGCTTTTTAATGGTGATAAAATGTATGGTTTAAATGACTAATTTTACAATAATTTTGCTTTATCTTCTGATAGCAATAAAGTTTCCAGATATTGTGTTCCTGCGATAAGAAATAAAGATGTGACCTTCCAGTTGTTTAAAGCTCATCAATGCTGTGTAAGTGCGTCGGGTGTGCTAAGGAACGTGGAGCCAAGTGGGCTAGTTGTGTGAGAGAGAGACTTAACTATGTTAACAAAGGTAAGCCTTCATTGTGTCCTGCCAACATTTGATAGTTGCTTTTGGGGCACACTAAAGCAATAAAATTTTAAACTCTTCCTCCCCAATAAAGGGATTGAATATTTGGCCACTTTGGTGCACCTGTGTCTTGCGAATTGTCCAATTGGAGATGGAGGTTTAGAAAGTGAGTTTCAGTCTTGTTTAAGTCTCTTCCCATCGCACTGGTCTTGTGATTTCCTACACACCATGTTACTTCCTGTTATCTTTCCTTGGTGTTGTTCATGCCTGGATTGTCTCCTGTACCTGCTCAAACCTTGGTCCATTCTCATTTGTACCATGGAAGTTTGTCATGCTGGATACTGTCAGAACTAATTTTACTTAAGTTTGTGTTAAGGTGCAAAGCACACGTTTTGTATATTGTCTGTTTTTTGTGTTTGTTTATATTTTTATTGTTTCTCTTCAAGAAGTATTATGAGTAGGGAAATAACAAGATGTAAAGAGCAAAAAAGTCATCATTCTATTTTAAGTTGTTAGAACATCTATCTGCAATCATAATGCACTGTGGTATGTGTTAAAATAGGAAATATATGTCATGTCCCGTAGGAGCAGGAAAGTCAGTGGTGTTAGTGGGGGTGTGTCATGGAAGTAATCACAAAGCAGGTGACTGCTGGGTGGCGTCCTGAAACATCAGTGTGTGTTCCCTGTGTCCAGTAGTGGTCTGGAGGGGTCAGGAAGTGAGCCTTTCAATTTGAGGGAACAGAGGGTTTGAGGTCCTCTCTGTTCTATTGCTCTAGTATAGCATACTGCATAGCAGCTCATAAAATACTGTGTTTATGGTTGACATTTAAATTGCTGATTGATCATCAAGATTGGGATGTATCATTGGAAATGAAAATAGGAAGAGTCTTATGCTTTTTAAGTTTTTCATTTTTTTCCTATATCTCAGAAGGCTTTTTGACGGGGGACTTTTTATTCTCCCATATAATTCCATGAACACTTATACCCTGGCACTTATTTTAATGGCATTTTCAATTTATAAATGTCTTTGAAACACATACTGTAAACTATTTGAGGGTAATGACCATGGCCATTGATGGCACATCTTAAATGTGCATCGTGTTAATGTTTGAGTGTCAAGTGGTCTACCATCAGTGCTTCCTTCTTTCACCCAGTTTTCTTCCTCATTTCCTTCTCCAAATTTGTCTCATTTTTCTACTCTCCCTTTCGCTTCTCTATTCTTGCTTTCTCTTTCCCATTGTGTGTGTCATTCTTCTTCTTCCTCGTCTTCTTCTTCTCCTTTTGACTTCATTATTATGGCCAACCAAAACCTTTTCTAGGATTGACTCTATCTTCCTTTCCTCTTCATTGCCATCCACAAACTCTGAGAGAATATTCTTGCTTGACTCCCTTACTTCCTGGCATACCCATGTACTTCCTGATCACTTGAGAACATTGAAAAGGGTTTTAATTTTAAAAAATAGGTAAATATAATCAGTCTTCTTTCACCTCTGGCATAAGACTCTTCTTCCTCTATCTGACCATTCTTAAACCTAGAAGTACTCCAGCTCATTGGTCTCCCTTACCCCCATGTTTAGGCCAAAGAACTTGTGAAACCTTAGCCCTGTTTAATACTTGAATTTACCAAACAGAAGAGGGTTAATTCTGCCTAAGGGCAGCAAAGAAGAATAAAGATGCCACAAATAAAAGTTTAGTCCAGATTTATAATGGACTCTTAAGTGCCTAGTTGAGTGCTAACCATTAACTCACTTGAACAACAGGGAGGTCATGACACAAACTAACATGTTAGTTGTATAGACACTTCACTTCAGCATTCCTCAATGTAGCTGATAAACTGCATCCAGTTAGTTTAAATAACATGAATGACGAATTTCCCTGCGTAAATAAATCGGGAGTTCCTAAAGTTCTCTTTTTCCCTTTGTACAACTACTGACTGCCACCTCGCTTGGTCAGTGCAATAGAAAATGATGACTAAGAAACACATTGTCTCAATATCAGTGGACATAATGTCCTAGTATTCTATAAAAATCTCAAAATTCTTAATCTAAAAGGTAGGTCTGCCAATATCTTATATCCTTTTCCTTTGTTAATATAAATATCCAATCTATGAAGGTCTCAGTTTCCATACTTAGAATATGAGGTGGATAGATTTGCTAATATCTAGGGACCTTTCCAATTTTAATATTCCCTAGTTATAAGGGCTGAGCCAAATACAATGGCTCCCTTAATCATTAACCTCGCTCATGATGAAAGTTATCAGTACGTTCTACTTGTAAGAGATCAAACATTCATATCCATGTATATTGTAGCACATTGACTTTATAGAACTCAAAGTAACACAACATAGTTATATTCACAGATTTAAGGTCATTGTGATATACTTTACAATTTTTCTTTTCCCTAGGAAGGAAATGTAGATCCCTAGGAAGGGATTTCTTTCTCTGCCTTTTAGTAATATAAGCCTTTTATTATCTCTTGGATCCTAAAAATGGGTAGGGTTTTGGCAGGTGGAGCTTAGGACAGACATTCCAGGTGACAGGGACAACACGAGAAAGGGCAGAAGGAAGAATGGATTTTCAGAAGGACTTGATATCTTACATGATGAGAGCAGTGTTTCACAATCTCTGTCCTGCAGAACACTGGTTTTAGATGATGTCAATGTAGTTACAAGACAGAAGCATTTGGGAAGAGCCGTACTCTACATCCTGACATGAAATTCAAGTTTTACTTTGTTACATTACATACTCTGAAAAGTTTTGGAGGAAGGAATTGATTTATTTTTGTTTAATTCAGTCTTACTCACAGTTACTTGACAAACCTATATTCAGCTGATGGGACTGTATTTTGTGAAAGGCCAATCGGAGAAATGGTGAGATGGAGCTTAGGATATTTCTCTGTTGGGACAGGCATGTGATTATTTTTCTTATAATTCTTTACTGTTTGTCCTAACAATTGTTACTTTGCAGGAGTCAGTTTTGTTGTTTTGTTTTTTTTTACATCTTTATTGGAGTATAATTGCTTTTCAGTGTTGTGTTAGTTTCTGCTGTATAACAAAGTGAATCAGCTATATGCATACATATATCCCTAGGATTCAATTTTAAGCCCTCTGTTTTTACCTGAGTCATTGGGACTCTTAGAAAGCTCAACAATCCTGGAGTCTTCATATCTGATGTAGTTTCCAGAAGCTCCTGGCACTTACCACTATTTCCTCTTGATTCTTTTCCTCCGACTTAAGACTTCTTACAGATTGTGAGCTGATGATTTTCTAAGCCTGTAGTGTCAAAACCAGCTACCTCCCTCATCTTCATTGTCTCAGTTACAAGGTGCAATATTTCCCATATTTATATGTGTCAAAATATAAGTCACGGATTGATACATAGCATATGTGTAATAAAAATTGTATTTCTTTTTTTTCTTTGTTCATACGTATCCAAACACTGGCCAAGTTCTTAAATTGAAAGTAGAGTGACCTAATTTTTTCAGCTCATCCAACCATCAATATTGAATATTTGTCTTTTTTCTTACACATATTTCTTGTATTCCAATTGTGACATTCTAGAGCACAGTGAATACATTTATAACTTATTACTGCATTACTACCTTGGCTATTCCTTGACCAAAATTTACTTCATACAACTGACAGCCTAATGAAGCTACTAGAGTTTTTTTAATGTACGCATACATTAAAAAAACTCTACTAGGTTAACTGCATTGCTAATAACTGAATTTTTACATCTCTATGCACCCATGTATCCAACACCAGATCAAGATATTATAAAATATTTCTAACACCCTACACGGTTCTCTGTTACTTCTTTCTGTTCCATACTCTCCCAGGGCAACACCTAAGCTGACCTCTATCACCATATATGACATACATGGAAACACACAGTGTGTATTCTTTGGTATCTGGCCTCTGGTTACATATCAATATATCAGTAGTTTATTCTTTTATTGTGTTTTCCTGATTTTTTAAACCTAGACATTCATACAGTGTCAAAGTACCACTGAGTTCTTCATATTATTATGGTGACCTCCATCTTCAGGGTCTTTCCACAGTCTTCCATGTGTATTTCCACCTACTATCTCTTCCGTCTAATTATGTTTCATTTAACCAACCTCAGCCAGCCTTCCCCCATATTCCCCAACACGTAGCACTCCTGTGTTCAGCCAGTTTTGTCCCCTATTCCATAAGGCCTTTGTGCCATTCCTGACACTGTGCCTGTTCCCTGCCCGGAAGGCCTGTTCCCTACCCTCTATATACTTGTTCAAGACTCAGTTTAAATGCTACCTGTTCTGAGAAGTCTTCTCAGAAGAAGCCAGTACTTTTTGGAATCCTTCTTTAATGAAATCCCAGAGCAAGTGTAATCTGTCCTCCCTGATCTGGTAATTAATTATCCATTGTTCCTATCATATAGTGTTTGTTTTCCTTGTGTGCTGTTATTATTTATTGAAGCAGATTACAGTGACTTGAACCAGGAACTGGGTCATTTTCCTCTTCATTTTAGTGCAAGTTTCTGTGATATGAAGTTAAACTCTTTTTCCCTCACTTCCCATTCACCCTCAGCAGTTGTTAAACATGAAGTACAAGTGAAACTTGTTGGTTAACAGGTTTTTGTGGTCCTTGGTTCTGGTCCCTAGGTCTAAGCTGCACTTCTGTAGTGCTAATTTGACTGATTTCTTATTGTCACGTAACTCAGGAATTAACTAAATCATTACAAATTTAGATACATATAAGATAGTATAAAAAACCCAGTGGATATCAAAAGTTTTGGCCTGGAGGAGAGTGTTGTATGAGTCCTAGTTTGGTGGGGCTCACACTTAATGATCGAGCCTTCCAATATTCCACTGTAAGTAAGAAAGAGGTATGCAAATATATGGTTAATATTTAACAGTGTTGATAAAGAGAAGAGAGAAAGGGACGACAGATACTTTGAGGGCCTTTTGGAATTCATGAACAATTATGATTGGATGGGGAAAAAGAAGAACCGAGGGCTAACCTCTCACAAGTGAAGTCAGGAAAGAGAGAAGGGCTCATCTGTTATGCAGGTAGAGAGGTTTGACCTACAGAATCTTAGAAAACCTCAACAATCTGAGCAGTGTTTGCAAGAGGCAAACTAAAGGGCTAACAAAAGTCTGCAAAAGTCTCACACAAAGAACTCTGGCATGGTGTTCATCATCTAGCTAATCTTAACATGCAGACATTTATGAGAGTAAATTCAGCTCTTTACCAGAGTGGGTTTCTTATTTGGGCAACTGGGTCAAATGAATAAAGGCAGGTGTAGGCTGCCAGAGTAATAAATAAGGAGAGGAAAAACAAAAAGAATGAGACATATCATTCATCAGTGATTTCCCCCTAGTATTCTTAGCCTCCACCTTATTTCCATCTCACTGGTAACACAGGAACTAGACCAAACAGTGAGGTAAAAGGTCTCTACAGAAACTGAGGTAATATACAAAATAAAAAAACCCCCATAAAATTGTAAATTTTCTTCCTCGGGGTAATTGAGATGATAGTTCAATAATAACATAAGATCAGGTGAAGTCTAAAGAAATTTTAGAAAAGCTGGATAAAGTAAGAAAACATCTGTTCTCTGGCATCTGAATGTTAGAGAGACACCAAGACATGTGGGCCAAGTTATGGAGAGAAGGGAAACACTGATGCAAGCTTGACATTTGGTGCAGCTTTTCTTCTTTGGGCATTTGCTGATTCAAATCGTACAGCCTAGGAACTGAAAAGCCAAGTAGTTCAAAAGACTATAACCACAGAAGCCAAAGGGCAACAGCTCAAGCTAAAAGCTACAACTAATGGAATGACAAGCTAAGTGTATCTTTAGTCTCACAGGGCTGCGGGAACCATTACATTTAAAGCCTAACAAATACAAGTGTAGTTGGGAATAGGGAGAATCCATACTTTCACATGGTAATCCTAAAGGGCAACCAACACCCGTAGAGGAAGGCCAAGACAAAAATAGAGCACCCTTCACAGAGACTTAAAAACAGCTTTGAATGAGCTCAAACTGAGAATGCACTAAGGTTTCCAGTCCCTATAGTAACTGTCTGCCATGGGCCATAGTAAATCTTTTCAGGAGAAAGATAACAACATCCAGAATGTGGAGGTATCTTCCCAATTTTAATATAAAAAATAATTGGACATACCAGGAAAAAGACTAAATGATCAAAAGTTCAAAAAAAGAAGAAAGAAAGAAAAAGACAACCTCAATAGACACAGGAGGACAAGAGTTAGCAGGCCTTGGTTAAAAAAAACAACAAACCTACTATGGTTAAACAAAGAAAATAGACACATGTGAAATAAGCATATGAAAATATACTACACATTCGATGTCATCAGTGAATTTTGAATTAGAACAATAATGAGATACCACTACACACCTATTTAAATGGCTAAAATCCCAAAACTGAAATACCGAAGTTGGTGATAATCAGAACAATTGGAGTTCTCATTTGTGGCTAGTGGGATACTTGGCAGTTTCTTACAAAATAAACGTACTTTTACCATACAGTGATCTAGTAATCATGCTCTTTGGTATTTACCCATAGGAACTGAAAAGTTATGAAAAGTTATGAAAGTAAGAGCCTTTACAGTGAGAAAATTCTATGATTCTATGGTTTTTCAACTCATTAATTTGTGTAGTTCATCCATTTTACTCATTGTATACACTTAAGTATATTGTTCCTTGAAATGGCCATTCAAAGTTGTTTCCTGTGCCACACACTATGAATGTTAGGGTTGGTCCTGTGTAAATCTTACCCCCATTGAATTAGTATTAGCCCTAAACAAGCAACTTTCTTCCATAAGGAAACAAAAAAGAGGTTCAGAAATGTCCAAACTAAGTTTTTATAAAACTGTGTTATCAAATCTTATTTATCAAAAAACTTCAAACATAGCAGTATGAGTTCCCATATACCCTTTACTCAGCTTCCCCAAATGTTAACATTTTATATTACTAGAGTATAATTATTGAAAGCAGAAAGTTTACATTGTCACAATGCTACTAACGATTTATAGACTCGTATTCAAATATTGCCTATTGTCTTGTGGTCCAGATTCAAATCTAGGATCACTTATTGCATTTGCTTGTCATATCTTCCCATTCTTCTCTAATCTAGGATAGTTCCTCAGTCTTTTTTTGTCTGTTATGACCTTGAACTAATGGAAAATCCTAGCCAGTCATTTTGTAGAATTTTTCTCAAATAGGGTTTGTTTGATATTTTCTCATGGTTAGACTGAGGATATGTATTTCTTGACAAGAACACTTCAGGAGAGATATTATGGCATTTTAAGTACATATTAGAGGTATAAACAAATCTGTGTGTCTCACTACTGGGGATGCTAACTTTGATGATATAATGTTATAATGATAGCTGCAAAATCACCATTTTTCCCTTTGTAATTATTTGAGATTGTTCAAATATTCTGCTTCTTGTTTAATTTCCCCATACTAATTTTAGCATCCATCAATAATTTTTGACTCCACCAATTTCTGTGGTGTTTGTTGATTGTCCATTTTCTATTCCCATCATTCCCTCTACATTTATTAACTATAATTTGAGTATAAGAAAGAGCTGTTCTTCTCCTTCATTTATGTATTTATCTGGTTATTTGTTTATATATATACATACATAAGTGTGAACTTGTGGATATTTATTTTATTCTATGGGTTAAAATTTATTACTATCATTAATAGTTTTGTTTCTCAAAGTGTTCCATATTTGGTCACTGGTACTCCTTCCAGCTGTCTCCTATATTTTTCCTACATGGCCATACAATTTTTGGAGTAATATCTTACTTTCTGACACCACAAAATGCTCCAGACCCATCTTTTACTTTCCTCTGTCTCAGCCTTGAATCAGTCATTTCTCCATGGAGTTCTTGTTCCTGGCATTAATAATGGTATTCAGAAACCAGAATCTTGGTATGAGGTGGACTTATCACTATCCAAGCTACCTCATTGTGTTTTCAGCCGAGAGAGCTAAATATATATATACGAATACATAAAAATATACAAGTATCTCTATTTTCATATTATCTATCTGGGTGTGTGTGTATACACACACACGTGTGCAGACACACATTATCTATCATCTGTCTATCTACATATATATATAACTTCAAATTGACATATGAATTCAAATTGCTACCTTGATTCCAATCCAGCACCACAGGGTTTATTCTAGCCTCCCTTACCCTTTCCTTATTTGTCACTCTTTAACAATTAAAAACCTGATTCTCATTATTTGCAGTCTATTTAGTCATTTGCTCAATTCTGGAATACACATAAAATATTTAAAAATCATTAACCTGTACACGTGTGAAAAATAAATTTACTAACAAGTTCAATATATGTGTACATTTCTTTTTGTCTTTAGCCTTTCAGTATATATTGTTCATGGTTAATTACAGTATGTTAAAATACTATTTTCCAAAGTTACTTAGGTTACCTCTTTCCCACCTCCTTCAGTGTGTTTTTTTTTCTTCTGCAGTGTGAGAAAATCCAGTACTTTGTGTTCAACTTAGACTACGAAACCAGAAGTTCTAGCAGAAAAGGTGATAATCCATATGTTCAATAAGATCCCCAGGTGATTCTTTTCATTGGAGAAATATGAGGAACACTGCTTGACGTCTCTACAACTAAGATGTCTAAAATGAAACTTCAATTATTCCTTCTTCCAAACTGTCCCATCCTGCAAATCTTTTCTTCCTCAGTGAATGGTGCCATGATTCACACAAAAACTTACTCAGTGCAAAAACCTGGGAATGATCCTCAATTCCTTCCTTTGCTTCACTTTCTGCATAGATTGCATCATTAGGTCCTCTGGAATCTCATCTCTCTCTCTCTTTCTCATCACATACATAATGTTTCTCTTCATCTTCATTGCCACCATCTTAGCCACTACCATTTCTCCTTTGCTCTACTTGAACAGCCTAGTATCTACACAACTATCTTTTCATTTATTTGCTGTCTCTTGCATCTAAGATAAAGTCAAAATCCTTAGCCTTATAGATTCTGGCCTTGCCTTTTCTTGTAAGTTGTATTTTCATACTTATAAGTACATGCACACTCACACACACACACACACGTATAGTTGGTATTTTTAGTTTAGGTTTTGTTTGCCCTCCCATCCTAGCATGAGAAAATTAATAAACAAAGTCAAACCAAAAAAAAAACTTAAAAAAATAAATTTGAATAATATCCTTTCCCTCCAGAACATTTCTCTAAAGCAGTATTATCATTAATGGCAGTCCAGACCAGAATTTTTTCCCTTAGACATAAAGGCATGGTGAAGAAGTCTCATTAAAAACTGGAATCTAAGCTTTCAATGTCAAATTCTGTCTCTAATCTTCTGCAGTAAGCCATAATGATTAAAGTATAGGAATCTGATCCAGAGGTCTGGTTTAGTACAATCTTTTTTTGTAATAAGCTTTGTACCTTAGACAAGTCATTTATCTCTCCTTTCCTTAATTTCTTCATTTATAAACGGAGATGTTAAGAGTATTGATATTCAAGGCTAATGAAAAAAGAATGCATCTAAGTACTGTATCAAACACTGTAAAAAGTGACCAGTTCAGGTTCTCTGCCCATTTTTAAATTGGAATATTTGGGGGTTTTTGATATTAAATTGTATGATTTCTTTAGATAATTTGGATATTAACTCCTTATCAGATATATCATTTGAAAAAATCTTTCTTTCAGTAAGTTACCTTTTCATTTTGTGATGTTTTCTCCTCTCTGCAAAAGCTTTTCAGTTTGACATAATCACACTTGTTTAATTTTACTTCTGTTGGCCTTGCCTGAGGAGAGAGACCCCCAAAAATATTGCTAAGATCGATGTCAATGTATTTTTCCTAGGGGTTTTATGGTTTCAGGTCTTAAATGTGAGTCTTCAATCCATTTTAAATTTATTTTTATGTATGGTATAAGGAAATAATTCAGTTTCACTCTTTTGCAAGTAGTTGTCCAATTTTCCTAACACCATTTCTTGTCTTTATTTCATTGTATGTTCTTGCCTCCTTTGTTGTAGATTAATTGATCACATAACTGGGGGTTCATTTCTGGGCTCTCTGTTCTATTCCACTGACCTGTATGTCTGTTGTTATTCTAATACCATACTCTTTTGATTACTATAGCTTTGTAGTATAGTCTGAGATCAGTGCATGTCATACCACCAGCTTTGTTTTTCTTTCTCAATATAGCTTTGGTTATTGGAGGTTTTTTGTTTGTTTGTTTGGATGATTCTATACAAATTTTAGGATTATTTGTTCTAATTCTGTGAAAAATACCATTGGTATTTTGATCGGGGTTACATTGCTTTGGGAATACATACAAATGACCAAAAGACACATGAAAAGATGCTCAGTATCACTAATCATCTGCGAAATGCAAACCAAAACCACAGTGAGATATTACCTTACACCTGTCCGAATGGCCATCATCAAAAAGGGAACCCTTGTGCACTGTTAGTGGGAATGTAAATTGGTGCAGCCACTATGGAAATCAGTACAGAAGTTACTCCAAAAGTTAAAAAATAGAATTACCATATGATCCAACAATTCAACTTCTGAGTATCTATCCAAAGAAAACAAAAACACTAATAAGAAAGGATGTATGCACCCATCTGTTCATTGGAGCATTAGTTATAATAGCCAAAATATGGAAGAAACTAGTGTCCATAAATAGATGAATGGATAAAGAAGATGTGGTATATATATATATACACATATATATAATGAAATATTACTTAGTCCTAAAAAAGAATGAAATATCTTCATTTGCAACAACATGGACTGACCTAGAGTACTAGGTGCACTAAGTGAAATAAGTCAGACAGAGAAAAACAAATACTGTATGATTTCACTTATATATATGTGAAATCTAAAAAATAGAACAAAACAAAACAGAAACAAACTCGTAGATACAGAGAACAAACTGGTGATTACTAGAGGGGAAGGGGGATAAGGGATTGAGAGAAATAGGTGAAGGGGATTAAGTGGTACAAATCTCCAGTTATAAAATAAAAGTCTTGGGGATGCAATCTACCGCGTAAGGAATATAGTCAGTAATACTGTAATAATTTTGTATGGTGATATATGGTTACTAGACTTATCATGGTGACCAATTCAAATGTATTTAGATGTTGGATCACTATGTTGAACACTTGAAACTAACATAATATTGTATGTCAACTCTACTTCAATAAAAATGTGACCAGTTATCATTAATTGGTATTATAATTACAGTTTCTCTGCATAAAGGCACATTTTATTGATTTTCTCATTATAAAGTATAAAAGTACCTTTTACTTTCAAAATGAGTTCTAAGATTACTTGTTAATGTTAATATGGTAATTTAAAAGATGTCTAGATATAATTTAATTTTAATTGCCTAACACAAATATGTCTGCTATTCACCAGTATGAATTCAAACCTATTAGTAAAGATGTCAAATGAGTCACCAAAACATTTTTGTTTATTGCCTCTCATTGAACCCTAAATGCTAACAAGATTTTTTGTTGGAATGAGGGATCAAAATTTTATACTCTTTAAGAACTAATGCCATAGCTGTTTTATTTTTATAAATAAAGCTCTTCCCATTTACTTTATAGTGTATAATTTTTGAATGGCCTGGAAAGAGAAAAATTATTCTTTGTGCTGACAAAAATGATAAAGAGGCTCATTGCTGATGAAGGGAAGAAGACTAAAAACAATAGAGAAAGAAGGATTAATTCCTCTTTCAAAAGGGGGACAAGATACTAGAGCTTTCTGCAGGGAAACTGAAGCACACCTTTCTTTCTGAGATTTGAAAGGAAGAGATGCCCTACATTGAAATATCTAGAGTATATCTTCCATTTAAAAATGAACCTAGCTAATCATCCAGTGGGGAGAAAAGAGTAAAATAGCCTTTGATCAAGTCCTTTCTGTGGTATTAAATGCAACTAATTATAATGAATATCACATATCTAATGAGTTCAAGAATTCCCCTTGGAAGAATTGGTCTGTCCTTTACAAAAAAGAGAGTTCAAGTGAGTTATTTGCATTTGGTAGGGAAGCTCTACTGTCTAAATCATACTCATTTAAAGGTCCAGTTCAGGGCTTCCCTGGTGGTGCAGTGGTTGAGAGTCTGCCTGCTGATGGAAAGGACACGGGTTCGTGCCCGGGTCTGGGAAGATTCCAAATCCCGTGGAGCAGCTAGGTCTGTGAGCCATGGCCACTGAGCCTGCGCGTCCGGAGCCTGTGCTCCGCAAGGGAGAGGCCACAACAGTGAGAGGCCCGTGTACCGAAAAAAAAAGGTCCAGTTCAAAGTCTGCCATAATTTGTTATTATATATGTAATTTTTGAATGTAATATACAGTTATATATGTATATAACATCAACAAGAAAGTGACAGGCTTTAGAGTCAAGAAAATATATAGGTGAAGTGTAAAAGGGTTGGAATAGATATACCATAACGGTAACAACACAACAAAACAAGACAACAACAACAAAACTGGAGTGGCTAAGAAAATATCAGAAACAAAATGTTTTAAGACGAAAATTTTTACTAGAGACAAAGACGTTTTTAAATGATAAAATGATTATTCCATCTAGAATGTATAATAATTATAAACTCAATGTACTCAAGAGTACTCAATGATGAAGTGCCCATGGTGACAGTGCCTATGCTGATAGTGCACATAATGGCAGTCAAAATAGTGACAGTACCAATGGTGACATTGCTCATGGTGACATTGCTTAACATGATAGTACTTGTGGAGATAGAGCGCATGGTGACACTGCCCACCATGACAGTGCTCTTGGTGACAGTGCACACGGTGACAACCCATGCTGACAGGGCTCACGGTGATAGTGCTCATGGTTGCATTACCCATGGTGACAGTGCTCACAGTGACAGTGCCTATGGTGGCAGTGCCCATGGTGACAATGCCCATGGTGACACTTCCCACGGTGACACTGCCCGTGATGACACTGCCCACAGTGAAAGTGCCCACAGTGACAGTGCTCACGGTGATAGTGTCCATGGTAACAGAGCTCTTTGTGAGAGTCCGAATTGTGCCAGTGCCCATGGTGAAAGTGGTAATGGTGATAGTGCTCACCGTAATAGTGCTCATGCTGGCAGTGCAAATGGTGACAATACCTATGGTGAGAGTACTGATGGTGAATATACCCATGGTGACAGTTATAGTGACAGTTCTCATGGTGACAGTGCTCATAATAGCAATGCCCAAGGTGGCAGTGTGCGTGGTGCCATTGCTAATGGTGATAGTACACTTGGTGGCAGTTCCCCTGTGGACAGTACTGAAGGTGACTCTGCACATTGTGACATTGCCCATGGTAACCTTGCTCACAGTGATAGTGCACCTGGTGACAGTGACCATAATCACAATTCTCACGGTGTAGTGCTCACGGTGACAGTGCCTATGGTGACAATACCCAGGGTGACAGTGCTCTTGGTGATAGTGCCTATGTTGACAGTGTCCATGATCATAATTCTCACGGTGATAGTGTCCATGGTGACAATACCCAGGGTGACATAGCTCATGGTAACAATGCTCACGGTGAATGTGCCCATGGTCACAGTACCTAGGTTGCAAAGCCCATGCTGAGAGTGCTCATGGTGACAGTGCCCATGGTGACAATACCCAGGGTGTCCTGCCCATGGTAACAGTGCTCATGGTGACACTGCTCATGTTGGCAGTGCCATAAGTGACAGTGCTCATTGTGGCATTGCTCACCGTGACAGTGCTCATGGTGACCGTGCCCATGGTGCCAGTGCCGATGGTGATAGTGCCAGTAGTGACAGTGATCACGGTGAAAGTGCCCATGGAGTCATTGCCCATGGCGATAGTGCTCATGGTGACAACCCCATGGTGACAGTGCCAATTGTGATAATCCCCGTGGTGACAGTTCTCAGGGTGAAAGTGACCATGGTGACATTGCTCATGGTGACAGTGCTCATGGTGACTGTGCTCAAGGTGATAGTCTACATGTACAGAGTGCCCATGGTGATAGTGCTCATGGTGAGAGTCCTCACGTTGATAGTGCACATGGTGACAGTTCTCATTGTGAAAGTGCTCATGATGACAGTGCCCATGTTTGTAGTTCACATTGTGACAGTGCTCACGGTGATAGTGACCATGGTAACAGTGTACATGGTGGCCGTGCCCTTGTGACAGTGCCCATGATGACAGTACACATGGTGACAGTGCTCATGGTGCTAGTGCTGACAACCCATGCTGACAGTGCTTATGGTGACAGTGCTCAGGGTGAATGTGCCCATGGTCTCAGTACCTAGGGTGAAAATGCCCACGGTGGCAGTTCTCATAGTGACAGATCTCATTGTGAAAGTGCTCATGTTGGCAGTGCCCAAGGTGGCAGTGCTCGTGGTGACAGTGCTCTTGGTGACAGTGCTCATTGTGGCAGGGCCCATGGTAACGGTGCTCATGGCGATAGTGCCCATGGGGACACTGCCCATGGTGGTAGTGAACCAGGTGGAAGTGTAAAATAGTGACAGTGCCCATGCTGACAGTTCTCCTGGTGACATTGCTCATGGTGATAGTGCCCATGGTGAAAGGACTCATGGTGACAGTTCACTTTGTGCCAGTGTCCATGGTGACAGTGCTCACGGTGATAGTGCTCACGGTAATAGTGCTCATGGTGACAGTGCAAATGGTGACAATACCCATGGTGACAGTACTCATGGTGAAAATGCCCATGGTGGCAGTTCTCATAGTGACACTTCTCATAGTGACAGTGCTCCTAATAGCAGGTCCCAAGGTGGCTGTGCTCGTGGTGACAGTGCTCATGGTGACAGTGCGCTTGGTGGCAGTTCCCATGGGAACAGTACCAATGGTGACACTGCACATTGTGACAGTGCCAATGGTAACCTTGCTCACAGTGATAGTGCACATGGTGACAGTGTCCATGATGACATTGCCCATGGAGACACTGCTCATTGTGACAGTGCTCATGGTGACAGTGTTCATGGTGGAAGAGCCCACAGTGACAGTGCTTATTGTAGCAGTGCTCATGGTGGTGACACTGCCGATGATGACAGTGCTTATGGTGATAGAGTTCACACGTGCTGTACTCATGGTGATAGTGCTCATGGTGGCAGGGCCCATAGTGACAGTGCCCATGGAGAGTGTCAAAAGTGACAGTGCCCATGGTGACAGTTATTACGGTGACAGTGCCCATGGTGATATTACCCATGGTGACAGTACTCAGTGATAAAGTGCCCAAGGTGAGAGTGGCCATGGTGATAGTGCACATGGTGGCAGTGCCAAATGGTGACAGTGACCACGATGATATTGCTCATGGTGACATTGCTTAAGGTGATATTCTTTGTGATGATACTGCGCATGGTGATATTGCCCATGGTGGCGGTGCCCACGGTGCCAGTGCCCACAGTGACATTGTCCATGGTGATAGAGCCCATGGTAACAGTGAACATGGTGGCACTGCCCATGGTGACAGTGCTCACAGTGAAAGTGTTCCTCACGGTAATACTGCTCACACTGACATGCCCACAGTGAAAATACCCATGGTGACAGTATTCATCGTCAAAGTGCCCATGGTGGCAATACTCATAGTGACAGTTCTCATGGTGACAGTGCTCACGGTGACAGTGCAAATGGTGACAATAACCATGGTGACAGTACTCATGGTGAAAATACACATAGTGGCAGTTCTCATAGCGAGGGTTCTCGTGACAGTGCTCATAATAGTAGTGCCCAAGGTGGCAGTGCTCGTAGTGAGAGTGCTTTTTGTGACATTGCTCACGGTGATACTTCTCATAGTGACAGTGCCCGTGATGACAGAGCCCATGTTGACATTGTTCATAGTGAAATTGCTCATGGTGACAATTCTCATGGAGACATTGCCGTTGGAGAGAGCACCCATGTTGACAGTGCCCATGGTGACGTGCTCATGTTGACAGTGCTCATAGTGATGGTGCCCATGGTGACATTGCCCATGGTGGCAGTGCTCACGGTGCCAATGCACACAGTGACGGCGCCCATGCTGACAGTTCTCATGGCAATAGAGCCCATGGTGACACCGCACATGGTGATACTGCCAATGGTGACAGTACTCATGGGGACAGTGCTCATGTTTGCAGTACCCCTGGTGACAGTGCTCACACTGACAGCGCCCATGGTGACATTGCCTGTGGTGACTCTGCTCACGGTGACATTGCCCATGGTGACAGTGACTATGGGGATATTTCTCACGGTGATAGTGCCCATGGTGACAGGGCTCATGGTGATAGTCCACACTGTGACAGTGCCCATGGTGACAGTGCTCACAGTGAAAGTTCAAATGGTAATTCTGCTCACAGTGACAATGCCCATGGTGAAAATGCCCATGGTTACAGTATTCATCGTCAGTGACCATGGTGTCAATTCTGACAGTGACAGTTCTCATGGTGACAGTGCTCATGGTGACAGTGCAAATGGTGACAAGACCCATGGTGACAGTACTCATGGTGAAAATACACATAGTGGCAGTTCTCATAGCGAGGGTTCTCATCATGACAGTGCTCATAATAGTATTGCCCAAAGTGGCAGTGCTCGTGGTGACAGTGCTCTTGGTGACATTGCTCACGGTGATTGTTCTCATGGGGACAGTGCCCATGGTGATATTACCCATGGTGAGAGTACTCAATGATAAAGTGCCCATGGTGACACTGCCAAAGGAGACCCTCCTCATTGTGACAGTGCTCATGGTAACAGTGTTCATGGTGGAAGTGCCCATGGTGACAATGTTCATTGTGGCAGTGCTCATGGTGACAGTGCCAATGATGACAGTTCTTAAGGTGATAATGTTCACAGTGTCTGTGCTCATGGTGATAGTGCTCACAGTGGCAGTGCCCATAGTGACCCTATTTATGCTGGCAGTAACCACGTTGATAGACCCATGGTGACAGTGCCCATGATGACAGTGCAATGGTGAGAGAGCTCACGGTGACAGTGACAATGGTGACAGTGCCCACGGAGGCAATGGCCACGGTGAAAGGCTCATGGTGACAGTGCCCATGGTGACAGTGCCCATGATGAGACTGCCCATGGTGACAGTGCTCACGGGGAAAGTGCCCATGATAACATTAACCACGGTGATAGTGCCCCTGGTGACAGTGCTTAACGGTGACAATGCTCTTGCTGATATTGCCTTTGGTGACAATGCTCATGGTGAAATTGCCCATGCTGAAAATGTTCATGGTGACATTGCCCATGCTGACAATGCTCATGGTGACAGTGCCCATGCTGACAATGTTCATGATGACATTGCCTTTGGAGAGAGTACCCATGTTGACAGTGCCCATGGTGACGTGCTCATGTTGACAATGCTCACAGTGATAGTGCCCACGGTGCCAGTGCTCACAGTGACAGTGTGCACGCTGACAGTTCTCATGCTGATAGTGCCCATGGTGACATTTCACATGTTGATACTGCCAATGGTGACAGTGCTCATGGTGACAGTGCTCATGGTTGCAGTACCCCTGGTGACAGTGCTCAAAATGACAGTGCCCATGGTGGCAATGCCCATGGTGACAGTGCCCACAGTGCCATTGCCTATAGTGACACTTCTCATGGTGACATTGCCCATGGTGACAGAGCTCATGGTGAGATTCCGCATTGTGCCAGTGTCCATGGTGACAGTGCTCCAGGGGAAAGTGCTCATGGTAATGCTGCTTACGGTGACAGTGCCCAAGGTGAAAATACCCATGGTGACAGTACTCATGGAGAAAGTGCCCATGGTGGCAATTCTCATAGTGACAGTTCTCATGGTGCCAGTGCTCATGCTAGCATTTAACATGGTGAGAGTACCGATTTGGCAGTGCACATGGTGACAGTGCCCATGGTAACCGTGCTCACGATGATATGACACATGGTGACAGTTATCACGACTGTTGTGCTGATGCTGATAATGCTCCCAGTCATATTGCCCATGGTTAAGTTGCCCATGGTTACAGTGCTCACAGTACTAGTGAGCATAGTGATAGTGTACTTGGTGACTGTGCCCATGGTGACATTTCTCACGATGACAGTGCCTATGGTGACACTGCTCATGGTGACAGTGCCCATGGTGACAGTTTTCACTTTGATAGTGCCCATGGTGAAAATACCCATGGTGACAGTTTGCAAGGTGAAAGTGCTCCTGATGACAGTGTCCATGTTGGTAGTTCCATTGGGGAGAGTGTTCACAGTGATAGTGACCATGGTAAGCTTGCAGATGGTGGCCATGCCATTGGTGACTTTGCCAATGATGACAGTACTGTTGGTGACAGTTCACATGGTTCTCATGGTGATTTTACCCATGGTGACAGTACTCATGGTTAAAGTGCCCATGGTGATACTGCACATGGTGGCAGGGCGAAATGGTGACAGAGACTATGGTGACATTTCTCATGGTGACATTGCTTAAGGTGAGAGTCCTTATGGTGATAGTGCACCTGTTGACAGTGCTCACGGTGATAGTGCCCTTGGTGAAAGTGCCCATGGTGACAGTGCCCACAGTCACAATTCTCAAGGTGTAGTGCTCACGGTGACAGTGCCCATGGTGACAATACCCAGGGTGATAGTACTCATGGTGATGGTCCCCATGCTGACAGTGCCCATGTTCACAATTCTCACGGTGATAGTGCCCATGGTGACAATACCCAGGGTGACAGAGCTCACGGTAACAGATCTCACGGTGGCAGTGCCCACGGTGACAGTGCCCATGCTGAGAAATCCCATGGTGATACTTCCCATTGTGACAGTGCCCACGATGACAGTGCCCATGGTGACAGTGCCCAAGATCAGAGTGCCCATGCTGACATTGCGCATGGTGACAGTACTCATGGTGAAAATGGCAATTCTCATAGAGTTCTCATGGTGACAGTGCTCATGGTGGCACTGCCCTAGGAAGCAGTGCTCATGGTGACAGTTCCCATGGTGAGAGTACCGATGGTGGCAGTGCACATGGTGAGATTATCAATGGTGGCAGTGCGCATGGTGACTGTTCTCATGGTGACAGTGCCTACGGTGACAATGCTCACCGTGACAGTGTGCATGGTGATGCTGCGACAGTGACACTGCCACGGTGTAAGTGCTCATGGTGACAGTGACCATGGTGATACTGCTCAAGGTGATAGTGCCCATGGTGGCTGTCGTAACGTTGATAATGCTCATGGTGAAAGTTCCCATGGTGACAGTTCCCATGGTGAAAGTGCTCCTGATTACTGTGCCCATATTTGGAGTTCCCATGGTGACTGTGCTCATGATGGCATCGCCCTGGGTGGCAGTCCTGGTGGTGACAGTGCTCATGGTGGCAGTTCCCATGGTGAGAGTACCGATGGTAGCTGTGCACATGGTAACCGTGCTCACCGTGATAGTGCCCATGGTGACAATGCTCACGGTGATAGTGCAGATGGTGATAGTTCTCACGGTGATAGTGCCCATGGTTAAGGTGCCCATTGTGACAGTGCTCACGGTAATTGTGGGCATAGTGATAGTGCACTTGGTGATCATGCCCATGTTGACAGTACACATGGTGTTACTGCTCAAGGTGATTGTGCCCGTGTTCACTGTGTGCATGGTGACACTTCTCACGGTGGCAGTGCCTATGATGACAATGTTCATCATGACAGTGCCCATGGTGACACTGCCACAGTGACAGTGCCAATGGTGACAGTGACCATGGTGCTACTGCACAAAGTGATAGTGCCCATGGTGATAGTCCTCACGTTAATAGTTCCCATGGTGAAATTGCCCATGGTGAGAGTTCCCATGTTGAAAGTGCTCATCATGACAGTGCCCATGATGGTAGATCCCATGGTGACAGTGCTCACAGTGATACTGACCATGGAAAGAGTGCATATGGTGGCTGTGCCCTTGGTGAAAATGCCCATGCTGACAGTACTGTTGGTGACAGAGCTCACGGTGATAGTGCCCATGGTGACAGTGTACATGTTTGTAGTGCACATGGTGGCAGTGAAAAATGTTGACAGTTCCCATGGTGAGAGTGCTCATGGTTAAAGTGCACATGGTAACAACCCATGATGACATTCCTCATGGTTACAGGGCACAAGGTTGCAGGACCCATGCTGACAGTGCCCACAGTGACACTGCCCATGTTGACAGTGCCCATGGTGACAGTGCCCATGGTCTCATTGCCTCTGGTGACAGCGCTCACAGTAATAGTGCCCATAGTTAGAGTGCCCTTAGTGGCCGTGCCCATGGTGACAGTACACATGGTGATATTGCTCGCGGTGATAATGCCCATGGTGACAGTGTCCATGGTGATGGTTCTCACGGTGAGAGTGCCCATGGTGATACAGCTCATGATGATAGTGCCCATGGTGACATTCCTCACAGTGATAGTGCCCATGGTGATAGTACACTTGGTGGCCGTGCCCATTGTGACAGTGCCCGTGGAGGCAGTGCCCACAATGACAGTGCCCATGGTGACAGTGACGACAGTGACAGTGCCCATGGTGACAGTTCTCACGGTGACAGTGCCATGGAGACAGTTAGCATGGTGAGATTTCTCACAGTGATAGTGCTCATTGTCACAATGCTCATAGTGACAATGCCCTTTGTGCCAGTTCCCATCAAGACATGCCGCACTGTGACAGTTCTCACGGTAACAGTGCCCATATCATGATATTACCCATGGTGAGAGTGATCATGATTAAAGTGCCCATGGTGACACTGCTCATGGTTGCAGTGTGAAATGGTGGCAGTGCCCATGGTGACATTGCTCATGGTGACATTGCTTATGGTGATAGTCCTTCCGGTAATAGTGTGTATGGTGAAACTGCACACAGTGACAGTGCTCATGGTGACAGTGTTCACAGCGATAGTGCCGATGGTGAATGTGCCCATGGTGACAGTGCCTGTAGTCACAATTCTCATGGTGTAGTGCTCACGGTGACAGTGTCCATGGTGACAATACACAGGGTGATAGTACTCATGGTGACAGTGCTCATGGTGACCTTCGGTCACCTGGCAGGAAGCTACGACGGCCAGACCTATGGTAACCTGTGCAGCGAGGTGATAGTCCCCATGCTGACAGTGCCCACGTTCACAATTCTTACGTTCTGCTCATATCTTTATTTATATTTTTTCTATGTTCTCTGGGTTTATTGTTTTGATCTTCTGATGTTAGTTAAAATACTTGGTTATTAATTTTAATAAATCTTTTTAATTATAAAGAGTTGAACATTTTGAAGATTCCAGCTTACTTGTAATTATCTAAGGGCAAGGTCCTCCACATTGTTGCTGGCCTAAGGCTTAGTTCTCCATAGAGCAATGTATATTTTAACATATTTTCCCCTTGACTATCTGTGTTTTCCTACTTCTCAACTTTCTTTGCAGACAAGCTCTTTGAAATACCCTTCACTTATTTTACAGCCAATAAGTGTTTAAAATAATGTGTATTTTTTAAGATAAATCTTCTTATATAATTAGGCAGAAAATCTGATCTGCCATATTTTTCAAAACAACATAATTTCACACTTCTCCGTGATTAATCTGTTGTATTACACAACCATCGAGTTTTTAGCTTTATCAATGACATGTATTTAAAAATGTTTTAAAGACCCTCCCAGTCTTTTAAAACATCCTTGTTCCTTGTTTCAGTTCTAGTTTTATGCATATTTTCTGCCTTGCACCTGATTATTCCAACATCTGATGGATGGCCTTGGGAATCTAATTCTGGTATTGATTGTTTTTGCTGATTATCTCCACTTGTAGCTGATTTTTTCATTAATGTATTAATTTAGATCATGAGCTCATGTTTATCTAAACACCTCACCTTGTAAGAGGCTTAGGTGTGAACGCTCATGAGTTTCAGCAGAAAGTCGGCAAAGGTATATTTGTGTCCCTCCAATGAATTGCCCGCATGGACCCCGATTTCTAGAAGTGTTGGGCCAAAACTCCCTCTAGGGGCAGGGGACTCAGACAGGGCTGCTTTGCGGCCCCCGCTCTGGGGCATGGGCACTGAGCGGCCAGGGGCCTGGGCAGGTGCCTCTCCGCATGTTTCTGTGGGGAAAACCTGCCTGAGACTTCGGTCGCCTTGCAGGAAGCTACATCGCCCAGACCTGTGGTTACTTGTTCAGCGAGGTGTACTCCGTGGACACGTTCTACACACACATCAAGTAGGAGGGCGACCTGAGTGGAAAGGTGAGAGGCCGGGTTGCCTCACAGACCAAGAAGGCGATCTTTGGCATAGGCCTAAATTCTTGTGCCACCCCACAGGGCCTGCCGCACTCTGAGGGCCCTACATTGGTCCCCCTGCTCCCCTGCCCTTTGTTCAGTCACAGCAGAGATGGTCACACCCACACCGTCACTGAGGGCAGTGTTCCAAACTCCTGCACCCCACCCCCTCTCCGCAGGTTGCCATGGATGACAGAAGCTGCATGCTGAGGCCAGGGCTTACCGAGGATGCAAAGGGCAGTCATGATGGCCTTAAATGATTTCATCTTAAAGGGCAGTCATGATGGCCTTAAATGATTTCATCTTGCATCAGATTTGGCAAACTTTAAGAGCTAGGAAATTGTCCACTTTACAGAAATGTTCAAATTTACTGGCATTTCATATATTCTCTGCTATAACATTGTCCTGATTCTTTCTGTAGATTATTTACTTATGTTTTTGTTTTGCTTAATCAAAGTGTGTTTGTTACATCATTTCAAAGAATATTCTTTTGACTTACTAAATCACCTCAACTTTATACATTATCTGTTTTATTACGTTCTGCTCATATCTTTATTTATATTTTTTCTATGTTCTCAGGGTTTATTGTTTTGATCTTCTGATGTCAATTATACACTTGGTTATTACTTATAATAAATCTTTTTAATTATAAAGATTTGAACTTTTTGAAGATTCCAGCTTACTTGTAAGTATCTAAGGGTCAAGTCCTCCACATTGTTGCTGGCCTAAGGCTTAGTTCACCATATAGCAATGTATATATTGACATATTTTCCCCTCGACTTTCTCTGTTTCCCTACATGTCACCTTTCTTTGCAGACAAGCCATTTGAAATACCCTTAACATATTTCACAGCCAATAAGTGTTTAAAATAATGTGTATTTCTTAAGATAAATCTTCTTATATAATTAGGCAGAAAATCTGATCTGCAATATTTTTCAAAACAGCATAATTTCACTCTTCTCCATGATTAATCTGTTGTATTACACAACCTTCGAGTTTTTAGCTTTATCAATGACATGTACTTTAAAAATGTTTTAAAGATCCTACCAGTCTTTTAAAACATCCTTGTTCCTTGTTTCACTTCTAGGTTTACATATATTTTCTGCCTTGCACCTGATTATTCCAACATCAGATGGATGGCCTTGGGAATCTAATTCTGATATTGATTGTTTTTTCTGATTGTCTCCACCTGTAGCTGATTTCTTCATTATTGTGTAAATTTAGAACATAAGCTCATGTTTAGCTAAACAGCTGACTTTGTAAGAGGCATAGGTGTGAACACTCGTGAGCTTCAGCTTCAGTAGTTGTGGATCACGGGCTCTAGAGCGCAGGCTGAGTAGTTGTTTCGCACAGTCTTACTTGCTCCGTGGCATGTGAAGTCTCATTTGCAGGTTCTGGGGAGGATTAAATGAGCTCATATGATATCCAATTGACTGAGGCAGAGTAGGCTTGGGATGAATCTTTGCTTGGTTTTCATTAGCTGCGGAGAAGAGGATGACAGCTTGGTGCCTCTCCAAATTTCACATGGGTGTGCCTCCCTTGGGGATCTTGTTAAATGCAGGCTGGTATTCAGTAGTTCTGGGTGGGGCCTGGATTCTGTCCTGCTAAGAAGCTCCTAGGTGACGGTGATGCTGAGTGCAAGGGTCCAGCTCCTGCATTTCTCCCTTTCCGGAAGAGCAGGACGTCTGCCCCCCGGGAGGAGAAAACATCCACAAAGTGACTACTAGGCCCTACCAGCTTCCCTTTCAGGCAAGGGACCTTTACCACTGCTCCCAACCATTGTGTCTGAGGCGCAGCAAGCCAAAACACTGAGATGCTGAGGTTTGCAGCAAAGAGGAGGTTTATTCACAGGGCAGCCATGCGAGGAAGTGACGTGAAAATAGGTCTCCAATCCTCCTTCCCGAAAGCAAGGGGCTTGGGGTATCTGTGGGATAAAGAATAAAGAAGCAGGGCAGTATGGGTCATGGGGAGCTTGAGGCAAGGTGATTGGACAAAGATGTGCTCCTCATTGTTCTGAGCTGGTGTAATAGGCTACAGGGCTCAGCACATTCTCAGGCTGGAGTGTTTGGCCCTCTGATGGCAGAAGGCCAAAAGGCACTTGCCCAGGTGGAAGATCGGTGGTCCTCTCCACTCTAAACCAGCTCCGCCTACCTAGGCACAGCTGATTCCAAGTTCCTGGACAATACCGGGGCAAACATCTTTTTGCTTATGCTACATGCTACTTGGAGGACGTGCAAGTGTTCAAGGTACCTTGATGAGTGAAGACAGGATTTCACTAATCATGACGCATGGTTTCACTTCCAGGTGAGCAGAAGAGACCTGTAGGCGGAGTCTGGCTCCTGGCACCTGGAATTGGAGGCAGATGGTTTAAAAACGGGCTCCCCCACCCTCTGTGTGATCTGAGGTAGATAGACTATTGATCCTTTTCTCCAATTAAAATGTGTGACTGGAAACACACTTAGTGGCATGTCTGACACACAGTAGTTATGCTACCGTAGGTCATTCTTGGAAACTGAAGCCGTGGTTTTGAGGGATCATCAAAACGAGTACAATGCTTGCCATGTTTCTCCTTGTTCATCCTGGTGACAAACCTGGTAGACAGAGCTCCATCCTTTCCCACAGGACCACACCCCTAGTACTTAGAGTGAAGTGGTTATGTCTCACTTAAGGCACCTTTTCCTTTTCCTTCCTTCTTTTTTCTTCATTAATCTTCATCCAACTGGCCTTTCTAAATTTTACACAAAACAAAACCATTTCTCAATGGATTCAGATACTACCCCAAGTTAGTATTCCAACCAAGTTCTTGATCTTCCGGGTCTCATCATCAGAAATTTCTGAGCCTAAATCTTCTCTAGTTTCTAGAATCACTCATTTTCTCATTTCTCCCTTCTCCTTTGAGTTCAGAGTCTTGCCAATTTAGTCCCTTCCCTAACCACAACTTATAATAAGGTGACACAGCAAAGTGATGAAAGTCTAGACGGTCTGGTTTTACTCCTGGGTTTTTGCCACCTACTTACTGTGTGGCATTAGGCAAGCTATTCAACGTCTCTGGGCCTCAGTTTCCCCAAAAAAGTGAATATTACGAATATTACCTGCCGGGCTTCCATAGTGGTGCAGTGGTTGGGAGTCCGCCTGCCGATGCAGGGGGCACGGGTTCATGCCCCGGTCCGGGAGGATCCCACATGCCGTGGAGCGGTTGGGCCCGTGAGCCATGGCCGCTGAGCCCGCGCGTCCAGAGCCTGTGATCGGCAGCAGGAGAGGCCACGACAGTGAGAGGCCTGCGTACCACAAAAAAAAAGAACATTACCTGCCTATAGGGTTGCCATTATGAGGAATATGTGGGTTAATATTTGGTAAGAACTTAGAATAGTACTTGTTATAGTCTAAGCACTACAGTTGTGCTTTTTAATAATAATAAGTGAAACTCCAAATGTATACCTTACTCAACTTTCTGTCATAACTTTGAAGTGTTGGTCTATCTGTTGGGTCTTGTCAGCCTGTAAAGGAGGTGAGGTGTCCGTAGCTTTGGTGTGAGACGTGCTGCCTGCCGAAGCACCGATGCCCGTCAACGCCGTGACCGCCAAAGCCGTGAACGGGTGCTGGAGAAAGCAGGAGCAGAATGGAAGATGACGGCGTGGGAAGGAGGTGTGGTGTCCATAGGTTCGGGGTCTGAGGTGCTGCCTGCTGAAGCACCGATGCCCGCCAAAGCCGTAAATGGGGTGCTGGAGAAAACAGGAGCAGAACGGAAGATGACGGCGTGGGAAGGAGGCGTGGTGTCCATAGGTTCGGGGTCAGACGTGCCGCCTGCTGAAGCACCGATGCCCGGCAAAGGCGTAAATGGGGTGCTGGGGTAAACAGGAGCAGAATGGTAGATGATGGCGTGGGAAGGAGGTGTGGTGTCCATGGGTTCCATATCAGAGCTGCTGTGTGCCTGATCTGAGAGCAGAGAGTGACAGTGGGAGAGCTTCTCACTCCTTTTATATCTGACGGCTCCGCCTGCCTCTGTGACATGTCCATTGTACGTGTCACAGAGAAAGGGCGGGCGGGGCAGGGGGTGAGGCAGGGGGCACATGCGAGCCCAGCTGGTGGAGAAACCCCAGTCCAGAGGCAAAAGGTGGGGCCCCTTCTGGACGTTCTAGTGGCTGGGTCTTCTCGCTGTGGGTGGCAGGTGTTTGGCACGGGATGGGCCACCATGCAGTGACTGTTGGGGACTGTGGAAGTCTTCTACTTCAGAGCTCACCATGCCTGGGCACCGGCTCTGCAGGCCCCTCAGCTGCGCGTATGTATCGGCCAGCCCTTCCCCACTACGGGGCCCAGAGGCCAGAGGCTGCTCAGAGCTGAGGGCAGGAGGCACCCAGAGCTTGCCAGGGTGTGGGCCACCTCCTCCGGGGACCTCCCCAGCTTCTCTGCGAGGCCTGGAGACAGGATCGCCTTCTCCAGGGCTGCTCAGCTGCCAGCATCACCGTGAGCCAGGTGGCGAAGGTTTCTGAGCAGGAGATGCAGAGCCCTGATCCGACTGCATGCTGCACCCCACGATGTCCCTTCCTGGCAGGTAGGTTCTTTCTTCACTTCTTTTTTGAAATTTGGTCAGAGAACATTTAAACCTTGCACTGTTCTTCAGGGTATACAGATGGTAGTGGCTTAGCCGGGATTCGAAGCAAGCCTGTGTGATTCCAGAGCTCATGTTCTGGACTGTGGTGCCCCCTTATCATATATGCTTCATGTGTTCCTTGTTTTTCATTTTTTCTTGTAGTCCCTATGGTACTTAGCCCTAAGTGCCATACCTGTAACGAACAGCTACACTGCCCTGTGGGAAGTCTTCTTCTGTTCAACACATGAATTGGTCATCCACCGCACTGTGTTCTAATCTCAGAAGATACAGGTCAGGGACCACCAGTTGTCAGCTGGTGCTACCATTGGTGCTGCCATTCCACATGTCTAACTGAGGCTTGAAGGCCGGATTTTCCCTTTGTCTAGTTTGAAGGATCCAGATATGTAAAGATTGTAGTCTAGATAAATCATGGGCTATCCTGAAAGAAATTCACCAGTGAATTGTTCCGTGTGGATTAGAAGCCAGTTTCTCTGGCCTTCCTGGAGTATATCCAGCAAGGCGTCTCATTCATGTCTAGAAAGCCAATATATCCTTTATTGCAACTTCAGCGTGGAGCGATGTATTGGTTTAAAGTACGATCAACACAATTTGGTCATTGTGAGTATGCCAGCTGGGTCCACTCTTTATTACACATATGTAACTCGAGAGATTCTTATGCCCAAGAGAGGAGACGTACTCTTGGGTGTCTAGGACGAGGGAAACATGTGTTGTTATTCAGGAGCTGGAAGCTGATGGTCTACACATCACTTGACCTTGTTTAAAACTTGTGTCTTTGGCTTGCTTCATTGGAGTGTTTTCTCTCTCCTGGGGCTGACATTGTGTGTTATGTATCACACAGGTGACATGTAGAAGTTTCAGAACCCAGAATCGTATAGATCAGTCAGAATGTATTTCTATACTTTTGTTCAAAGTCCATTGAAAATAACACTGGGCATAATTCATATATTCCAGAATTAGTTGGACCCTCTGCTCGTGAGATTCTTTTTATGGTATGTCACAGCAAATTTGGACTTCCATCCCCAATAAACTTTGGGGTTGGAGGACACAAAAAGCTTTTGCTCACACCTAAATTATGTCTGAAAGAAAAGGGTAAATATTATAAGCCCTTTCTAACCTCTCCAAGAGCAGAAATGATTTACAGCTGTGGCATTGAACCCTAATTCCTCGATCTCATTTGAGGAGAGTTCAGTAAGAAACAATGTCTTGATTTTTGTTTGTTTGGTTTCTTCCCTGTTTTCTCATCTTGCTTACCAACAATCCATTGTAATTCATGAGTTAGTATGGCAGCAGGCTGAGTGTTCCCTGGAGCTCATTAAATGATCTTTTTTTCCTAAAATAACTTTTGTCTCCTTGTTTTCAGCCCCTCTTCTTTCCTCTGCCCTTTACTATAACCAGAGCTCAGCAAAAGCTGACTGGCTTTGTGCAGACCTTACTTAGGGTTAGTCTTTTCTTCATTATTTTATTCATGGCTCCTCCATTTCATTGTTTGCCTTCTCGAAATGTGTTGAAATCTTTCTGTGGTGGATGACTTCCAAAATGTCTTGGCTTTGATTGGTTGATTAAGTTTGGTATTTCTACAGTATTGTTTAAATATGGTTTCAGGAGGAACAGAAAGTGAATATGTTTCCTTGTCTGCCATCTTGAGCTGAAAATCCCTGTGGATTTTAGCATCCAATGTTCCCATGGGAAAAAAACCCAACCTTGGCATTAATAGATGTGACACTCAAGATTTCAGCTTTTCGTGGGCAATCACTGAGGATTGGAATATGTGGTCATTTCTAAAGGGAAAATAATAACTACCTCATGGAGTAGATTTGAGGATTAAATTAGAGAATGAACATGAAAATGCTTTGTAAGGCTTAAAAATCTATAAAAATGTTTTTTGTTATTATTTGATTTGTTGCTATTTCAACTTTAGTCGACAGTTGTTTATGACCTTACTTATGTGATAAAATGGCCCCTGGTTTATTGTTTTGAAAGCCAGAATATATTGTTCAGTAGCTCGATGGAAATGGCATCATTTGTGAAGGTTAAGGGTGAAGGGATAAATGTTTCTTGACACCTATCACTTTACAGTGTTTTCAGGAACTAATTGACACTTGTATTCCTCTTCCAAATTTTGTTGAGCACCTCCTACGAGCCACATGCTTTACATCAGGTGTTGGAAAGCATTTTCTGGATTTTAAATATTTTAGGCTTTGTGGGCCATATACAGCTTCTGTAGCTTCTCCTCTTTCTTCTTCAACAAGCTTTCTAAACGTGAGAACCATTATTAGCTCACAGTCCCACAGATCCAGGCTGAGAGCCTGACTTGATTTGTGGCCATGATTTGCCGATTCCTGCTCTGCGTCCTCACTGAGGAGGGGGACCATGTTTGAGTAGTCACTTCTTTGAATCAACTCTTGGTCTTCTGGGGCTTGTCCTTACTCTCCTACACTCTCTAATCAACATGGCATCCAGAGAGATCCTGTTAAAACGTAAGTCAGATCATGTCACTGAAATCTCTTCAATGGCTTCTTCACAGAAGAATCAAAGTCCTCAAAGTGCCTCCAGAGCCCTAGAAATGTGGACCTCTGTTTCGTGTCTGTTTCCTTCTCCTCTCCACTTTGCTTGCTCTGTTTTCCACACACTGCCATCCTTTCTGCTCCTTGGGTACTCCAGCCTACTCTAGCCTCATTGACTTTCCATCGGACTGTTCCCTCTACCTGTACTATTCACTTCCCAGATATGCTCCTTGCTCCCTCTTAAATTTTATCTTCCCCAGAAAGTCCTCAGGGATCACTTAGTTTCAGCTAGCAGCCTCCTCCTAGCATCTAACCATCTCCATCTCTCTTCCCTGCTTGCTGTTTTTCTCCAGCACTTCCCTTATATATTCCCGCACTGTCGCGGCTCAGATTCAGCAAGTGATCATTGCCGCAGCATGGCCTCGGGGACCCTGGCTGCGGACACGATGTCCACACCTGCCTGGTGGCCCCTGCTCGCCTCACGGCCCCTCAGGTGCAGCATGCGCAGGACCCGCATTGCAGGCAGAAGACACAGGGCCACTGGCCCCAGCTAGGCAGGCCCCTCGATGCCGTGCTCATGTTGGCTCAGACCTCTTCGCTCTCCGCGCTGCAGTTCAAACCTGTGGGCAGCGCTGTGTGGGCGGGGATCGAAGACCTCCACCCGCTCCTCAGTGTGTCAGCACGCAGCCCCGCCTCCCATGGGGACCCAGCCTGAGGAGCAGGGGCAGGGGATTCGAGACTAGGGTGGCGCGAAAGGTAGGAGGTGTGGAGAGTATGGGGTTTACAAAAAGTGTTTGCTGACTGATCCAAACAAAAGTGAGACATGGTTGTATCAACGCATTTAAAAAGTCATTAAACTGCCGCTAAGTGTCTGTGATCACCCCGCCTAGGAGAGAGCGTGCACTCCATGAGGGACACATGAAAGGCTGAGTGAACGTCTACCTGTGGTCCGTTACCTGGTGCACGGGTGTGTGAATTTTTGCGGAGAGCTCTTAATTTCTGTTGTCTCTGCTGACTTGACACGGTGGTTGGCAAACAGTGACGTGTTCAGTGTATTCAGGACATGATCATGGTTACTAATAATCACTTTGTTTTGCACTGACACCTCCACAGAGAATTTACTACTGAATGTCCACTTTACAGAAGAGAAACTGAGGCGTAGGAAGTGAAGTGACTGAGTAAGAGGAATGACTCAGACAATTGGTGTTAGTAAATTAACCCTGCAGGGGGCCGTTAGACTGTGGTGGCTCTAGTGATGCGGCCGCCTATGTAAAGCAAGGAAAATCTAAGCCCGTCAACGGCTCAGGGTGACGGACACCGCTGAGGACAGCCAGTCACAAACCACCAACTAGGCTTTAAAGCTATAGCAAATCAGTCATTTCCTTGCTTTGCTTCTGCTCTTTTAAAATAAACATCTCTGCAGCTCCTGTGGCTGGAGTGCTCCTCACCGCTTCCACTTTGGTGGTGCCTGAATTGAATCTAATTTTGCTCACATAAAGTCTTAAAATTTTAAATATGCCTCAGTTTGTCTTTTAGGGCTGGCCGTAGAAGTTGGATTTGTGTCCAGTTTCTAGAACAGTGGTTGTCCTCTGGTCAGGCCTTAGGCGTTCTGTGTACAACGTTCCTCTTCTACCACCACCTTCTGGATGCCTCCCCCCTCTACCATCTCCCGCGCATCAGATCCCCTAGATGCTCACATTATAACATCGCAGACACTCCTCTGTCTTCCGGCCAGCGTGTGAACTGAAACATTTCCATTCCTGTTGAAGAGTCTGGTGTGACCACTTTCCCAAACACAGCCACTCCCCAGCTGACCCTCGGTAACCACTCTTCTGAACTTGGTCTCCATCACTGACATGGACGTCTTTCTATTTATGCTACATTTTTAAGTATTCATAAACCGCATATAGTATTCTATATTTTGTCTTCTTACTTGCTTTATTTAGTGTTATCTTTGCTAGGTTCATGCATGCTGACACGTAAAGATCTGTCTAGTTCACGTACTTTCCTCGCTATGTAGGATTCCCATGTACGGAAATACAATAATTCATATGTGCTTTTTCATGTTGATGGATATTTAAATTGTTTCCAATTTTCAGTATGATTTCTTTTAAAAACATGTTTATATACTTTTTAAAGGTTACTTTACATTTACAGTTATTACAAAATATTGGCTATATTCCCTGTGTTGTACAATACATCCTTGAGCCTATTGTGGACCTAGTAGTTTACATCTCTCACTTCCCGACCCCTGTATTGCCCCCTCCTCCCCCTCTGCGCTGGCAACCTTTAGTTTGTTCTCTATATCTGTAACTCTCCTTCTGTTTTGTTATATTTGCTAGATAGTTGTATTTTTGAGATTCCATATATAGGTGATATCCTACAGTATTTGTTTCTGTTTGACTTATTTCACTTACCACAATGCCCTCCAAGGCCATCTATGTTGCTGCAAATGGCAAAATTTTGTTCTTTTGTAAGGCTGAGTAGTATGCCATTGGTTATATGTACCACATCTTCTTTATCTATTCATCTCTTGATGACACTTAGGTTGCTTCCATATCTTGGTAATTGTACAAAAGGATGCTGTGAACAATGGGGTGCATGTATCTTTTCCAGTACATGTTATTGAGAACACGTGTTTTTGGTTTTTTCAGATTTATACCTAAGAGTGGAGTTGCGAGGTCATATAGTAGTTCTCTTTTTAGGTTTTGGAGAACCCTCCATACTGTTTTCCACAGTGGCTGCACCAGTTTACATCCCTACCAACAGTGTACCAGGGTTCCCTTTTCTCTCAAACATTGTAAATTTTCTTCCTAGTGGTAATTGAGATGATAGTTCAATAATAACATAAGATCAGGTGAAGTCTAAAGAAATTTTAGAAAACCTGGATAAAGTAAGAACACATGTGTTCTCTGGCATCTGAATGTTGGAGAGACACCAAGACATGTGGGCCAAGTTGTGGAGAGAAGGGAAACACAGACGCAAGCTTGACATTTGCTGCAGCTTTTCTCCTTGGGGCATTTGCTGATTCAAACGTTACAGCCTAGGAGCTGAAAAGCCAAAGAGTTCAAAAGACTCTAACCACAGAAGCCAAAGAGCAAGAGCCGATTTACATGGATAAAAAGCATTTTAACTATGCCAAAGCAGAAAATGAAAAGAAAGAACTTTGCATTGCATTTAATAAAAGTTTAGGGAGATCTTTGTGGTATATTAGTGAACTTACTGGCGGAAATTTAGCCATGTACATTGTGTTGGAGAGGCACCAAGAGTTCAAGAATTCTCACATTTTGAGTACACAATTACCTTACATGTAGGCCTGGTGGCAGCCATTTACATAACAATGATTTGGAGGATGTGGTGTTAGTCAGCTCTTGCTGTGATAATGCTTTGGAAGAAATCGCCCCAAAACTCAGTTACATAAACAAGAATTTATTTTCCTTGGACCTATGGGCTAGTAGCTGCAGTGGCTCTCTTTTAGACCTCTAGATGGCTGGTTTTGCTCCGTATTTTGGGTCAGTTTGAGGTCTGTCACACACATCTTCCTCTGGAGCCCGAGTGTGAGGCCGCAGCTCCCAGGCCCTGCCTTCTCACAAAGTTCAGTGAAACATAAGAGGTGCATGCAAATAGCAACCATAAGCATGCTGAAGTGGCTATACTAATACCAGAAAGTATAGACTTTAAAACAAACAAAAGAGTTACTAGATATGAAAAGGGACATTTTATGATAAAAAAGGGAAGATACCAAAATTTTTAACATATTTGCCCTGAATAAGATAAAACCAAAGTACATGAAGAAGAAAATACCAAAACCCATGAAGAATTGAAGGAAGAAATAGATAATTGCACAATATTAGGTAGAGGCTTCAATACTCCACGGTCAATAATGGATAGAACAATTAGGCCGAAGATCAACAACGATATAGAAGACTTGGACAAGACTATGAATTAACAAGACCTACTAAATGTCTAGAGAATACTCAACCGAACAGTAAAATGCTCATCCTGCTCAACTACATGTGAAACGTTTCCCAGCATAGACGACATGCTAGGCTGTAAGAAAAGAGATTAAAAGCCACATACATTTCTGGTGGGAATGTAAAATGGCGCGGCCATTTTACAAAACAGCTTGAGAGTTCCTGCAAGTGTTAAACATCGAGTTACCCTATGACCCAGCAGTTCCATTACTAAATATATACCTAAGAGAAATGAAAACTTATGTCTGCACAAAAGCTTGTACGTGAATGTTCAGGGAAACCTATTTCTAAAAACAAAAGGTGGAAATAATTCAAATGTCAATCTGATAAATGAAGAAACAAAATGTGGAATAGCCGTACAATAGAATAGCATTCAGCTCTAAAAAGGAATGAAATATTGATCCATGTTACAACATGAATGAACCATGAAAGCATTATGTAAAGTTAAAGCAGCCAATCACAAAAGATCACATATTGTATGGTGCCATTTATATGACGTGCCCAGCATAGCCAATCTGTAGAGACAGGAAGTCGATTAGTGGTTGCCTAGGGCTGAGAGGGTTGAGGAGAATGAAAAAACCTTGTTAATGTGTAATGGGTTTTTTGTGAAGGGACAAAAATCTACAATTGGACTGTCGTGATGTCTTTTAGTGGTTACACTAAGAACCACTGAATTGTATACATAAAAGAGTTGAAATTATGGTATGTAAATGACATCCCAATAAAGCTGTTAAAATTATGATAATTTTATAGTTATAAATTTGAAAATTCATCCCAAATTACACATTCTTAACAAATGCAACCTAACAAGACTAACCCAACAAAGAAAAAATATCTAAAACACCTGTATCTACTCAAAAAGTTGTTTGTATAGTTAAGTACCTTTACAGAAAATGATTTCCAGGGATAAATGGGTTTCCACGTAACTTCTTCCAAATATTTAGGGAAGAAGTATTGGTAATCTTACATAAAAATCTTCCAGGAAACAGAAAACTATATATTGCTCAAAGTATTTATAAGGCCAACCTAAGCTTCAGATCAAAAGTAAAAAGAAGGGCTTCCCTGATGGTGCAGTGGTTAAGAATCCACCTCCCAATGCAGGGGACACGGGTTCGAGCCCTTGTGGGGGAAGATCCCACATGCCGTGGAACAGCTACGCCCACGTGCCACAACTGCTGAGCCTGCGCTCTGTAGCCTGCGAGCCACAACTGCTGAGCCCGTGTGCCGCAACTACTGAAGCCTGCATGCCTAGAACCCGTGCTCCACAACAAGACAGGCCACCGCAAGGAGAAGACTACTCACCACAACAAAGAATAGCCCCCCGCTCACCACAACTACAGAAAGCTCGCATGCAACAATGAAGACCCAATGCAGCCACAAATAAATAAATGAAAAATAAAGTATAGAATCTTAAAAACAAAACAAAACAAAATCTATAAAGAATATTACAAGAATAGAATCACAGGCCAGTTTCTCTTTTGAAAATGCATGCAAAATGTGTAAACAGAAGCACAAACTGTACCCATGGTATGTAAAACAATCATATATCAGAATCAAAGTAGCTTTATTTTGGTAATGCCAGGTTGCTTTAATGTTCAAACATGAAATCCATCCCAGGAATGAATTAGAGTGGGAAAAGAAGTCATTTTAAACGAAGCCTTGGGAATTCCCTGGTTTTCCAGTGGTTAGAACTTGGCGCTTTCACTGCTGGGGCCCTGGGGTCCAATCCCAGGTCAGGGAAATAAGATCCTCCAAGACATGAGGCAGGGCCCCGAAAAAAAAAATAATGAAGTCTTAACCAGGAGAAGCACAAGATCGAATAAACATAACAGATAACACCTTATGAAAAGTAGGTGAAGATTATGGAATATTCTAAAATTTAAAACAAAAAGAAACTTTTAAAGATTCCAAAGGATGTGACTAATATTGTACATAGGCAAAAAATAAAATGAAATAAAATATACAAATGATGGGAGCCCCAGAATCCAGAAGCCCAAATCCTGTCTCTGAAGATTCTCATTCAGTGGGTTCTGGATTTCCTCTGTGTGTCAAAACCTACAGGTGATTCTGATACGACTCACAGACACAATGTAAAGCTTCTGCTTTGCAGGAGAGAATACCAGATTATTCTGTTATTTTATAGTTACACTAACAGGTTGTACTATTGACGGATAAGTCTGATGTCAAAATGCACTCCCCACTAGGGATAAAAAAGGAACTAGTAGTCTCTACTGCTACTTGGTGGCAGCATGCATGTATTGCAAGAGCAATTATTGTAGGAATCCAAATTAGTGGAACATTTTAGAATTGGAAAACTACATACAGATCATCTAGTCAAGCTTCCAACTGTTATAGTTGTAAAAACTAAGGCCCATATAAATGAAATGATTTATCTCCAAGGAGTGTTAGTGAAAGAGTATGAAATAAAAAATATCTCTGAACTTTTAATTTAGTGCTGTTTTTATTAATCTCAAGTACTAGCTTAAACTTCAGTGTGACAGATTTGGGATTGAATTCTTGCTCAGATTGACTGATTGTGTGCCTTTTAGTAAGTTACTAAATCACGGTTTATTTTTTAACAGGTTTATTTATTTATTTATTTTTGGCTGCATAGGCTCTTCATTGCTGTGTGCGGGCTTTCTCTAGTTGCAGTGAGCGGGGGCTACTCTTTGTTGCAGTGTGCAGGCTTCTCATTGGGGTGGCTTCTCGTTGTTGCTGAGCGTGGAGTGTAGGTGTGTGGGCTTCAGTAGTTTTGGATCACGGGCTCTAGAGCGCAGGCTCGGTAGTTGTGGCGCACGGTCTTAGTTGCTCCGTGGCATGTGCAGTCTCATTTGCAGGTTCTGGGGAGGATTAAATGAGCTCATATGATATCCAATTGACTGAGGCAGAGTAGGCTTGGGATGAATCTTTGCTTGGTTTTCATTAGCTGCGGCGAAGAGGATGACAGCTTGGTGCCTCTCCAAATTTCACATGGGTGTGCCTCCCTTGGGGATCTTGTTAAATGCAGGCTGGTATTCAGTAGTTCTGGGTGGGGCCTGGATTCTGTCCTGCTAAGAAGCTCCTAGGTGACGGTGATGCTGAGGGCAAGGGTCCAGCTCCTGCATTTCTCCCTTTCCGGAAGAGCAGGACGTCTGCCCCCCGGGAGGAGAAAACATCCACAAAGTGACTACTAGGCCCTACCAGCTTCCCTTACAGGCAAGGGACCTTTACCACTGCTCCCAACCATTGTGTCTGAGGCGCAGCAAGCCAAAACACTGAGATGCTGAGGTTTGCAGCAAAGAGGAGGTTTATTCACAGGGCAGCCATGCGAGGAAGTGACGTGAAAATAGGTCTCCAATCCTCCTTCCTGAAAGCAAGGGGCTTGGGGTATCTGTGGGATAAAGAATAAAGAAGCAGGGCAGTATGGGTCATGGGGAGCTTGAGGCAAGGTGATTGGACAAAGATGTGCTCCTCGTTGTTCTGAGCTGCTGTAATAGGCTACAGGGCTCAGCACATTCTCAGGCTGGAGTGTTTGGCCCTCTGATGGCAGAAGGCCAAAAGGCACTTGCCCAGGTGGAAGATCGGTGGTCCTCTCCACTCTAAACCAGCTCCGCCTACCTAGGCACAGCTGATTCCAAGTTCCTGGACAATACCGGGGCAAACATCTTTTTGCTTATGCTACATGCTACTTGGAGGACGTGCAAGTGTTCAAGGTACCTTGATGAGTGAAGACAGGATTTCACTAATCATGACTCATGGTTTCACTTCCAGGTGAGCAGAAGAGACCTGTAGGCTGAGTCTGGCTCCTGGCACCTGGAATTGGAGGCAGATGGTTTAAAAACGGGCTCCCCCACCCTCTGTGTTCTGAGGTAGATAGACTATTGATCCTTTTCTCCAATTAAAATGTGTGACTGGAAACACACTTAGTGGCATGTCTGACACACAGTAGTTATGCTACCGTAGGTCATTCTTGGAAACTGAAGCCGTGGTTTTGAGGGATCATCAAAACGAGTACAATGCTTGCCATGTTTCTCCTTGTTCATCCTGGTGACAAACCTGGTAGACAGAGCTCCATCCTTTCCCACAGGACCACACCCCTAGTACTTAGAGTGAAGTGGTTATGTCTCACTTAAGGCACCTTTTCCTTTTCCTTCCTTCTTTTTTCTTCATTAATCTTCATCCAACTGGCCTTTCTAAATTTTACACAAAACAAAACCATTTCTCAATGGATTCAGATACTACCCCA
Organism: Mesoplodon mirus; assembly: GCF_964341445.2. Lineage (NCBI taxonomy): Eukaryota > Metazoa > Chordata > Mammalia > Artiodactyla > Ziphiidae > Mesoplodon > Mesoplodon mirus. The sequence continues at coordinate 285,026 of NW_028295650.1, forward strand.
AGTTAGTATTCCAACCAAGTTCTTGATCTTCCGGGTCTCATCATCAGAAATTTCTGAGCCTAAATCTTCTCTAGTTTCTAGGATCACTCATTTTCTCATTTCTCCCTTCTCCTTTGAGTTCAGAGTCTTGCCAATTTAGTCCCTTCCCTAACCACAACTTATAATAAGGTGACACAGCAAAGTGATGAAAGTCTAGACGGTCTGGTTTTACTCCTGGGTTTTTGCCACCTACTTACTGTGTGGCATTAGGCAAGCTATTCAACGTCTCTGGGCCTCAGTTTCCCCCCAAAAGTGAATATTACGAATATTACCTGCCGGGCTTCCATAGTGGTGCAGTGGTTGGGAGTCCGCCTGCCGATGCAGGGGGCACGGGTTCATGCCCCGGTCCGGGAGGATCCCACATGCCGTGGAGCGGTTGGGCCCGTGAGCCATGGCCGCTGAGCCCGCGCGTCCAGAGCCTGTGATCGGCAGCGGGAGAGGCCACGACAGTGAGAGGCCTGCGTACCACACAAAAAAAGAACATTACCTGCCTATAGGGCTGCCATTATGAGGAATATGTGGGTTAATATTTGGTAAGAACTTAGAATAGTACTTGTTATAGTCTAAGCACTACAGTTGTGCTTTTTAATAATAATAAGTGAAACTCCAAATGTATACCTTACTCAACTTTCTGTCATAACTTTGAAGTGTTGGTCTATCTGTTGGGTCTTGTCAGCCTGTAAAGGAGGTGAGGTGTCCGTAGCTTTGGTGTGAGACGTGCTGCCTGCCGAAGCACCGATGCCCGTCAACGCCGTGACTGCCAATGCCGTGAACGGGTGCTGGAGAAAGCAGGAGCAGAATGGAAGATGATGGCGTGGGAAGGAGATGTGGTGTCCATAGGTTCGGGGTCTGAGGTGCTGCCTGCTGAAGCACCGATGCCCGCCAAAGCCGTAAATGGGGTGCTGGAGAAAACAGGAGCAAAACGGAAGATGACGGCGTGGGAAGGAGGCGTGGTGTCCATAGGTTCGGGGTCAGACGTGCCGCCTGCTGAAGCACCGATGCCCGGCAAAGGCGTAAATGGGGTGCTGGGGTAAACAGGAGCAGAATGGTAGATGATGGCGTGGGAAGGAGGTGTGGTGTCCATGGGTTCCATATCAGAGCTGCTGTGTGCCTGATCTGAGAGCAGAGAGTGACAGTGGGAGAGCTTCTCACTCCTTTTATATCTGACGGCTCCGCCTGCCTCTGTGACATGTCCATTGTACGTGTCACAGAGAAAGGGCGGGCGGGGCAGGGGGTGAGGCAGGGGGCACATGCGAGCCCAGCTGGTGGAGAAACCCCAGTCCAGAGGCAAAAGGCGGGGCCCCTTCTGGACGTTCTAGTGGCTGGGTCTTCTCGCTGTGGGTGGCAGGTGTTTGGCACGGGATGGTCCACCATGCATAGACTGTTGGGGACTCTGGAAGCCTTCTCCTTCAGAGCTCACCCTGCCTGGGCACCGGCTCTGCAGGCCCCTCAGCTGTGCTTATGTATCGGCAAGCCCTTCCCCACTACAGGGCCCAGAGGCCAGAGGCTGCTCAGAGCTGAGGGCAGGAGGCACCCAGAGCTTGCCAGGGTGTGGGCCACCTCCTCCGGGGACCTCCCCAGCTTCTCTGCGAGGCCTGGAGGCAGGATCGCCTTCTCCAGGGCTGCTCAGCTGCCAGCATCACCGTGAGCCAGGTGGCGAAGGTTTCTGAGCAGGAGATGCAGAGCCCTGATCCGACTGCATGCTGCACCCCACGATGTCCCTTCCTGGCAGGTAGGTTCTTTCTTCACTTCTTTTTTGAAATTTGGTCAGAGAACATTTAAACCTTGCACTGTTCTTCAGGGTATACAGATGGTAGTGGCTTAGCCGGGATTCGAAGCAAGCCTGTGTGATTCCAGAGCTCATGTTCTGGACTGTGGTGCCCCCTTATCATATATGCTTCATGTGTTCCTTGTTTTTCATTTTTTCTTGTAGTCCCTATGGTACTTAGCCCTAAGTGCCATACCTGTAACGAACAGCTACACTGCCCTGTGGGAGGTCTTCTTTTGTTCAACACATGAATTGGTCATCCACCGCACTGTGTTCTAATCTCAGAAGATACAGGTCAGTGACCACCGGTTGTCAGCTGGTGCTACCATTGGTGCTGCCATTCCACATGTCTAACTGAGGCTTGAAGGCCGGATTTTCCCTTTGTCTAGTTTGAAGGATCCAGATATGTAAAGATTGTAGTCTAGATAAATCATGGGCTATCCTGAAAGAAATTCACCAGTGAATTGTTCCGTATGGATTAGAAGCCAGTTTCTCTGGCCTTCCTGGAGTATATCCAGCAAGGCGTCTCATTCATGTCTAGAAAGCCAATATATCCTTTATTGCAACTTCAGCGTGGAGCGATGTATTGGTTTAAAGTACGATCAACACAATTTGGTCATTGTGAGTATGCCAGCTGGGTCCACTCTTTATTACACATATGTAACTCGAGAGATTCTTATGCCCAAGAGAGGAGACGTACTCTTGGGTGTCTAGGACGAGGGAAACATGTGTTGTTATTCAGGAGCTGGAAGCTGATGGTCTACACATCACTTGACCTTGTTTAAAACTTGTGTCTTTGGCTTGCTTCATTGGAGTGTTTTCTCTCTCCTGGGGCTGACATTGTGTGTTATGTATCACACAGGTGACATGTAGAAGTTTCAGAACCCAGAATCGTATAGATCAGTCAGAATGTATTTCTATACTTTTGTTCAAAGTCCATTGAAAATAACACTGGGCATAATTCATATATTCCAGAATTAGTTGGACCCTCTGCTCGTGAGATTCTTTTTATGGTATGTCACAGCAAATTTGGACTTCCATCCCCAATAAACTTTGGGGTTGGAGGACACAAAAAGCTTTTGCTCACACCTAAATTATGTCTGAAAGAAAAGGGTAAATATTATAAGCCCTTTCTAACCTCTCCAAGAGCAGAAATGATTTACAGCTGTGGCATTGAACCCTAATTCCTCGATCTCATTTGAGGAGAGTTCAGTAAGAAACAATGTCTTGATTTTTGTTTGCTTGGTTTCTTCCCTGTTTTCTCATCTTGCTTACCAACAATCCATTGTAATTCATGAGTTAGTATGGCAGCAGGCTGAGTGTTCCCTGGAGCTCATTAAATGATCTTTTTTTCCTAAAATAACTTTTGTCTCCTTGTTTTCAGCCCCTCTTCTTTCCTCTGCCCTTTACTATAACCAGAGCTCAGCAAAAGCTGACTGGCTTTGTGCAGACCTTACTTAGGGTTAGTCTTTTCTTCATTATTTTATTCATGGCTCCTCCATTTCATTGTTTGCCTTCTCGAAATGTGTTGAAATCTTTCTGTGGTGGATGACTTCCAAAATGTCTTGGCTTTGATTGGTTGATTAAGTTTGGTATTTCTACAGTATTGTTTAAATATGGTTTCAGGAGGAACAGAAATTGAATATGTTTCCTTGTCTGCCATCTTGAGCTAAAAATCCCTGTGGATTTTAGCATCCAATGTTCCCATGGGAAGAAACCCAACCTTGGCATTAATAGATGTGACACTCAAGATTTCAGCTTTTCGTGGGCAATCACTGAGGATTGGAATATGTGGTCATTTCTAAAGGGAAAATAATAACTACCTCATGGAGTAGATTTGAGGATTAAATTAGAGAATGAACATGAAAATGCTTTGTAAGGCTTAAAAGTCTATAAAAATGTTTTTTGTTATTATGTGATTTGTTGCTATTTCAACTTTAGTCGACAGTTGTTTATGACCTTACTTATGTGATAAAATGGCCCCTGGTTTATTGTTTTGAAAGCCAGAATATATTGTTCAGTAGCTCGATGGAAATGGCATCATTTGTGAAGGTTAAGGGTGAAGGGATAAATGTTTCTTGACACCTATCACTTTACAGTGTTTTCAGGAACTAATTGACACTTGTATTCCTCTTCCAAATTTTGTTGAGCACCTCCTACGAGCCACATGCTTTACATCAGGTGTTGGAAAGCATTTTCTGGATTTTAAATATCTTAGGCTTTGTGGGCCATATACAGCTTCTGTAGCTTCTCCTCTTTCTTCTTCAACAAGCTTTCTAAACGTGAGAACCATTATTAGCTCACAGTCCCACAGATCCAGGCTGAGAGCCTGATTTGATTAGTGGCCATGATTTGCCGATTCCTGCTCTGCGTCCTCACTGAGGAGGGGGACCATGTTTGAGTAATCACTTCTTTGAATCAACTCTTGGTCTTCTGGGGCTTGTCCTTACTCTCCTACACTCTCTAATCAACATGGCATCCAGAGAGATCCTGTTAAAACATAAGTCAGATCATGTCACTGAAATCTCTTCAATGGCTTCTTCACAGAAGAATCAAAGTCCTCAAAGTGCCTCCAGAGCCCTAGAAATGTGGACCTCTGTTTCGTGTCTGAATCTTTCCTTCTCCAATCAGTTTGCTTGCTCTGATTTCCACACACTGACATCCTTTCTCCTCCTTGGGTACTCCATGTCTACTCTAGCCTCATTGACTTTCCATCTGACTGATCCCTCTACTTGTACTTTTCACTTCACAGATATGCTCCTTGCTTCCTCTTAAATTTTATTTTCCGCAGAAATCCCTCAGGGATCACTTAGCTTCTGCTTGCAGCCTCCTCCAAGCAGCTAACAACCTCCATCTCCCTTCCCTGCTTGGTGTTTTTCTCCAGCACTTCCCTGATATATTCCCGCACTGTTGCGGCTCAGCTTCACCAAGTGATCATTGCCAGAGCATGGCCTCGAGGACGCTGGCTGCGGACACAATGTGCACACCTCCCTGGGGGACCTCGCTCACCTCCCGTCTCCTCAGGTGCACCGTGCGCAGGACCTGCTTCGCAGGCAGAAGCCACAGGGCCACTGGCCCCATGGAGGCAGGTCCCTCGATGCCGCGCTGACATTGGCTCAGATATCTTTTCTCTCCACGCTGAAGTTCAAGCCCTCGGGTGGCACAGTCGGGGCAGGGCTCAAAGACGTATGCCCTGTCTGCTGTGCGTCAGCATGCAGCCACGACTCCCATGGGGACCCAGCCTGAGGAGCAGGGGTGGGAGCTTCGAGACTAGGGTGGCTGGTAAGGTAGGAGGTGTGGAGAGTTTGGGGTTTACAAAGTGTTTGCTGACTGATACAAACAAAAGTGAGACATGGTTGTATCAACGCATTTAAAAAGTCATTAAACTGCCGCTAAGTGTCTGTGCTCGCCCCGTCCAGGAGAGAGCGTGCACTCCGTGCGGGACACATGAAAGGCTGAGTGAACGTCTTCCCGTGATCTATTACCTGGTGCATGGGTGTGTGAATTTTTGCAGAGAGCTCTTAATTTCTGTTCTCTGCTGATTTGACACGGTTGTTACCAACGGTGACATGTTCAGTGTATTCAGGACATGATCGTGGTTACTAATAATCAATTTGTTTTGTAATGACACCTCCACAGACAGTGAAAATGCCCATGGTGGCAGTTCTCATAGTGACAGTTCTTGTGACAGTGCTCATGATGGCAGTGCTCGTGGTGACAGTACTCTTGGTGAGAGTGCTCATGGTGGCAGTGCCCATGGTGAGACTACCGATGGTGACACTGCCCATGGTGACAGTGCACATGGTCATGGTGCATCTGGTGGCAGTGCAAAATAGTGAGAGTGCCCATGGTGATATTGCTCATGGTGATAGTGCCCATGGTGAGAGTGCCCATGGTTACAGTGCTCTTGGTGACAGTGCCTATATTGACAGTGCCCCTGGTGACAGTGCACACTGTGAGAGTGCCCATGGTGTCCGTGCCCATGGTGACAGTTCTTATCATGAGAGTGTTCACGGTAGCAGTGTTCATGGTAATAGTGATCACGGCGGCAGTGCCCACAATGAGAGGGACAATTGTGTGAATACTGAGTGTGACAGTGCCCATGGATACTTTTCTCTCTGTGACAGTGCCCTTGAAGACAGTTAGCTTGGTGAGATTTCTCACGGTGATAGTGCCCATTGTTTCAGTGCTCACAGTGACAAGATCCATAGCGCCAATGCCCATTATGGCATTGCTCATGGTGATAGTGCTCACGGTGACAGTGCCCATGGTGACAGTGGAATGGTGAGAGTGCTCACTGTGGTAGTGCTCACAGTAATAGTGCTCATGGTGCCAGTGTCAATGGTGATAGTGCCCATGGTGAGACTCCGCACGTTGATAGTGCCCATGGTGGCAGTTCCCATTGTGAAAGTGCTCATGATGACATTGCCCATGCTGGTAGTTCCCATGGTGACAGTGCTCATGTTGATAGTGACCACCGTAATAGTGCACATGTTGGCCGTGCCCTTGGTGACAGTACCCATGATGACAGAACGCATGGTGACAGTTCTCACAATGAGAGTGTCCATGGTGACATTGCACATGGGAGCAGTGTAAAATGGTGTCAGTGCCCATGTTGACACTTCTCATGTTGAGAGTGCACAGGGTGACAACCCATTCAGACATTACTCACGGTGACAGTTCTCATGTTTGCAGTACACATGGTGACACTGCTCACAGTGATAGTGCCCATAGTGGCAGTGCCCATGGTGACAGTGCCCATGGTGACATTGCCCATGATGACAGTGCCCATGGTGACAGTGCCCATGGCGTGATTCCCTATGGCGACAGTTCTCAAGGTAACAGTTCCCATGGTGACAGTGACGACGGTGAGAGTGCTCAGAGTGATGGTGCCCATGGTGACAGGGCTCATGGTGCCAGTCCGCATTGTGCCAGTAACCATGGCAACAGTGGTCATGGTGAAAGTGACCACAGTGTGAGTGCTCACGGTGATAGTGCTCAGGGTAATAGTGCTCATGCTGTTAGTGCAAATGGTGACAATACACATGGTGACAGTACTTATGTTCAAAATACCCATGGTGGCAGTTCTCATAATGACAGTTCTCATGGTGACAGTGCTCATAATAGCAGTGCCCAAGGTGGCAGAGCTGGTGGAGACAGTGCTAATGGTGACAGTGCTCTTGGTGGCAGTTCCCATGGGGAAAGGACTGATGGTGACACTGCACATTGTTACAGTGCCCATGGTAACCGTGCTCACGGTGATAGTGCACATCGTGACAGTGCCCATGGTGGTTGTTCACATGGTGACAGTGCTAAGTAGTGACAGTGCATATGCTGACAGTGCTCATGGTGATAGTGCCCATGGTGACAGTGCACACGGTGATAATGGGCATTGTTACAGAGTTCATGGTGACAGAGCACACGGTGGCAGTGGCCATGGAGACAGTGCCCACAATGAGTGTCCATGGTGACAGTGCCAACTGTGACAGTGCCCATGGTGACACTTCTCACAGTGACAGTGCCCATGGGGACAGTTAGCATGGTGAGATTTCTCACGGTGTTAGTGCCCGTTGTGACAGTGCTCACAGTGACAATGCCCATGGTGCCAGTGCCCATAGGGACATTCTGCACGGTCACAATTTTCACGGTGAAAGTGACCCATGCTCCATGACAATTCTGATCACAATGTTGCATGCTATTGTCATCACAATTCTTCATGCAATTGTCATCGCAGTGTTCCATGACCCCTGTCATAGCAAGCTCCATACACTTGTCATCACAATGCTTAATGACATTGTCATCAAAATTCTCAATGGCACTTGTCATCATAATGCTCCATGCCCTGGTCATCACAAAGCTACATGACACATGTCATCAGAATGCTCCATGGCCTTCTCATCACAATGCTCCATGCCCTTGTCATCACAATGCTCCAAGTCCCCTGTAATCAAAATGCTCCATGCCCCTTTTTTACAGAATGCTCCATGAGAATTGTCACCACAAGGCTCCAATGTCTAATCATCACAATACTCCAGGACATTGTCATCACAATGCTCCATTCACTTGTCATCACAATGCTCCATGAACACTGTCATCACAATACTCCATGAATATATTCAGCTGAATGTTCCATGAAATTCTCATCACATTGCTCCATGATCCCTGTCACCACAATGCTCCATGACCACTGTCATCACAAGGCTCCATGACCCCTGACATAAAAATGTTCCATAACCCCTGTCATCACAATCTTCCAAGCCCTTGTCATCACAATGCTCCATTACCTTTGTCATCACAATCCTCCATGACACTTGGCATCACAGAGCTCCATGCCATTGTCATCACAATGGACCATGACATATGTCATCACAATACTCCCTGACACCTGTCTTCACAATACTCCATGACTTTGTCATCACAATGCTCCATGCCCTTGTCATCACAATGTTCCATGCCCACTCTCATCTCAATAATCCATGAAACTTGTCAGACCAATGCTCCATGCCCTTGTCATTACAGTGCTCCATTACCCCAGTCATAACAATGCTCCATGACCCCTGCCATCACAATGTTCCACGGCCTTGTCATCACAAGTCTCCATAAACCCTGTCATCACAATGCACCATGCCCATCATCATAATGCTTCATGCTATTGTCATCACAATGAAATCAAAATGCTCCATGACCTCTGTCATCACAATGCTCCAAATCCTTGTGATCACAATGTTCCATAACACTTGTCATAACAACGCCCCATGACGCTCGTCATCACAATTATCCATGGACTTCTCATCACAATGCTCCATGAAGTTTGTCATCACAATGCTCAATACACTTGTCATCACAATGCTCCCTGACACTTGTGGTCAGTATGCTCCTTAAACCCTGTCATGACAAGGCTCCATGCCTTTTTCATCACAATGATCCATGCCCTATTCATCACAGTGCTCCAAGACCCCTGTAATCACAATGCTCCATGCTCTTGTCATCAGAAAGCTCCATGACGCATGTCATCAGAATGCTCCATGGCCTTCTCATCACAATGCTCCATGCCCTTGTCATCACAATGCTCCAAGACCCCTGTAATCACAATGATCCATCCTCCTTTTCATCAGAATGCTCCATGAAACTTGTCATCACAAGGCTCCATGGTCTTCTCATCAAAATGCTCCAGGACCTTGTCATCACAATGCTCCATTCCCTAGTCATCACAAAGCTCCATGACCCCTGTCATCACAATACTCCATGAACAATTTCAGCCCAATGCTCCATGACCTTCTCATCACAATGCTCCATCAACCCTGTCATCACAATGCTCCATGACCACTTTCATCACAACACTCCATGACCCCTGACAACACAATGATCCGGGACTCTTGTCATCAAAATGCTCCATGGCACTTGTCCTCACAATGCTCCATGCCTTTGTCAGCAAAATGCTACATGACCTTGTCATAACAATGCTCCATGCGCTTGTCATAAAAATACTCCATTACCATTTTCATCACAATCCTCTATGAAACTTGGGATCACATTGCTTCATGCCCTTGTCATCACAATGCTCCATACTTCTTGAAATCAAAATGATCCATGACCTCTGTCATCACAATGACCCAAACCCTTGTGATCACAATGTTCCATAACAATTGTCATCACAACGCTCCATGATGCCTGTCATCACAATACTGCATGCCCTTGTCGTCACAATGCTCCATGACCTGTGTCATCAAAATGCTCAATACACTTGTCATCACAATGCTCCCTGACACTTGTCGTCAGAATGCTCCTTGAACTCTGTCATTAAAAGGCTCCATGCATTTTTCATCACAATGATCCATGCCCTTTTCATCACAATGCTCCATTCCATTGTCATCACAATACTCCACAAGCTTGTCATCAGAATGCTCCATGACCCTTGTCATCACAATGCTCCATGATGCATGTCATCAAAATGCTCCATGGCCTTCTCATCACAATGCTCCATGCCCTTGTTATCACAATGCTCCAAGACCCCTGTAATCACAATGCTCCATGCCCCTTTTCAACAGAATGCTCCATGAGACTTGTAATCAGAAGGCTCCATGGTCTTCTCATCACAATGATCCAAGACCTTGTCATCACAATGCTCCTTTCCCTTGTCATCACAATGCTCCATGACCCCTGTCATCACAATACTCCATGAATATTTTCAGCCCTATGCTCCATGACCTTCTCATCACAGTGCTCCATGATCCCTGTTATCACAATGCTCCATGACCACTGTCATCACAATGCTCCATGACCCCTGACAAAACAATGATCCGGGACTCTTGTCATCAAAATGCTCCATGACACATGTCATCAAAATGCTCCATGGCCCTTTTCATCAAAATGCTCCATGACCCCTGACATCACAATGTTCGATAACCCTTGTCATCACAATGCTCCAAGCCCTTGTCATCACAATGCTCCATTACCTTTGTCATCAAAATCCTCCATGACACTTGGCATCACAATGCTCCATGCCATTGTCTTCAAAATGGACCATGACATGTGTCATCACAATGCTCCATGACACCTGTTTCCATAATACTCCATTACCTTGTCATCACAATGATCCATGACCACTGTCATCACAATGCTCCGTGACTCCAGTCATGACAATGCTTCATGACATTTGTCATCACAATTTTCCACGCCCTTGTCATCACAATGCTCCATTACCCCTGTCATAACAATGTACCATGACCCCTGCCATCACAATGTTCCACGGCCTTGTCATCACAAGGCTGCATGACCATTGTCATCACAATGCTCCAAGACCCCTGTAATCACAATGTTCCATGCCCTTGTCGTCACAATGCTCCAAGACCCCTGTAATCACAATGCTCCATGCCACTTTTCATCTCAATGCACCATGAACCCTGTCATCACAATGCACCATGCCCATCATCATAATGCTTCATGCTATTGTCCTCACAATGAAATCAAAATGCTCCATGACCTCTGTCATCACAATGCTCCAAACCCTTGTGATCACAATGTTCCATAACACTTGTCATCACAACGCCCCATAACGCTCGTCATCACCATTATCCATGGCCTTTTCAACAGAATGCTCCATGACCTTTGTCATCACAATGCTCAATACACTTGTCATCACAATGCTCCCTGACACTTGTGGTCAGTATGCTCCTTGAACCCTGTCATGACAAGGCTCCATGCCTTTTTCATCACAATGATCCATGCCCTTTTCATCACAATGCTCCAAGACCCCTGTAATCACAATGCTCCATACCCTTGTCATCACAAAGCTCCATGACGCATGTCATCAGAATGCTCCATGGCCTTCTCATCACAATGCTCCATGCGTTTTCATCACAATGCTCCAAGACGCCTGTAATCACAATGCTCCATGACGCTGGTCATCACAGTGCTCCATGACCCTTGTCATCACAATGTTCCATGCCCTAGTCATCACGAAGCTCCAAGACCCCTGTAATCAGAATGCTTCATGCCCCTTTTCATCAGAATGCTCCATGAGACTTGTCATCACAAGGCTCCATGGTCTTCTCATCACAATGCTCCATTCCCTTGTCATCACAATGCTCCATGACACCTGTCATCACAATACACCATGAATATTTTAAGACCAATGCTCCATGAACTTCTCATCACAATGCTCCATGAACACTGTCATCACAATGCTCCATGACCCCTGACAACACAATGATCTGGAACTCTTGTAATCACAATGTTCCATGACACTTGTCATCACAATGATCCATGCCCTTGTCATCTCAATGCTCCATGACCCCTGTAATCACAATGCTCCGTGACGCTTGTCATCACAGTGCTCCATGACCCTTGTCATCGCAATGCTCCATGCTTTTGTCAGCAAAATGCAACATGACCTTGTCATCACAATGCTCCATGCGCTTGTCATCACAATACTCCATTACCATTGTCATCACAATCCTCCATGAACCTTGGGATCACATTGCTTCATGCCCTTGTCATCACAATGTTCCATGCTCCTTGAAATCAAAATGATCCATGACCTCTGTCATCACAATGCTCCAAAACCTTGTTATCACAATGTTCCATAACACTTGTCATCACAACGCTCCATGATGCTTGTCATCACCATACTGCATGCCATGTCATCACAATGCTCCATGACCCTTGTCGTCACATTGCTCCAAGCCCTTGTCATCACAATGCTCCATTACATTTGTCATCACATTCCTCCATGACCTTGTCATCACAATGGTCCATGCCCTCATCATCACAAGGGTCTCTGACCTTTGTCACCACAATGGTCCTTGAACTTTTCATCACAATGCTCTGTGACAGTTGTTATCACAATGCTCCATGCCTTTGTCAGCACAATGCTCCATAACCCTTGTCATCACAACGCTCCATGACCACTGTCATCGTAACGCACCATGACTCGACAACACAATGATCTGGGACTCTTGTCATCAAAATGCTCCATGATACTTGTCATCACAATGATCCATGCCCTTGTCATTACAGTGCCCCATGACGCTCATCATCACAATTATCCATGGACTTCTCATCACAATGCTCCACAGTTTTGCCATCACAGTGCTCCATGCCCTGGTCATCACAATGCTCCATGTCCCTTTTCATCACAATTCTCCACGTCCTTGTCATCACAATGCTCCACGCCCACTCTCATCGCAATAATCCATGAAACTTGTCAGACCAATGCTCCGTGCCCCTGTCATCACAATGCTCCATGCCCTTGTCATCACAAAGCTCCATGACCCCTGTCATCACAATGCTCCATGACACCTGTCATGACAATGTTCGATGCCCCTTCTCATTACAGTGCTCCATGATGCTCATCATCACAGTTACCCATGGTATTCTCATCACAATACTCCACGGTCTTGCCATCACATTGCTGAATGCCCTGGTCACCACAATGCTCCATGTCCCTTGTCATCAGAATTCTCCACGTCCTTGTCATCACAATGCTCCATGACACTTCTCATCACAATGTTACATGCTCTTCTCATCACAATTCTCCAGGCACTTTTCATCGCAATGCTCCATGACCCCTGTCATAGCAAGTGTCATGCGCTTGTCCTCACAATGTTTCACGACCTTGCCATCAAAATTCTCAATGGCCCTTGTCATCACAATGCTCCATGCCCTTGTGATCACAATGCTCCTTTACCTTTGTCATCACAATCCTCCATGAGACTTGGCATCACAATGCTCCATGCCATTGTCATCAAAATGGACCATGATATATGTCATCACAATGCTGCCTGACACATGTCTTCACAATAATCCATGACCTTGTCATCACAATGCTCCAAACCCTTGTGATCACTATGTTCCATAACACTTGTCATCACAACGCTCCATGATGCCTGTCATCACAATACTCCATGCCCTTGTAATCACAATGCTCCATGACCCCTGTCATCACAATGCTCCATGACCCCTGTCATTCCAATGCTCCGTGACTCCAGTCATCACAATGCTCCATGACCCATGTCATCACAATGCACCATGCGCTTGTCATCACAATGCTCCACCACCTTGTCATCACAATGCTCCATAAACCTTGTCATCACAATGCTCCATGCACTTCTCATCAAAATGTTCTGTCACAACTAATATCACAATGTTCCATTACTAGTCATCACAATACTCCTTCACCCCTGTCATCACAATATCCATGATCCCTGTCATCAAAATGCTACATGCCCTTATCATCACAATGCTCCATGACCCCTGACATCACAATGTTCCATAACCCCTGTCACCAATATGCTCCATGGCCCTTTTCATCAAATTGCTCCATGACCCTGTCATCACAATGCTCCCTGCCCTTCTCATCACAATGCACCACGCCCTTGTCATCAAAATGCTCCATGACCTTTGTCATCACAAATCTCCATGACCCCTGGCATCTCAATGCTCCATGCCATTGTCATCACAATGCTTCATGAACCCTCTCAGCACATTGCTCCATGCCCTTGTCATCACAAAGCTCCATGACCTTTTTCATCACAATGCTCGATGCCCTTCTCATCACAGTGCTCCATGCCCTTGTCATTACAATCCACCATGACCCATGTATCACAGAGTTCCATGCCCTTGTCATCACAATGCTCCATGGCCACTGTCATCACAATAATCCATGAAACTTTTCAGTCCAATGCTCCATGCCCTTGTCATCACAATGCTCTATTGCCCCTGGCAAAACAATGCTCCATGACCCCTGCAGTCACAATGTTCCACGGCCTTGTTATCACAATGCTCCATGACACCTGTCATCACAATGCTCCCTGCCCCGTGTCATTACAGTTCTCCGTGACACTCGTCATCACAATTATCCATGGTCTTCTCATCACAATGCTCCATGGTCTTGCCATCACAATGCTCCATGCCCTGGTCATCACAATACTCCATGTCCCTTGTCATCACAATTCTCCACGTCCTTGTCATCACAATGCTCCATGACAATTCTCATCACAATGTTACATGCTGCTTTCATCACAATTCTCCATGCGCTTGTCATCGCAATGCTCCATGACCCCTGTCATAGCAAGCTCCATGTGCTTGTTATCACAATGTTTCACGACCTTGTCATCAAAATTCTCAATGGCCCTTTTCATCACAATGCTCCTTGCCCTTGTCATCACAATGCTCCATGACCCTTGTCATCACAATGTTCCAAACCCTTGTCATCACAATGCTCCATTTCCTTTGTCATCACAATCCTCCATGACACTTGGCATCACAATGCTCCATGCCATTGTCATCACAATGGACCATGACATATATCATCACAGTGCTCCCTGACATCTGTCTTCACAATACTCCATGACCTTGTCATCACCATGCTCCATGCCCTTGTCATCACAGTGCACCATGCCCACTGTCATCACAATAATCCTTGAAACTTGTCAGACCAATGCTCCATGCTCCTGTCATCACAATGCTCCATGACCCCTGTCATTCCAATGCTCCGTGACTCCAGTCATCACAATGCTTCATGACCTTTGTCATCACAATGTTCCATGTCCTCATCATCACTAGGCTCTGTGACCTTTGTCACCACAATGCTCCATGAACTTTTCATCACAATGCTCTGTGACCCTTGTCATCACAGTGCTCGATGCCCTTCTCATCACAATGCTCCATGCCCTTGTCATTACAATGCTCCATGCGCTTGTCAGCACAATGCTCCATGACCCATGTCATCACAATGCGCCATGTGCTTGTCATCACAATGCTCGTCAACGTTGTCATCACAATGCTCCATAAACCTTGGCATCACAATGCTCCATGCACTTCTCATCAAAATGCTCTCTCTCCACTGATATCACAATATTCCATCACTAGTAATCACAGTACACCCTCACACCTGTCATCACAATGTTCCATGACCCCTGTCATCACAATGCTACATGCCCTTATCATCAAAATGGTCCATGACCCCTGACATCACAATGTTCCATAACCACTGTCATCAAATTGCTCCATGACCCTGTCATCACAATGCGCCCTGCCCTTCTCATCACAATGCACCATGCCCTTGTCATCAAAATGCTCCATGACATTTGTCATCACAAAGCTCCATGACCCTTGGCATAACAATGCTCCAAGCCTTTGTCATCACAATGCTTCATTACCTTTGTCATCACAATCCTCCATGACACTTGGAATCACAATGCTCCATGCCATTGTCATCACAATGGACCATGACATATGTCATCACAATGCTCCCTGACACCTGTCTTCACAATGCTCCATGCCCTTGTCATCACAATGCTCCATGCCCTTGTCATCACAATGCGCCATGCCCACTGTCATCACGATAATCCATGAAACTTGTCAGACCGATGCTCCATGCCCCTGTCATCACAGTGCTCCATGACCTTGTAATCACAATGCTCCATGACCCCTGTCATCACAGTGCTCCATGACTCCAGTCATCACAATGCTTCATGACCTGTGTCATCACAATGGTCCATGCCCATGTCATCACAAGGCTCTGTGACCATAGTCACCATAATGCTCTATGAACTTTTCATCACAATGCTCTGTGACGCTTTTCATCACAGTGCTCCATGCCTTTGTCAGCACAATGCTCGAGGACCCTTGTCATCACAATGCTCCATGTGCTTGTCAGCACAATGCTCCAAGACCCATGTCATCACAGTGCGCCATGAGATTGTCATCACAGTGCTCGACAACCTTGTCATCACAATGCTCCATAAACATTGTCATCACAATGCTCCATGCACTTCTCATCAAAATGCTCTCTCACCACTGATATCATAATATTCCATCACTAGTCATCACAGTACTCCCTCACCCCTGTCATTACAATGTTCCCTGACCCCAGTCATCACAATGCTACATGCACTTATCATCACAATGCTCCATGCCCTTATCATCACCATGCTCCATGACCCTGACATCACAATGTTCCATAACCACTGTCATCAAATTGCTCCATGACCCTGTAATCACAATGGGCCCTGCACTTCTCATCACAATACACCATGCCCTTGTCATCAAAAGGCTCCATGACATTTGTCATCACAAGTCTAAATGACCCTTGGCATCACAATGCTCCATAACATTGTCATCACAATGCTCCATGAACCCTCTCATCACATTGCTCCATCCCCTTGTCATCACAAATCTCCATGACGCTTGTCATCACAATGCTCGATGCCCTTCTCATCACAATGTTCCATGCACTATTCATTACAATCCTCCATGACCCATGTATCACAGTGTTTCGTGCCCTTGTCATCACAATGCTCCATGCCCACATCCATCACAATAATCCATGAAACTTTTCAGACCAATTGTCCATGCCCTTGTCATCACAATGCTCCATTACCCCTGTCATAACAATGCTCCATGACCCATGCCACCACAATGTTCCACGGCCTTGTCATCACAAGGCTCCATGACCCTTGTCATCACAATGCTCCAAGACCCCTGTAATCAAAATGCTTCATGCCCTTGTCATCACAAAACTCCATGACGCATGTCATCAGAATGCTCCATGGCCTTCTCATCACAATGCTCCTTGCCCTTGTCATCACAATGCTCCAAGACCCCTCTAATCACAATGCTCCATGCCCTTGTCATCACAAAGCTCCATGACGCATGTCATCAGAATGCTCCATGGTCTTCTCATCACAATGCTCCTTGCCCTTGTCATCACAATGCTCCAAGACAGCTGTAATCACAACACTCTTTGCCCCTGTGTATCTCAATGCTCCATGAACCCTATCATCACAATGCACCTTGCCCATCATCATAATGCTTTATGCTATTGTCATCACAATGAAATCAAAATGTTCTATGACTTCTGTCATCACAATGTTCCAAACCCTTGTGATCACAATGTTCCATAACACTTGTCATCACAACGCCCCATGACGCTCATCATCACAATTATCCATGGTCTTCTCATCACAATGCTCCATGCCCTTGTCATCAAAATGCTCCAAGTACCCTGTAATCACAATGCTCCATGCCCTTTTTCTTCAGAATGCTCCATGAGACATGTCATCACAAGGCTCCATGGTTTTCTCATCACAGTGCTCCAGGATCCTGTCATCACAATGCTCCATGACCCCTGTCATCACAATACTCCATGAATATTTTCAGCCCAATGCTCCATGACCCCTGTCATCACAATGCTCCATGACCACTGTCATCACAACACTCCATGACCCCTGACAACACAATGATCCGGGACTCTTGTCATCAAAATGCTCCATGACCCTTGTCATCACAATGATCCATGCCCTTGTCATCCCAATGCTCCATGACCCCTGTAATCACAGTGCTCCATGACACTTGTCATCACAATGCTCCATGCCTTTGTCAGCAAAATGTTACATGACCTTTTCATCACAATGCTCCATGTGCTTGTCATCACAATACCCCATTAACATTGTCATCAAAGTTCCACATGAACATTGGGATCACATTGCTTCATGCCCTTGTCATCACAATGCTCCATGCTCCTTGAAATCAAAATGATCCATGACCTCTTTCATCACAATGCTCCAAACTCTTGTGATCACAATGTTCCATAACACTTGTCATCACAACGCTCCATGATGCCTGTCATCACCATACTCCATGCCCTTTTCATCAAAATGCTCCATGACCTTTGTCATCACAAAGCTCAATACAATTGTCATCACAATGCTCCCTGACACTTGTCGTCAGAATGCTCCTTGAACCCTGTCATGAAAAGGCTCCATGCCTTTTTCACCACAATGCTCCATGCCCTTTTCATCACAATGCTCCATGCCATTGTCATCACAATACTCCACAAGCTTGTCATCAGAATCCTCCATGACCCTTGTCATCACAATGCTCCATGACAGCTGTCATCACAATGTTCCAAGACACCTGTCATCACAATGCTCCCCGCCCCATGTCATTACAGTTCTCCATGACACTCGTCATCACAGTTATCCATGATCTTCTCATCACAATGTTCCACGGTCTTGCCATCACAATGCTCCATGTCCTGGTCATCACAATGCTACATGTCCCTTGTCATCACAATTCTCCACGTCCTTGTCATCACAATGCTCCATGACGATTCTCATCACAATGTTACATGCTGCTTTCATCACAATTCTCTATGTACTTGTCATCGCAATGCTCCATGACCCCTGTCATAGCAAGCTCCATGCGCTTGTTATCACAATGTCTCACGACCTTGTCATCAAAATTCTCAATGGCCCTTTTCATCACAATGCTGCTTGCCCTTGTCATCACATTACTCCATGACCCATGTCATCACAATGCTCCAAACCCTTGTCATCACAATGCTCCATTACCTTTGTCATCACAATCCTCCATGACACTTGGCATCACAATGCTCCATGCCATTGTCATCACAATGGACCATGACATATGTCATCACAATGCTCCCTGACACCTGTCTTCACAATACTCCATGACCTTGTCATCACAATGCTCCATGCCCTTGTCATCACAGTGCGCCATGCCCACTGTCATCACAATAATCCATGAAACTTGGCATCACAATGCTCCATGACCCCTGTCATCACAATGCTCCGTGACTCCAGTCATCACAATGCTTCATGACCTGTGAGATCAAAATTGTCCATGCCCTCATCATCACTAGGCTCTGTGACCTTTGTCACCAAAATGCTCCACGAACTTTTTATCACAATGCTCGGTGACCATTGTCATCACAACGCTCGATGCCCTTCTCATCACAATACTCCATGCCCTTGTCATTACAATGCTCCATGCACTTGTCAGCACAATGCTCCATGACCCATGTCATCACAATGCACCATGCGCTTGTCATCACAATGCTCGTCAACATTGTCATCACAATGCTCCATAAACCTTGGCATCACAATGCTCCATGCACTTCTCATCAAAATGCTCTCTCTCCACTGATATCACAATATTCCATCACTAGTAATCACAGTACTCCCTCACACCTGTCATCACAATGTTCCATGACACCAGTCATCACAATGCTACATGCCCTTATCATCAAAATGGTCCATGATCCCTGACATCAAAATGATCCATAACCCCTGTCATCAAAATGCTCCATGACACATTTCATCACAATGCTCCGTGACCCCTGACATCAAAATGTTCCATAACCACTATCATCAGATTGGTCCATGACCCTGTCATCACAATGCGCCCTGCCCTTCTCATCACAATGCACCATGCCCTTGTCATCAAAATGCTCCATGACATTTGTCATCACAAAGCTCCTTGACCCTTGGCATAACAATGCTCAAAGCCTTTGTCATCACAATGCATCATTAGCTTTGTCATCACAATCCTCCATGACACTTGGCATCACAATGCTCCATGCCATTGTCATCACAATGGACCATGACATATGTCATCACAATGCTCCCTGACACCTGTCTTCACAATACTCCATGACCTTGTCATCACAATGCTCCATGCCCTTGTCATCACAATGCGCCATGCCCACTGTCATCACAATAATCTATGAAACTTGTCAGACCAATGCTCCATGCCCCTGTCATCAGAATGATCCATGCCCTTGTCATCACAATGCTTCATGACCCCTGTCATCACAGTGCTCCATGACTCCAGTCATCACAATGCTTCATGACCTGTGTCATCACAATGGTCCATGCCCTCGTCATCACAAGGCTCTGTGACCATAGTCACCATAATGCTCCATGAACTTTTCATCACAATGCTCTGTGACGCTTTTCATCACAGTGCTCCATGCCTTTGTCAGCACAATGCTCGAGGACGTTTGTCATCACAATGCGCCATGCACTTGTCATCACAATGCTCAACAACCTTGTCATCACAATGCTCCATAAACCTTGTTATCACAATGCTCCATGCACTTCTCTTCAAAATGCTCTCTCACCAGTGATATCACAGTATTCCATCACTAGTCAACACAGTACTCCCTCACCCCTGTGATTACAATGTTCCCTGACCCCATTCATCACAATGCTACATGCACTTAACATCACAATGCTCCATGTCCCCTGACATCACAATGTACCACAACCACTGTCATCAAAATGCTCCATGACACATTTGATCACAATGCTCCATGACCCCTGACATCACAATGTTCCATAACCACTGTCATCAAATTTCTCCATGACCCTGTCATCACAATGCGCCCTGACCTTCTCATCACAATACACCATGCCTTTGTCCTCAAAATGCTCCATGACATTTGTCATCAGAAAGCTACATGACCCTTGGCATCACAATGCTCCATAACATTGTCATCACAATGCTCCATGAACCCTCTCATCACATTGCTCCAAGCCCTTGTCTTCAGAAAGCTCCATGACCTTTTTCATCACAATGCTCGAGGCCCTTCTCATCACAATGTTCCCGGCCCTTGTCATTACAATCCTCCATGACCCATGTATCACAGTGTTCCGTGCCCTTGTCATCACAATGCTCCATGCCCACTCTCATCACAATAATCCATGAAATGTTTCAGAGCAATGCTCCATGCCCTTGTCATCACAATGCTCCATTAACCCTGTCATAACAATGCTCCATGACCCCTGCCATGACAATGTTCCACGGCCTTGTCATCACAAGGCTGCATGACACTTGTCATCACAGTGCTCCAAGACCCCTGTAATCACAATGCTCCATGCCCTTGTCATCACAAAGCCCCATGACGCATGTCATCAGAATGCTCCATGGCCTTCTCATCACAATGCTCCTTGCCCTTTTCATCACAATGCTCCAAGACCCCTGTAATCACAATGCTCCATGCCCTTGTCATCACAAAGCTCCATGACGCATGTCATCAGAATGCTCCATGGCCTTCTTATCACAATGCTCCTTTCCCTTGTCATCACAATGCTCCAAGACCCCTGTAATCACAATGCTCCATGCCCCTTTTCATCAGAATGCTCCATGAGACTTGTCATCACAATGATCCATGCCCTTGTCATCACAATGCTCCATGACCCCTATCATCACAATACTCCATGAACATTTTCAGCCCAATGCTCCATGACCTTCTCATCACAATGCTCTATGTCCCTTGTCATCACAATTCTCTACGTCATTGTCATCACAATGCTCCATGATACTTCTCATCACAATGTTACATGCTTTTCTCATCACAATTCTCCATGCACTTGTCATTGCAATGCTCCATGGTCCCTGTCATCACAATGCTCCGTGACTCCACTCATCACAATGCTTCATGACCTTTGTCATCACAATGTTTCATGCCCTCGTCATCACAAGGCTCTGTGACCTTTGTCACCAAAATGCTCCCTGAACTTTTCATTGCAATGCTCCGTGACCCTTGTCATCACAATGCTCCATGCCTTTGTCAGCACAGTGCTTCATGACCCTTGTCAGCACAATGCTCCATGCGCTTGTCAGCACAATGCTCCATGAACCATTTCAACACAATGCACCATGCGCTTGTCATCAGAAGGCTCCACAACCTTGTCATCACAAAGCTCCTTAAACCTTGTCATCACAATGCGCCATGCACTTCTCATCAAATTGCACCCTCACCCCTGTCATCACAATGTTCCATGACCCCTGTCATCACAATGCTACATGCCCTTATCATTACAATGCTCCATGACCCCTGACATCACAATGTTCCATAACCCCTGTCATCAAAGTGTTCCATGACCATTTTCATCAAATTGCTTCATGCCACTGTCATCACAATTCTCCATGCCCTTGTCATCACAATGCTCCATGACCCGTGTCATCACAATGCTCCGTGAATCCAGGCATCCCAGTGCTTCATGACCTTGGTCATCACAATGGTACATGCCCTCATCATCAAAAGGCTTTGTGACCTTTGTCACCACAATGCTCCATGAACTTTTCATCACAATGTTCCATGACCCTTGTCATCACAATGCTCCATGACCCCTGACATCACAATGTTCCATAACACCTGTCATCAAAATGTTCCATGACCCTTTTCATCAAATTAGTCCATGACCCTGTCATTACCATGCTGCCTGCCCTTCTCATCACAATGCACCACCCGCTTGTCAACATAATGCTCCATGACATTTGTCATCACAAAGCTCCATGACCCTTGGCATCACAATGCTCCATGACCTCTGTCATCACAATGCTCCAAACCCTTGTGATCACAATGTTCCATAAATCTTGTCATCACAACGCCCAATGACACTCGTCATCACAATTATCCATGGTTTTCTCATCACAATGCTCCATGACTTTGTTATCAAAATGCTCATTACACTTGTCATCACAATGCCCACTGATATCACAATGTTCAATCACTTGTCATCAGTATGCTCCTTGAACCCTGCCATGACAAGGGTCCATGCCCTTTTCATCACAATGCTCCAAGATCCCTGTAATCACAATGTTCCATGCCCTTGTCATCACAAAGCTCCATGACGAATGTCATCAGAATGCTCCATGGCCCTCTCATCACAGTGCCCCATGCCCTTCTCATCACAATGCTCCAAGACCCCTGTAATCACAATGCTTCATCCCCCTTTACATCAGAATAATCCATGAGGTTTTTCATCACAAGTCTGCACGGTCTTCTCATCACAATGCTCCAGGACCTTGTCATCACAATGCTCTGTGATGCCTGTCATCAAAATACTCCATGAATATATCCAGCCCAATGCTCCATGATCTTCTCATCACAATGCTCCATATCCCCTGTCATCACAGTGCTCCATGACCACTGTCATCACAACGCTCCATGACCCCTGACAACACAATGAGCCGGGACTCTTGTCATCAAAATGCTCCATGACACTTGTCATCACAATGATCCATGCTCTTGTCATCCCAATGCTCCATGACCCCTGTAATCACAATGCTCCGTGACGCTTGTCATCACAGTGCTCCATGACCCTTGTCATCACAATGCTCCATTGTCAGCAAAATGCTACATGACCTTGTCATCAAAATGCTGCATGCGCTTGTCATCACAATACCCCATTAACATTGTCATCACAATTCCCCATGAACATTGGGATCACATTGCTTCATGCCCTTGTCATCACAATGCTCCATACTCCTTGAAATCAATATGATCCATGACCTCTGTCATCACAATGCTCCAAACTCTTGTGATCACAATGTTCCATAACACTTGTCATCACAATGCTCCATGATGCCTGTCATCACAATAGTCCATGCCCTTGTTATCACAATGCTCCATGACCTTTGTCATCACAATGCTCAATACACTTGTCATCACAATGCTCCCTGACACTTGTCGTCAAAATGTTCTTTGAACCCTGTCATGAAAAGGCTCCATGCTTTTTCATCACAATGCTCCATGCCCTTTTCATCACAATGCTCCATGCCATTGTCATCACAATACTCCACAAGCTTGTCATCAGAATGCTCCATGACCCTTGTCATCACAATGCTCCATGACACCTGTCATCACAATGCTCCATGACACCTGTCATCACAATGTTCCCTTCCCTTTATCATTACAGTGCTCCATGACACTCATCATCAAAATTATCCATGGTTTTCTCATCACAATGCTCCACGGTTTTGCCATCACAATGCTCCATGCCTTGGTCATCACAATGCTCCATGTCACTTGTATTCACAATTCTCCACATCCTTGTCATCACAGTGCTCCATGACAATTCTCATCGCAATGTTACATGTTGCTTTCATCAAAATTCTCCATGCACTTTTCATTGCAATGTTCCATGACCCCTGTCATAGCAAGCTCCATGCGCTTGTCATCACAATGTTTCACGACCTTGTCATCAAAATTCTCAATGGCCCTTGTTATAACAATGCTCCATGACCCCTGCCATCACAATGTTCCACGGCCTTGTCATCACAAGGCTCCATGACCCTTGTCATCACAGTGCTCCAAGACCCCTGTAATCACAACGCTCCATGCCCTTGTCATCACAAAGCTCCATGAAGCATGTCATCAGAATGCTCCATGGCCTTCTCATCACAATGCTCCATGCCCTTGTCATCACAATGCTCCAAGACCCATGTAATGACAATGCTCCGTGCCCCTTTTCATCTTAATGTTCCATAAACCCTGTCATCACAATGCACCATGCCCATCATTGTAATGCTTCATGCTCTTGTCATCGCAATGCTCCAAGTGCCCTGTAATCACAATGCTCCATGCCCCTTTTCATCTCAATTCTCCATGAACACTGTCATCACAATGCAACATGCCCATCATCATAATGCTTCATGCTATTGTCATCACAATGAAATCCAAATGCTCCATGACCTCTGTCATCAAAATGCTCCAAACCCTTGTGATCACAATGTTCCATAACACTTGTCATCACAATGCCCCGTGTCGCTCATCATCACAATTATCCATGGTCTTCTCATCACAATGCTCCATGACCTTTGTCATCACAATGCTCAATACACTTATCATCACAATGTTCCCTGACACTTGCCACCATGTACGCTCATTGAACCCTGCCATGACAAGGCTCCATGCCTTTTTCATCACTATGCTCCATGCCCTTGTCATCACAAAGCTCCATGACACATGTCAGCAGAATGCTCCATGGCCTTCTCATCACAATGCTCCATGCCATTGACATCACAATGCTCCATGCCCTTGTCATCACAAAGCTCCATGACGCATGTCATCAGAATGCTGCATGGCCTTCTCATCACAATGCTCCATGACCTTCTCATCACAACGCTCCAAGACCTCTGTAATCACAATGCTCCATGGCCCTTTTCATCAGAATGTTCCATGAGACTTGTCATCCCAAGGGTCCACGGTCTTCTCATCACAATGCTCCAGGATCTTGTCATCACAATGCTCCATTCCCTTTTAATCACAATGCTCCATGACCCCTGTCATTAAAATGCTCCATGGCAACTGTCTGCACAACTCTCCATGACCCCTGAGAACACAGAGATCCGGGATTCTTGTCATCAAAATGCTCCATGACCATTGTCATCAAAATGATCCATGCCCTTGTCATCCTAATTCTCCATGACCCCTGTAATCACAATGCTCCATGACACTTGTCATCACTATGCTCCATGACCCTTGTCATCACAATGCTCCATGCCTTTGTCAGCAAAATGCTACATGACCTTGTCATCAAAATGCTCCATGAGCTTGTCATCACAATCCGCCATGAACCTTGGGATCACTTTGCTTCATGCCCTTGTCATCACAATGCTCCATGCTCCTGGAAATCAAAATGATCCATGACTTCTGTCATCACAATGCTGCAAACTCTTGTGATCACAATGTTCCATAACACTTGTCATCACAACGCTCCATGATGCCTGTCATCACAATACTCCATTCCCTTGTCATCACAATGCCCTATGACATTTGTCATCACAATGCTCAATACACCTGTCATCACAATGCTCCCTGAAAATTGTCGTCATAATGCTCCTTGTACCCTATCATGAAAAGGTTCCATGCCTTTTTCATCACAATGATCCATGCCCTTTTCATCAAAATGCTCCATGCCATTGTCATAAGAATGTTCCATGACCCCTCTCATCACTTTGCTTCATGCCATTGTCATCACATAGCTCCATGACGCTTGTCATCACAATACTCCATGCCCTTCTCATCACAATGCTCCATGGCCTGTCTTTACAATGCTCCATGACCCATGTATCACAATGCTCCGTGCCCTTGTCATCACAATGCTCTATGACACCTGTCATCACAATGCTCCATGACCCTTTTCATAAAAATGCTCCAAGAACCCTGTAATCACAATTCTCCATGCCCATCATCATAATGCTTAATGCCATTGTCATCACAATGATCATTGCCCCTATCATCACGATGATCCTCCATGCCACTGTACTCACAATGCTGCAGGACCTTGACATCACATGCTCCATGACCCTTTTCATCACAATGCTCCATGCCCTGGCCAGCACAATGCTCCATGACAATTCTCATCACAGTTTTCCACGCCCTTGTCATCACTAGGCTCCATGACCCTTGTCATCACAGTGCTCCAAGACCCCTGTAATTACAATGCTCCATGCCATTGTCATCAGAAAGCTCCATGACACTTGTCATCACAATGCTCCATGGCCTTCTCATCACAATGCTGCAGGGCCTTGTCATCACAATGCTCCATTCCCTTTTCATCACAATGCTCCATGACCCCTGACATCACAATACTCCATGAACATTTTCAGCCCAATGATCCATGCCCTTGTCATCCCAATGCTCTATGACCCCTGTAATCACAATGCTCTGTGACGCTTGTCATACAGTGCTCCATGACCCTTGTCATCACAAGGCTCCATGACCCTTGTTATCACAATGCTGCATGCCTTTGTCAGCAAAACGTTACATGACATTGCCATCACAATGCTCCATGCACTTGTGATCACAATCCTCCATTACCATTGTCATCACAATCTCCATGAACCTTAGGATCACATTACACCCTACACTTGTCATCACAATGTTCCATGTTCCTTGAAATCACAATGCTCCATGACCTCTGTCATCACAATGCTCCAAACCCTTGTGATCACAGTGTTCCATAACACTTGTCATCACAACGCTCCATGATGCCTGTCATCACAATATTCCATGCCCTTTTCATTACAATGCTCAATGACACTTGTTGTCAGATGCTCCTTGGACCCTGTCATTACAAGGAAACATGCATTTTTCATCACAATGATCCATGCCCTTTCATCACAATGATCCATGCCATTGTCATCACAATACTGCATGCACTTGTCATCAAAATGTTCCATGACCCTTGACATCACAATGCTCCATGACCCCTGTCATCACAATGCTCCATGGCCCTTGTCATCACAATGCTCCATGCCCACTGTCATCACAGTAATCCATGAAAATTGTCAGACCAATGCTCCATGCCCTTGTCATCTCAAAGCTCCATGATTCTTGCCATCACAATGCTCCATGCCCTTCTCATCACAATGCTCCATGCCCTTGTCACTACAATGCTCCAGACCCATATATCACAATGTTCCGTGCCCTTCTCATCACAATGCTCCCTGATACATGTCTTCACAATACTCCATGACCTTGTCATCACAATGCTCCATTACTCCTGTCATCAAAATGCTCCATGCCCTTGTCATCACAATGCTCCATTACCTTTGTCGTCACAATCCAACATGACACTTGGCATCACAATGCTCCATGCCATTGTTATCACAATGGACCATAATATATGTTATCACAAAGCTCCATTCCCCCTATCATCACAATGTTCCATGAACCCTGTCATCACAATGCTCCATGCCCTTGTCATCACAAAGCTCCATTACCTTTGTCGAAACAATCCAACATGACACTTGTCATCACAATGCCCCATGCCCTTCTCATCACAATGCTCCCTGACACCTGTTTTCACAATACTCAAAGACCTTGTCATCACAATGCTCCATGCACCTGTCATCACAATGCTCCATGACCCCTGCCATCACAATGTTCCACGGCCTTGTCATCACAAGGCTCCATGACCCTTGTCATCAGAATGCTCCAAGACCCCTGTAATCAGAATTCTCCATTCCCTTGTCATCACAAAGCTCCATGACACATGTCATCATTATGCTCCATGGCCTTCTCATCACAATGCTCCATGCCCTTGTCATCACAATGCTCCAAGACCCCTGTAATCACAAAGCTCCAAGCACATTTTCATCTCAATGCTCCATGAACCCTGTCATCACAATGCACCATGCCCATCATCATAATGCTTCATGCTATTGTCATCACAATGAAATCAAAATGCTCCATGACCTCTGTCATCACAATGCTCCAAACCCTTGTGATCACAATGTTCCATAACACTTGTCATCAAAATGCCCCATGACGCTCGTCATCACAATTATCCATGGTCATCTCATCACAATGCTCCATGACTGTGTCATCACAATGCTCATTACACCTGTCATCACAATGCTCACTGATATCACAATGTTACCTCACTTGTCTTCAGTATGTTCCTTGAACCCTGTCATGACAAGGCTCCATGCCTTTTTCATCACAATGCTCCAAGATCCCTGTAATCACAATGTTCCATGAACTTGTCATCACAAAGCTCCCTGACGCATGTCATCAGAATGATCCATGGCCTTCTCATCACAGTGCTCCATGCCCTTGTCTTCACAATGCTCCAAGACCCCTGTAATCACAATGCTCCATGCCCCTGCTCATCAGAATGCTCCATGAAACTTGTCATCACAATGCTCTATGACGCCTGTCATCACAATGCTCCATGACTCCAGTCATCACAATGCTCCATGACCATTGTCATCACAATGGTCCATGACCTTTCTTATCACAATGCTCCATGCTCTTGCCATGACAATGCTCCATGACACTTTCATCACAATGCTCCCTGGCCTTCTCATCACAATGCTCCTGGACCTTGTCATCACAATGCTCCATTCCCTTGACATCAAAATGCTCCATGATCCCTGTCATCACAATACTCCATGAACATCTTCAGCCCAATGCTCCATGCCCTTGTTATCACCATGCTCCATGCCCCCTGACAACACAATGCTCCCGGACTCTTGTCATCAAAATGCTCCATGACCCTTGTCATCACAATAATCCATGCCCTTGTCATCCCAATGCTCCATGACGCCTGTAATCACAATGCTCCCTGACGCTTGTCATCAAAATGCTCCATGACCCTTGTCATAACAAGGCTCTGTACACTTATCATCACAATGCTCCATGACCCTTGCCATCACAATCCTCCATGCGCTTGTCATCACAATACTGCATTACCATTGTCATCACAATCCTCCATGAACCTTGGGATCACACTGCTCCATACACTTGTCATCACAATGCTCCATGCTGTTTGAAATCACAATGCTCCATGACCTCTGTCATCACAATCCTCCAAACAATTGTGATCACAATGCTCCATAGCACTTGTCATCACAACGCTCCATGACGCCTCTCATCACAGTACTCCATGCCCTTGTCATCACAGTACTCCATGACACTTGTCATCAGAGGCTCCTTGAACCCAGTCATTACAAGGCTACATGCCCTTTTCATCACAATGATCCATGCCCTTTTCATCACAATGCTCCAGGCCATTGTCATCACAATACTCCATGTGCTTGTCATCAGAATACTCCATGACCCTTGTCATCACAATGCTCCATGACACGTCTTCACAATGCTCCATGCCCCTTGTCATCACAGTTCTTCATGACCCTCATCATCACAGTGCACAATGGACTTCTCATCACAATGCTCCACGTCCTTGCCATCACAGTGCTCCATGCCCTGGTCATCACAATGCTCCATGACACTTCTCATCAAAATGCTACATGCTCTTGTCATCACAGTTCTCCATGCACTTATTGTCACAATGCTCCATGACCCCTGTCATAGCAAGCTCCATGCGCTTATCATCACAGTGCTTCTCGCCATGGTCATCAAAATGCTCAAAGACCCTTGTCATCACAATGCTCCATGCCCTTGTCATCACAATGCTCCATGAACCTTGTCATCACAAGGCTCCAAGCCCTGGTCATCACAATGCTCCATTACACGTGTCACCACAGGCCTCCATGACACTTGGCATCACAATGCTCCATGCCATTGTCTTCACAATGGACGATGACATATGTCATCACAGTGCTCCATGCACCCTGTCATCACAATGCTCCATTATGCTTGTCATCACAATACTCCATGCCCACTGTAACCACAATATTGCATGAAATTTTTGAGACCAATGCTCCATGCACTTCTCATTACAATGCTCCATGCCCTTGTCACTACAATGCTCTATGACCCACCTATTACAATGTTCCATGCCCTTCTCATTACAATGCTCCATGCCCTTGTCATTACAATCCTCCAATGCCCATGTATCACAGTGTTCCATGCCCTTGTCATCACAATGCTCCATGCCCACTCTCATAACAATGCTCCAAGACCCCTGTAATCACAATGCTCCTTGCCCTTGTCATCACAAAGCTCCATGACGCATGTCATCGGAATGCTCCATGGCCTTCTCATCACAATGCTCCATGCCCTTGTCATCACAATGCTCCAAGACTCCTGTAATCACAATGCTCCATGAACATTTTCAACACAGTGCTCCATGACTTTGTCATCAGAATGCTCCATGACCCGTGTCATCAAAGGCTCCGTGACCACTGTCATCACAACGCTCTATGACCCCTGACAACACAATGATCCGGGACTCTTGTCACCAGAATTCTCCATGACACTTCTCACCACAATAATCCATGCCCTTGTCATCCCAATGCTCCATGACACATGTAATCACAATGCTCCTTGACGCTTGTCATCACAATGCTCCGTTACACTTGTCATCACAATACTCCATTACCATTGTCATCACAATCCTCCATGAAACTTGGGATCACATTGCTTCATGCCCTTGTCATCACAAGGCTCCATGCTCCTTGAAATCAAAATGATCCATGACCACTGTCATCACAATGCTCCAAACCCTTGTGATCACAATGTTCCATAACACTTGTCATCACAACACTCCATGATGGCTTTCATCACAAAACTCCATGCCTATGTCATCACAATGTTCCACGACCTTTCTCATGACAATGCTCCATGCCCGTGTCATTACAATCCTTCATGAGACATGTATCACAGTGTTCCATGCCCTTGTCATCACAATGCTCCATTACACCTGTCATAACAATGGTCCATGACACCTGCCATCACAATGTTCCACGGCCTTGTCTTCACAAGGCTCCATGACCCTTGTCATCACAATGCTCCAAAGCCCTGTAATCACAATGCTCCATGCCCTTGTCATCACAAAGCTCCATGACGCATGTCATCAGAATGCTCCATGGACTTCTCATCACAATGCTCCATGCCCTTGTCATCAAAATGCTCCAAGACCCCTGTCATCACAATGCACCATGCCCATCATCATAATGCTTCATGCTATTGTCATCACAATGAAATCAAAATGCTCCATGACCTTTGTCATCACAATGCTCCAAACCCTTGTGATCACAATGTTCCATAACACTTGTTATCACAACGCCCCATGACGCTCGTCATCACAATTATCCATGGTCTTCTCATCACAATGCTCCATGACCTTTGTCATCACAATGCTCAATACACTTGTCATCACAATGCTCCCTGACACTTGTCGTCATTATGCTCCTTGAACCCTGTCATGACAAGGCTCCATGCCTTTTTCACCACAATAATCCATGCCCTTTTCATCACAATGCTCCAAGACCCTTGTAATCACAAAGCTCCATGTCCTTGTCATCACAAAACTCCATGACGTTTGTCATCACAATGCTCGATGCCCTTCTCATCACGATGATCCATGCCCTTGTCATCACAAACCTCCATGCCCACTCTCATCACAATAATCCATGAAAGGTTTCAGACCAATGCTCCATGCCCTTGTCATCACAATGCTCCATTACCCCTGTCATAACAATGCTCCATGACCCCGGCCATCACAATGTTCCTCGGCATTGTCATCACAAGGCTCCATGACACTTGTCATCACAATGCTCCAAGACCCCTGTAATCACAATTCTCCATTCCCTTGTCATCACAAAGCTCCAAGACGCATGTCATCGGAATGCTCCATGGCCTTCTCATCACAATGCTCCATGCCCTTGTCATCACAATGCTTCAAGACCCCTGTAAGAACAATGCTCCATGCCCCTTTTCATCTCAATGCTCCATGAACCCTATCATCACAATGCACAATGCCCATCATCATAATGCTTCATGCTATTGTCATCACAATGAAATCCACATGCTCCATGACCTCTGTCATCACAATGCTCCAAACCCTTGTGATCACAATGTTCCATAACACTTGTCATCAAAACGCACCATGACACTCGTCATCACAATTATCCATGGTCTTCTCATCACAATGCTCCATGCCCCTGTCATCACAATGCTCCATGCCCTTGTAATCACAATGCTCCATGACCCCTGTCATCACAATGCTCAATACACTTGTCATCACAATGCTCACTGATATCACAATGTTCCATCACTTGTCTTCAGTATGCTCCTTGAACCCTGTCATGACAAGGCTCCATGCCCTTTTCATCACAATGCTCCAAGATCCCTGTAATCACAATGCTCCATGCCCTTGTCATCACAAAGCTCCATGACGCATGTCATCAGAATGCTCCATGGCCTTCTCATCACAATGCTCCTGGGCCTTGTCATCACAATGCTCCATTCCCTTGTCATCAAAATGCTCTATAATCCCTGTCATCACAATACTCCATGAACATTTTCAGCCCAATGCTCCATGCCCTTGTTATCACCATGCTCCATGACCCATGACCACACAATGCTCCAGGACTCTTGTCATCAAAATGCTCCATGACCCTTGTCATCACAATAATCCATGCCCTTGTCATCCCAATGCTCCATGACCCCTGTAATCACAATTCTCCGTGACGCTTGTCATCAAAGTGCTCCATGACCTTTGTCATAACAAGGCTCCATGCCTTTATCATCATAATACTCCATGACCCTTGCCATCACAATGGTCCATGCGCTTGTCATCACAATCCTCCATGAACCTTGGGATCACACTGCTCCATACACTTGTCATCACAAAGCTCTATGCTGCTTGAAATCACAATGCTCCATGACCGCAGTCATCGCAATCCTCCAAACCCTTGTGATCACATTGCTCCATAGCACTTGTCATCACAACACTCCATGACGCCTCTCATCACAATACTCCATGCCCTTGTCATCACAATACTCCATGACACTTGCCATCAGAGGCTACTTGAACCCAGTCATTACAAGGCTACATGCCCTTTTCATCACAATGATCAATGCCCTTTTCATCACAGTGCTCCAGGCCATTGTCATCACAATACTCCATGTGCTTGTCATCAGAATACTCCATGACAATTGTCATCCCAATGCTCCATGACACCTGTCATCACAATGCTCCATGACACATGTCTTCAGAATGCTCCATGCCCCTTGTCATCACAGGTCTTCATGACCCTCGTCATCACAGTGCACAATGGCCTTCTCATCACGATGCTCCACGGCCTTGCCATCACAATGCTTCATGCCCTGGTCATCACAATGCTCCATGACACTTCTCATCAAAATGCTACATGCTCTTGTCATCAGAATTCTCCATTCACTTATTGTCGCAATGCTCCTTGACCCCTGTCACAGCAAGCCTCATGTGCTTTTCCTCACAGTGCTTCACGCCCTTGTCATCAAAATGCTCAAAGACCCTTGTCATCACAATGCTCCATGCCCTTGTCATCACAATGCTCCATGAACCTTTTCATCACAATGCTACAAGCCCTTGTCATCACGATGCTCCATTACCCTTGTCATCACAATCCTTCATGAGCCTTGGCATCAGAATGCTCCATGCCATTGTCTTCACAATGGACAATGACATATGTCATCACAATGCTCCATGCACCCTGTCATCACAATGCTCCATGATGCTTGTCATCACAATCCTCCATGCCCAATGTCATCACAATAATGCATGAAATTTGTCAGACCAGGGCCCCATGCACTTCTCATCACAATGCTCCATGCCCTTGTCACTACAATGCTCTATGAACCACATATCACAATGTTCCACGCACTTGTCATCACAAGGCTCCATGACCCTTGTCATCACAGTGCTCCAAGACCCCTGTAATTACAATGCTCCATGCCCTTGTCATCACAAAGCTCCATGACGCTTGTCATCACAATGCTCCATGGCCTTCTCATCACAATGCTCCAGGGCCTTGTCATTACAATGCTCCATTCCCTTGTCATCACAATGCTCCATGATCCCTGTCATCACAATACTCCGTGAAAATTTTCAGCCCAATGATCCATTCCCTTGTCATCCCAATGCTCCATGACCCCTGTAATCAGAATGCTCCATGCCTTTGTCAGCAAAATGCTACATGACCTTGCCATCACAATCCTCCATGCACTTTTCATCACATTACTCCATGAACCTTGGGATCACATTGCTCCATACACTTGTCATCACAATGCTCCATGTTCCTTGAAATCACAATGCTCCATGACCACTCTCATCACAATGCTCCAAACACTTGTGATCACAATGCTCCATAACACTTGTCATCACAATGCTCCATGATGCATGTCATCACAATACTCCATGCCCTTGTCATCACAATGCTCCATGACCCCTGACAACACAATGCTCTGGGCCTCTTGTCATCAAAATGCTCCATGACCCTTGTCATCACAGTAATCCATGCCCTTGTCATCCCAATGCTCTGTGACCCCTGTAATCACAATGCACTGTGACGCTTGCGTTTGTCATCACGGTGCTCCATGACCCTTGTCATCACAAGGCTCCATGCACTTATCATCACAATGCTACATGCCTTTGTCAGCAAAATGTTACAGGACCTTGCCATCACAATTCTCCATGCGCTTGTGATCACAATCCCCCATTACCATTGTCATCACAATCTCCATGAACCTTAGGATCACATTGCACCATACACTTGTCATCACAATGTTCCATGTTCCTTGAAATCACAATGCTCCATAACCACTGTCATCACAATGCTTCAAACCCTTGTGATCACAATGTTCCATAACACTTGTCATCACAACGCTCCATGATGCCTGTCATCACAATATTCCATGCCCTTGTCATCACAATGCTCCATGACACTTGTTGTCAGATGCTTCTTGGACCCTGTCATTACAAGGAAACATGCCTTTTTCATCACAATGAACCATACCCTTTCATCACAATGCTCCATGCCATTGTCATCACAATACTACATGCGCTTGTCATCAGAATGTTCCATGACCATTGTCATCACAATGCTCCATGACCCCTGTCATCACAATGCCCATGACCCTTGTCATCACAATGCTCCATGCCCACTGTCATCACAATAATCCATGAAAATTGAATAGTCCCTCTCCTGGTGCTCCGGTTTGACTTTCCAACTGCTTTACTCTCAATCTCCCAACTTGGAGAGACAGCCCCTTTAACCTCCTGCTCCATGACACTTTCATCAAAATGCTCCATGGCCTTCTCATCACAATACTCCTGGGCCTTGTCATCACAATGCGCCATTCCCTTGTCTTCAAAATGCTCCATGATCCCTGTTATCACAATACTCCATGAACATTTTCAGCCCAATGCTCCATGCCCTTGTTTTCACCATGCTCCATGACCCATGACAACACAATGCTCCAGGACTCTTGTCATCAAAATGCTCCATGACCCTTGTCATCACAATAATCCATGCCCTTGTCATCCCAATGCTCCATGACCCCTGTAATCACAATGCTCCATGACGCTTGTCATCAAAGTGCTCCATGACCTTTGTCATAACAAGGCTCCGTGCAAATATCATCACAATGCTCCATGACCCTTGCCATCACAATGCTCCATGCACTTGTCATCACAATTCTGCATTACCATTGTCATCACAATCCTCCATGAACCTTGGGATCACACTGCTCCATACACTTGTCATCACAATGCTCCATGACGCCTCTCATCACAGTACTCCATGCCCTTGTCATCACAATAATCCATGACACTTGCCATCAGAGGCTCCTTGAACCCAGTCATTACAAGGCTACATGCCCTTTTCATCACAATGATCCATGCCCTTTTCATCACAGTGCTCCAGGCCATTGTCATCACAATACTCCATGTGCTTGTCATCAGAATACTCCATGACCCTTGTCATCACAATGCTCCATGACACCTGTCATCACAATTCTCCATGACACGTCTTCACAATGCTCCATGCCCCTTGTCATCACAGGTCTTCATGACCCTCATCATCACAATGCATAATGGCCTTCTCATCACAATGCTCCATGGCCTTGCCATCAAAATGTTCCATGCCCTGGTCATCACAATGCTCCATGACACTTCTCATCAAAACGCTACATGCTTTTGTCATCACAATTCTCCATTCACTTACTGTCACAATGTTCCTTGACCCCTGTCGCAGCAAGCTCCATGCGCTTGTCATCACAGTGCTTCACGCCCTTGTCATCAAAATGCTCAAAGACCCTTGTCATCACAATGCTCCATGAACCTTGTCATCACAGTGGTCCAAGCCCTTGTCATCACAATGCTCCATTACCCTTGTCATCACAATGCTCCATTACACGTGTCACCACAGGCCTCCATGACCCTTGGCATCACAATGCTCCATGCCATTGTCTTCACAATGGACGATGACATATGTCATCACAATGCTGCATGCACCCTGTCATCACAATGCTCCATGATGCTTGTCATCACAATCCTCCATGCCCAATGTCATCACAATAATGCATGGAATTTGTCACACCAGTGCCCCATGCACTTCTCATCACAATGCTCCATGCCCTTGTCAATACACTGCTCTATGAACCACGTATCACAATGTTCCATGCCCTTCTCATGATAATGCTTCATGCCCTTGTCATTACAATCCTCCATGACCCATGTATCACAGTGTTCCGTGCCCTTGTCATCACAATGCTCCATGCCCACTCTCATCACAATAATCCATGAAAAGTTTCAGACCAATGCTCCATGCCCTTGTCATCACAATGCTCCATTACCCCTGTCATAACAATGCTCCATGACTCCTGCCATCACAATGTTCCACGGCCTTGTCATCACATGGCTCCATGACACTTGTCATCACAATGCTCCAAGATCCTTGAAATCACAATGCTCCATTCCCTTGTCATCACAAAGCTCCATGACGCATGTCATCAGAATGTTCCATGGACTTCTCATCACAATGCTCCATGCCTTTTTCATCACAATGCTCCAAGACCCCTGTAATCACAATGCTCCATGCCCCTTTTCATCTCAATGCTCCATGAACCCTGTCATCACAATGCACCATGCCCATCATCATAATGCTTCATGCAATTGTCATCACAATGAAATCACAAAGCTCCATGACCTCTGTCATCACAATATTCCAAACCCTTGTGATCACAATGTTCCATAACACTTGTCATCACAACGCACCCTGTCGCTCGTCATCACAATTATCCATGGTCTTCTCATCACAATGCTCCATTACCTTTGTCATCACAATGCTCCATACACTTGTCATCACAATGCTCCCTGACACTAGCCGTTCTGTATGCTCCTTGAACCCTGTCATGACAAGGCTCCATGCCTTTTTCATCACAAGGATCCATGGCCCTTTTCATCACAATTCTCCAAGACTCCTGTAATCACAATGCTCCATGCCCTTGTCATCACAATGATCCATGTCGTTGTTATCACAAAGCTCCAAGACGCATGTCATCCGAATGATCCATGGCTTTCTCATCACAGTGCTCCATGCCCTTTTCACCACAATGCTCCAAAACCCCTGTAATCACAATGCTCGATGCCCCTTTTCATCAGAATGCTCCATGAGACTTGTCATCACAAGGCTCCATGGTGTTCTCATCGCAATGCTCCAGGACCTTGTCATCACAATGCTCCATTCCCTTGTCATCTCAGTGCTCCATGACCCCTGTCATCACAATACTCCATGAATATTTTCCGCCCAATGCTCCATGACCTCATTACAGTGCTCCATGAGCCCTGTCATCACAGTGCTACATGACCACTGTCGGCACAACGCTCCATGACCCCTGACAACAAAATGATCCGGGATTCCTGTCATCAAAATGTTCCATGACACTTGTCATCCCAATGATACATGCCCTTGTCATCCCAATGCTCCATGATCCCTGTAATCACAATGCTCCATGACGCTTGTCATCACAGTGCTCCATGACCCTTGTCATCACAATTCTCCATGCCTTTGTCAGCAAAATGCCACATGACCTTGTCATCACAATGCTCCATGCACTTGTCATCACAATACTCCATTACCATTGTCATCACAATCCGCCATGTACCTTGGGATCACATTGCTTCATGCCCTTGTCATCAAAATGCTCCATGCTCCTTGAAATCAAAATGATCCATGACCTCTGTCATCACAATGCTCCAAACCCTTGTGATCACAATGTTCCATAACACTTGTCATCACAACGCTCCATGATGCCTGTCATCACAATAGTCCATGCCCTTGTCATCACAATGCTCCATGACCTTTGTCATCACTATGCTCAATACACTTGTCATCACAATGCTCCCTGACACTTGTCGTCAGATTGCTCCTTGAACCCGGTCATGAATAGGTTCCATGCCTTTTTCATCACAATGATCCATGCCCTTTTCATCAAAATGCTCCATGCCATTGTCATAACAATGCTCCATGACCCCTCTCATCACATTGCTCCATGCCATTGTCATCACATAGCTCCATGACGCTTGTCATCACAATACTCCATGCCCTTCTCATCGCAATGCTCCATGCCCTGTCATTACAATGATCCATGACCCATGGATCACAATGTTCCATGCCCTTGTCATCACAATGCTCCATGCGCTTGTCATCACATTCCTCCATGAACCTTGGGATCACATTGCTCCATACACTTGTCATCACAATGCTCCATGATGCCTGTCATCACAATACTCCATGCCCTTGTCATCACAATGCTCCATGACCCCTGACAACACAATGCTCTGTGACTGTTGTCATCAAAATGCTCCATGACCCTTGTCATCACAATAATCCATGCCCTTGTCATCCCAATGCTCTATGACCCCTGTAATCACAATGCACTGTGACCCTTGTCATCACAGTGCTCCATGACCCTTGTCATCACAAGGCTCCATGCACTTATCATCACAATGCTCCATGACCACTGTTATCACAATGCTACATGCCTTTGTCAGCAAAATGTTACATGATCTTGCCATCACAATTCTCCATGCGCTTGTGATCACAATCCTCCATTACCATTGGCATCACAATCTCCATGAACCTTAGGATCACATTGCACCATACACTTGTCATCACAATGTTCCATGTTCCTTGAAATCACAATGCTCCATAACCTCTGTCATCACAATGCTCCAAACCCTTGTGATCACAATGTTCCATAACACTTGTCATCACAACGCTCTTCTGGAGCCCACCCGGATGGGGCAAGGTTGCCCTAGCACAGCTAGGAAGCCCAGCACAGCTGGAGGTACTT
This sequence comes from Mesoplodon mirus, assembly GCF_964341445.2. Taxonomy (NCBI): domain Eukaryota; kingdom Metazoa; phylum Chordata; class Mammalia; order Artiodactyla; family Ziphiidae; genus Mesoplodon; species Mesoplodon mirus. The sequence continues at coordinate 324,466 of NW_028295650.1, forward strand.
GCCCAGTGAGCAAGCAAAGCTACTCACCCGAGGGTCCTGGGATGAGAGCAAAAATCACCCTGCTATTAATTGGAAGCATGATGTTCATTCCCCTAATAGAGGGAGGATTCCGACCTTGTAAGAATTGGAAAAGGCTCACTAAGATAGAAACAGTCAAAACTACTTTGCCCCCACTGGAATTACCCACTCCGCGTCCCCCTCGTTGGGAAAGACAAAATGCCACGGGAATGTTTAAATTACGTTATCCTACTCTGAAAGAGAAAATGGATGATTTATGGCCCCCTTGGGGAGTAAGAGATAAACATGGGGTTTCATGGTACTGGTATAGGGGGCATCTTAGGCCTACATTGATTATGCAAACGTTGTTTCCCAAAGTGAGACTTGCTGGAGGTATAAAAAGCACATGTGTATCTAATTCATATATTATAGGACAATCAATCTTTTGTAAATATTTTAATGGACAACCTGGGATATTTATAGAAGTGCTATGCCCTCCTAAATTAGGTTACCCAGGAATAGGAAAATAATTATAGGATAAGGAAATATTATTTCCATGAACTAGCATGGAACAAACCAGCCAATACTGCTGCTATTTGTATATAGGTAGAATTAGTTAAGTCTTATAAAAGACAAAAATAGAATAGATATAATCTGTTATTAGAATAGGTGGTTTAACAAGGTCCAGGAATAGCAAAGAACATTTGGTTCACACACCTCGCTGGAGCCACAGAGCTACAGGATGTAAAGATTGTCATCGGAACGTGCAGCAGACACAGGAACAGTTGTTCCAAAACTGAAAAGGAACTGTACCTTGCCTCAAGGGAAAGGAAGAAGGAAACAGATGACTTGAGAGGGACTATTGTAACCACAAAAAGAAGATTATGTACCTTTATGAGTATATTGGGTATGTTTTTGGGACTATTAAGCCAGTATGTTATTTAATCATTAAAAGGTATATAAGATTCATGTTAAGCATAATAAAATTGGCAGATTCTTGCAACTCATGGTGTGGTGCAGTTCTGTCCATCGCCGACTCCGTCTTCCCCTCGGGTAACTCCTGTCCTGCTGGAGCTGGACTCCGGCAACGCTCCATGGTGCCTGTCATCACAATATTCCATGCCCTTCTCATTACAATGCTCCATGACACTTGTTGTCAGATGCACCATGACCCTTGTCATCACAATGCTTCATGACCTGTGTCATCACAATGGTCCATGCCCTCGTCATCACAAGGCTCTGTGACCTTTGTCACCAAAATGCTCCATGAACTTTTCATCACAATGCTCTGTGACCCTTGTCATCAAAATGCTCCATGCCTTTGTCAGCACAATGCTCCATGACACTTGTCACCACCATGCTCCATACGCTTGTCAGCACAATGTTCCATGACCCATGTCATCACAATGCGCCATGAGCTTGGCATCACAATGCTCCCCAACCTTGTCATCACAATGCTCCATAAACCTTGTCATCACAATGCTCCACGCACTTCTCATCAAAATGCTCTCTCACCACTAATATCACAATGTTCCATAATAGTTATCACAATACTCCCTCACCCCTGTCATCACAATGTTCCATCACACCTGTCATCACAATGCTACATGCCCTTATAATCACAATGCTCCAAGATCCCTGTAGTCACAATGCTCCATACCCTTGTCATCACAAAGCTCCATGACACATGTCATCAGAATGCTCCATGGCATTCTCATCACAGTTCTCCATGCCCTTGTCATCACAATGCTCCAAGACCTCTGTAATCACAATGCTCTATGGCCCTGTTCATCAGAATGCTGCATGAAACTTGTCATCACAATGCTCTATGACTCAAGTCATCACAATGCTCCATGACATTTGTCATCACAATTGTCCATGGCCTTCTCATCACAATGCTCCAGGGACTTGTCATCACAATGCTCCATTCCCTTGTCATCAAAATGCTCCATGATCCCTCTCATCACAATACTCCATGAATATTTTCTGCCAAATGCTCCATGCCCTTGTTATCACCATGCTCCATGACCGCTGAAAACACATTGTTCCATAACCCCGGTCATCTAAACGCTCCGTGACACTTTTCATCACAATGCTCCATGACCCCTGACATCACAATGTTCCATAATCCCTGTCATCAAAACGTTCCATGACCCTTTTCATCAAATTGCTCCATGACCCTGCCATCACAATTCTCCCTGCCCTTCTCATCACAATGCACCACGCCCTTGTCATCAAAATGCTCCATGACCTTTGTCATCACAATGCTCCATGACCATTTGCATCACAATGCTCCATGCCATTGTCCTCACAATGCTCCATGAACCCTCTCATCACATTGCTCCATGCCCTTGTCATCACAAAGCTCCATGACGCTTGTCATCACAATGCTCGATGACCTTCTTATCACAATGCTCCAGGCCCTTGTCATTACAATCCTCCATGACACATGTATCACAGTGTTCCATGCCATGTCATCACAATGCTCCATTACCCCTGTCATAACAATGCTCCATGACCCCTGCCATCACAATGTTCCACGGCCTTGTCATCATAAGGCTCCTTGACCCTTGTCAACACAATGCTCCAAGACCCCTGTAGTCACAATGCTCCATGCCCTTGTCATCACAAAGCTACATGACACATGTCATCAGAATGCTCCATGGCCTTCTCATCACAATGCTCCATGCCCTTGTCATCACAATGCTCCAAGAACCCTGTAATCACAATGCTCCATGCCCCTTTTCATCTCAATGCTCCATGAACCCTGTCATCACTATGCACCATGCCCATCATCATAATGCTTCATGCTATTGTCATCACAATGAAATCAAATGCTCCGTGACTTCTGTCATCACAATGCTCCAAACCCTTGTGATCACAATGTTCCATAACACTTGTCATCACAATGCCCCATGATGCTCTTCATCACAATTATACATAGTCTTCTCATCACAATGTTCCATGACTTTGTCATCACAATGCTCCCTGACACATGTCGTCAGTATGCTCCTTGAAGACTGTCATGACAAGGCTCTATGCCTTTCTCATCACAATGATCCATGCCCTGTTCATCACAATGCTCCAAGACCCCTGTAATCACAGTGCTCCATGCACCTTTTCATCAGAATGCTCCATGAGACTTGTCATCACAAGGCTCCATGGTCTTCTCATCACAATGCACCAGGACCTTGTCATCACAATACTCCATGAATATTTTCTGCCCAATGCTCCATGACCTTCCCATCACAATGCTCCATGGCCCCTGTCATCACAATGCACTATGACCACTGTCATCACAACGCTCCATGACCCCAGACAACACAATGATCCGGGACTCTTGTCATCAAAATGCTCCATGACCTTTGTCATAACAATGATCCATGCCCTTGTCATCCCAGTTCTCCATGACCCCTGTAATCACAATGCTCCGTGACGCTTGCCATCACAGTGCTACACGACCCTTGTCATCACAATGCTCCATGCCTTTGTCAGGAAAATGCTACATGACCTTGTCATCAAAATGCTCCATGCGCTTGTCATCACAATACTCCATTACCATTGTCATCACAATCCTCCATGAACCTTGGGATCACATTGCTTCATGCCCTTGTCATCACAATGCTCCTTGCTCCTTGAAATCAAAATGATCCATGACCTCTGTCATCACAATGCTCCAAACCCTTGTGATCACAATGTTCCATAACACTTGTCATCACAATGCTCCATGATGCGTGTCATCACAATACTCCATGCCCTTGTCATCACAATGCTCCATGACCTTTGTCATCACAATGCTTAATACACTTGTCATCACAATGCTCCCTGACACTTGTCGTCAGAATGGTCCTTGAACACTGTCATGAAAAGGCTCCATGCCTTTTTCATTACAATGATCCATGCCATTGTCATCACAATACTCCACAAGCTTGTCATCAGAATGCTCCATGACCCTTGTCATCACAATACTCCATGCCACCTGTCATCACAATGTTCCATGACACCAGTCATCACAATGCTCCATGCCCCTTGTCATTACAGTGCTCCATGACGCTTGTCATCACAATTATCCATGGTCTTCTCATCACCATGCTCCTCGGTCTTGCCATCACAATGCTCCTTGCCCTGGTCATCACAAGGCTCCATGAACCTTCTCATCACATTGCTGCATGCCCTTGTCTTCACAAAGCTCCATGACACTTGTCATCACAATGCTCGATGCCCTTCTATTCACAATGCTCCATGACCTTTTCATTACAATCCTCCAGGACCCATGTATAACAGTGTTCCGTGCCCTTGTCATCACAATGCTCCATGCCCACTCTCATCACAATAATCCATGAAAATTTTCAGACCAATGGTCCATGCCCATGTCATCACAATGCTCCATTACCCCTGTCATAAAAATGCTCCATGCCCATCATCATAATGCTTCATGCTATTGTCATCACAATGAAATCAAAATGCTCCATGACCTCTGTCATCACAGTGCTCCAAACCCTTGTGATCACAATGTTCCATAACACTTGTCATCACAATGCCGCATGACGCTCTTCATCACAATTATCCATGGTCTGCTCATCACAATGCTCCATGACATTTGTCCTCACAATGCTCAATACACTTGTCATCACAATGCTCCCTGACACTTGTCATCAACATGCTCCTTGAACACTGTCATGACAAGGCTCCTTGCCTTTTGCATCACAATGATCCATGCCCTTTTCATCACAATGCTCCAAGACCCCTGTAATCACAATGCTCCATGCCCTTGTCATCACAAATCTCCATGACGCATGTCATCAGAAAGCTCCATGGCCTTCTCATCACAATGATCCTTTCCCTTGTCATCAGAATGCTCCATGACCACTGTCATCACAATACTCCATGAACATTTTCAGCCCAATGCTCCATGACCTTCTCATCACAATGCTCCATTACACCTGCCATCACAACGCTCCATGTCCCCTGACAACACAATGATCCGGGACTCTTGTCATCAAAATGCTCCATGACCCTTGTCAGCACAATGATCCATGCCCTTGTCATCCCAGTGCTCCAGGACCCCTGTAATCACAATGCTCTGTGACGATTTTCATCACAGTGTAACATGACACTTGTCATCAGAATGCTCCATGCCTTTGTCAGCAAAATGCTACATGACCTTGTCATCACAATGCTCCATGCACTTGTCATCACAATCCTCCCTGAAACTTGGGATCACATTGCTTCACACACTTGTCATCATCATGCTCCATGCTCCTTGAAATCAAAATGATCCATGACCTCTGTCATCACAATGCTCCAAACCCTTGTGACCACAATGTTCCATAACACTTGTCATCACAATGCTCCATGATGCCTGTCATCACAATACTCCATGCCCTTGTCATCACAATGCTCCATGACCTTTGTCATCACAATGCCCAATACACTTGTCATCACAATGCTCCCTGACACTTGTCGTCAGAATGCTCCTTGAACCTGTCATGAAAAGGCTCCATGCATTTTTCATCACAATGCTCCATGCCCTTTTCATCACAATGCTCCATGCCATTGTCATCAAAATACTCCACAAGCATGTCACCAGAATGCTCCATGACAATTTTCATCACAATGCTCCATGACCCCTGTCATATCAAGCTCCATGCGTTTGTCATCACAATGCTTCATGAGCTTGTCATCTAAATTCTCAATGGCCCTTTTCATCACAATGCTCCATGCCCTCGTCATCACAATGCTCCATGACCCTTGTCATCACAATGCTCCAAACCCTTGTCATCACAATGCTCCATTACCTTTGTCATCACAATCCTCCATGACACTTGGCATCACAAGGCTCAATGCCATTGTCATCACAATAGACCATGACATGTGTCATCACAGTACTCCCTGACACCTGTCTTCACAATACTCCATGACCTTGTCATCACAATGCTCCATGCTCTTGTCATCACAATGCGTCATGCCCACTGTCATCACAATAATCCATGAAATTTGTCAGACCAAAGCTCCATGCCCCTGTCATCACAATGCTCCATGACCCCTGTCATCACAATGCTCCATGATTGCAGTCATCACAATGCTTCATGACCTTTGTCATCACAATGGTCCATGCCCTCGTCATCACAAGGCTCTGTTACCTTTGTCACCACAATGCTCCATGAACTTTTCATCACAATGCTCTGTGACTCTTGTCATCACAATGCTCCATGCCTTTGTCAGCACAATGCTCCATGACCTTTGTCATCACAATTCTCCATGCGCTTGTCAGCACAATGCTCCATGACCCATGTCATCATAATGTGCCATGCACCTGTCATCACAATGCCCACAACCTTGTCATCACAGTGCTCCATAAGCATTCTCATCACAATGCTCCATGCAGTTCTCATCAAAATGCTCTCTCACCACTGATATCACAATGTTCCATCTCTAGTCATCACAGTACTCCCTCACACCTCTCATCACAATGTTCCATGACCCGTGTCATCACAATGCTACATACCCTTATCATTACAATGTTCCATGACCCATGATATCACAATGTTCCATAACCCCTGTCATCAAAGTGCTCCATGACCCTTTTCATCACAATGCTCCATGACCCCTGACATCACAATGTTCCATAACCACTGTCATCAAAATGTTCCATGACGATTTTCATCAAATTGCTCCATGAACCTGTCATCGCAATGCTCCCTGCCCTTCTCATCATTATGCACCACGCCCTTGTCATCAAAATGCTCCATGACCGTTGCCATCACAAAGCTCTCTGACCCTTTGCATCACAAGGCTCCATGCCATTGTCATCACAATGCTCCATGAACCCTCTCATCACATTGCTCCATGCCCTTGTCATCACAAAGCTCCATGACGCTTGTCATCACAATGCTCGATGCCCTTCTCCTCACAATGCTCCATGCCCTTGTCCTTATGATACTCCATGACCCATGTATCACAGTGTTCCATGCCCTTGTCATCACAATGCTCCATGTCCACCCTCATAAAAATAATCCATGAAATTTTCAGACCAATGCTCCATGCCATTGTCATCAAAATGCTCCATTTCCCCTGTCATAACAATGCTCCATGACACCTGCCATCACAATGTTCCACGGCCTTGTCATCACAAGGCTCCATGACCCTTGTCATCACAAAGCTCCAAGACCCACTGTGACAGTAATCATTGTGAAAGTGCCGATGGTGGCAGTTCTCATAGTGACAGTTCTTGTGACAGTCCTCATGGTGGCAGTGCTCGTGGTAACAGTGCTCTTGGTGACAGTGCTCATGGTGGCAGTGCCCATGGTGAGACTACCGATGGTGACACTGCCCATGGTGACAGTGCACATGGTCATGGTGCATCTGGTGGCAGTGCAAAATAGTGACAGTGCCCATGGTGATATTGCTCATCGTGATAGTGCCCATGGTTAGTGCTCATGGAGACACTGCCCATGGTGACCGTGCCCCTGATGACAGTGCACACTGTGAGACTGCCTATGGTGCCTGGGCCCATAGTGACAGTTCTTATCATGATAGTGCTCAAGGTAGCAGTGTTCATGGTAATAGGGCTCACGGTTGCAGTGCCCACAATGAGAGTGCCCATGGTGAGACTACTGACTGTGACAGAGCGCATGGTGATATTTCTACCTTTGACAATTCCTTTGGGACAGTTAGCATAGTGAAATTTCGCACAGTGATAGTGCCCATTGTTTCAGTGCTCATAGTGTCAAGACCCATGGCGCTAGTGCACATCATGGCATCGCTCACGGTGATAGTTCTCACTGTGACAGTGCCCATGCTGCTCTTACCCATGGTGACAGTACGCAGTGATAAAGTGCTCATGGTGACAGTGCCTAAGGTGATAGTGCACATGGTGGCAGTGCAAAATGGTGACAGTGCCCATGGTGACATTTCTTAATGGGATAGTCCTTGTGGTGATAGTGCATATGGTGACACTGCCCACCGTGACAGTGCTCTCAGTGACAGTGCTCACGGTGATAGTGCCAATGTTGAAAGGGCCCATGGTGAATGTGCCCACGGTGACAATTCTTATGGTGAGAGTGCTCAGAGCGGCACTGCTCATGGTGAGAGTGCCCATTGTAACAGTGACCATGGTGACAGTTCTAAAAGTGATAGTGCCCATGATGACAGTGCTCATGGTGACAGTCCACATTGTGCCAGTGCCCAAGGTGACAGTGCTCACTGTGACAGTGCCCACGGTGACACTTCTCACAGAGACAGTGCTCACGGAGATATTGCCCATGGTGACAGTGACCTTGGTGACAGTTCTACCAGTGATAGGGCCCATGATGACCGTGCTCATGGTGACAGTCCACATTGTGCCAGTGCCCAAGGTGACAGTGCTCATGGTGACAGTGCTCAATCTCACAACCCTCACAGTGAAGGTTCTCATGGTGACTTTGCACATGGTGATACTGAGAATGGTGACAGTGCTTATGGTGACAGTGGTCATGGTTGCAGTACCCATGGTGATAGTGCTGAAACTGACAGTGCCCTTGGTGATAGTGTCCATGGGGAGTGTGCTCACGTTAATTATGCCCATGGTGGCAGGTCCCATTGTGAAAGTGCTCATAATGACAGTGTCCATGTTGGTAGTTCCCATGGTGACAGTGCTCACAGTGATAGTGACCAAGGTAAGAGTGCACATGGTAGCTGTGCCCTTGGTGACAGTGCCCATGATGACAGTACTCATGGTGACAGTGCTCACGGTGATAGTGCCCATGGTGAAAATGCACATGGTGGTAGTGCACATGGTGGCAGCGAAAAATGGTGACAGTGCCATGCTGACAATTCTCATGATGACCGTGCACACGGTGACAACCCATGCTGACAGTGCTCATGGTAGCAGTACCCGTGGTGACACTGCTCACAGTGATAGTGCCCATTGTGGCAGTGCCCATGTGGACACTGCCCATGGTGACAACGCCCATGGTGACAGTGCCCACAGTGCCATTGCCTATAGTGACAGTGCTCACAGTGACAGGACCCATGGTAACAGTGACTAAGGAGAGAGTGCTCATTTTGATAGTGTCCATGGTGACAGGGCTCATTGTGACAGTCCGCATTGTGCCAGCACCCATGGAGACAGTGCTCTCGGTGACAGAGCCCATGGTGACAGTGTCCATGGTGAGAGTGCTCACGGTGGTAGTACTAACAGTAATAGTGCTCATGGTGACAGTGCCGATGGTGACAGTGCTCACGGTGACAGTGCTCATGGTGATAGTGTTCATGGTGAGAGTCCGCACGTTGATAGTGCCCATGGTGGCAGTTCCTATTGTGAAAGTGCTCATGATGACATTGCCCATGTTGGTAGTTCCCATGGTGACAGTGCTCACGGTGATAGTGACCATGGTAACAGTGCACATGGTGGCCGTGCCCTTGGTGACAGTGCCCATGATGACAGTACTCATGGTGACAGTTCTCACGGTGATAGTGCCCATGGTGATATTGCACATGGTGGCAGTGAAAAATGGTGACAGTGCCCATGTTGACAGTTCTCATGGTGACAGTGCACACGGTGACAACCCATGCAGACAGTACTCACGGTGACAGTTCTCATGGTTGCAGTACCCATGGTGACAGTGACCACAGTGATAATGCCGATGGTGGCAGTGCTCATGGTGACAGTGCCCATGGTGACACTCCCTATGATGACAGTGCCCATGGTGACAGTGCCCACGGCACCATTGCCTATGGTGACAGTGCTCATGGTAACAGTGCCCATGGTGTCAGTAACCATGGTGAGAGTGCTCACAGTGATAGTGCCCATGGGGACAGGGCGCATGGTGCCTGTCCGCATTGTGCCAGCACCATGGCGACAGTGCTCATGGAGACAGTGACCACAGTGAGAGTGCTCATGGTGATATTGCTCACGGTAATAGTGCTCATGGTGACAGTGCAAATGAGGACAATACCCATGGTGACCCTACTCATGTTGAAAATACCCATAGTGGTAGTTCTCATAGCAACAGTTCTCATGGTGACAGTGCTCATAATAGCAGTGCCCAAGGTAGTGACTGTGTTAATGGTGACGGTGCACATGGTGATAATGGGCATTGTTACAGTGTTCATGGTGAAAGAGCCCAAGGTGGCAGTGGCCAAGTTGACGATGCCCAAAATGACAATGCCCATGGTGACAGTGCCAACAGTGACAGTGTCCATGGTGACACTTCTAACGGTGACAGTGCCCATGGGGACAGTTAGCATGGTGAGATTTCTCACGGTGATAGTGCCCATTGTGACAGTGCTCACAGTGACAATGCCCATGGTGCCAGTGCCCATAGAGACATTCTGCGCGGTTACATTTCTCACGGTGAAAGTGCCTATGGTGATATTACCAATGGTGACACTGCACATGGTGGCAGTGCAAAATGGTGACAGTGCCCATGGTGACATTGCTCATGATGACTTTGCTTACGGTGATAGTTCTTACGGTGACAGTGCACATGGTGACACTGCACACAGAGACGGTGTTATTTGTGACAGTGTTCACGGAGATATTTCCCATGGTGAGAGTGTCCATGGTGACAGTGCCCATAGTCCCAATTCTAATGGTGTAGTGCTCACAGTGACAGTGCACATGGTGAAAGTACCCAGGGGGATATTATTCATGGTGACAGTGCTCATGGTGACAATCCCAAGGTGACAGTGCTAATGGTGATAGTCAGCGTGGTGACAGTTATTATGTTGAATGTGACCATGCTGACAATTCTCACAGTGACAGTGCCTATGGTGAAAATTCTCATAGCGACAGTGCTCATGGTGACCGTGCACATGGTGATATTACACATGGTGACATTACTCATGTAAAAGTGCCCATGGTGACACTACACATGGTGGCAGTGCAAAATGGTGACAGTGCCCATGGTGATATTGCTCATGGTGACATTGCTTATGGTGATAATTCTTATGGTGACAGTGCGCATGGTGACACTGCACACAGTGACATTGCTCATGGTGACAGTGTTCACGTTGATAGTGCCGATGGTGGATGTGCCCGTGGTGACAGTGCCCACAGTCACAATTCTCACGGTGTACTGCTCACAGTCACAGTGCCCAGGGTGACAGTATTCATGGTGACATTGCGCATGGTGAGAGTGCCCATGTTCACAACTCTCACAGTGATAGTGCCCATGGTGACAATACCCAGGGTGACAGAGCTCATGGTAAAAGTGCTCATGGTGACAGTGCCCATGGTGACAGTATCTAAGGTGACAATTCCCATGATGAGAGTTCTCATGGTAAAAGTGCCCATGGTGACAATACGCAGGGTGTGCTGCCCATGGTGACAGAGATCATGGTGACACTGCTCATGTGGACAGTGCCATAAGTGACAGAGCTCATTGTGGCAGTGCTCATGGTGAACTTGCTCATGGTGACAGTGATTATGGTGATAGATGTCACGGTGGCCGTGCACACGATGACAGTGCCCAAGGTGACAGTGCCCACGCTGACAAAGCCCATGGTGATACTTCCCATTGTGACAGTGCCCACGGTGACAGAGCCCATGGTGACAGTACCCAAGATCACAGTGCCCATGTGGAGAGTGCTAATGGTGACTGTGACCATGGTGACTGTGCCCATGGTAACAGTGCCCAGTATGACAAGGCCCGTGGTGACAGTCCTCACAGTGACCGTGCCCATGGTGACAGTGCCGATGCTGAGAGTGCCAATAGTGACATAGCTCATGGTGAAACTGCCCATGGAGACATTGCCCATGGTGACAGTGCTCATGGTGACAACCCCACGGTGACAGTGCCAATGGTGAAAGTCCCCGTTTTGACAGTTCTTACGTTGAATGTGACCATGGTGACAGTTCTCACGGTGACAGTGCCTATGGTGAAAATTCTCATAGTGACAGTGCTCACGGTGACAGTGCCCATGGTGATATTACCCATGGTGACAGTACTCATGGTAAAAGTGCCCATGGTGACACTGCACATGGTGGCAGTTCAAAATGTTGACAGTGCCCATGGTGATATTGCTCATGGTGATATTGCTTACAGTGATAGTCCTTATGGTGATAGTGTGTATGCTGAAACTGCACACAGTGACAGTGCTCATGGTGACAGTGTTCATGGCAATAGTGCTTATGGTGAATGTGCCCATGGTGACAGTGCCCATAGTCACAATTCTCACGGTGTAGTGCTCACGGTGACAGTGCCACGGTGACAATACACAGGTTGACAGTATTCATGGTGACATTGCTCATGGTGATAGTGCTGATGTTCACAACTCTCAGGGTGAGAGGGCCCATGGTGACAATACCCAGGGTGACAGAGCTCATGGTAAAAGTGCTCACGGTGAAAGTGCCCATAGTGACAGTACCTAAGGTGACAATTCCCATGGTGAGAGTGCTCATGGTGATATTGCCCATGGTGACAATACCCAGGGTGTCCTGCCCATGGTGTCAGTGATCATGGTGACACTGCTCATGTGGACAGTGCCTTAAGTGACAGTGCTCATTGCGGCAATGCTCATGGTGAACATGCTCATGGTGACAGTGCCCATGGTTACAGTGCTTATGGTGATAGATGTCACGGTGGCCATGCCCACGGTGACAGTGCCCATGCTGAAAAAGCCCATGGTGAGATTGCCCATTGTGGTAGTGCCCACGGTGACAGAGCCCATGGTGACATGGCCAAGATCACAGTGCCCATGGTGAGAGTGCTAACGGTGATTGAGCTGATGGTGACAGCACCCAGTGTGACAACGCCCATTTTGATAGTGCTCACGGTGGCCGAGCCAATGCTGACAGTGTCGATGGGGATAGTGCCAATAGTGAGAGTGCTCACGGTGAAACTGCCCATGGAAACACTGCCCATGGTGATAGTGCTCATCGTGACAACCACTTGGAGGCAGTTCCAATGGTGAGAGTCCCCGTGGTGACAGTTCTTATGGTGAAAGTAACCCTGTTGAAATTGCTCATGGTGACAGTGCTCATGGTGACAGTGCCCAAGATGATGGTCTCCATGTTGACAGTACTGATGGTGACTGTTCTCATGGTGACATTGCCTATGGTGATAATGCTCTTAGTGACAGTGACCAAGGTGACAGTTCTCACCGTGATAGTGCCCATGGTGACAGTGTTCGTGGTGACAGACCACACTGAGGCTGTGCCCGTGGTGACAGTGCTCAGGGTGATAGTGCTCACGGTGATAATACTCACGTTGACAATGCCCAAGGTGACAATAGCCACGGTGACAGTAATCATGGTGAAAGTGCCCATGGTGGCAGTTCTCATAGTAGACAGATCTTGTGACAGTGTGCATGGTGGCAGTGTTCATGGTGACAGTGCTCATGGTGGCAGTGTCCATGGTAGACTACCGATGGTGACACTGGCCATGGTGACAAAGCATATGGTGATGGAGCATTTGGTGGCAGTGCAAAATAGTAACAGTGCCCATGGTGATATTGCTCATGGTGATAGTGCCCATGGTGGGAGTGCCCATAGTTACAGTGCTCAAGGTGACAGTGCCCATGGTGACAGTGCCCCTGGTGACAGTGCACACCGTGAGAGTGCCCATGGTGGCTGTGCCCATGGTGACAGATCTTATCATGATAGTGCTCACGGTAGCAGTGTTCATATAATAGTGCTCACGGTGGCAGTGCCCACAATGAGAGTGCCAATGGTTACAAAACTGACTGTGACAGTGCCCATGGTGACTTTTCTCTCTGTGACAGTGCCCTTGGGGACAGTTAGCATGGTGAGATTTCTCACAGTGATAGTGCACATTGTTTCAGTGCTCATAGTGACAAGACCCATGGCGCCAGTGCCCATCATGGCATTGCTCATGGTGATAGTTCTCACGGTGACAGTGCCCATGGTGATATTACCCATGGTGACAGTACTCAGTGATAAAGTGCTCATGGTGACAGTGCCTAAGTTGGCAGTGCAAAATGGTGACAGTGCCCATGGTGACGTTGCTTACTGTGATAGTCCTTGTGGTGATAGTGCGCATGGTGACACTGCCCACCGTGACACTGCTCTCGTTGACAGTGCTCACGGTGATAGTGCCAATGTTGGAAGTGCCCATCGTGAAAGTGCCCATGGTGACAGTTCTTATGGTGACAGAGCTCACAGTTACAGTGCCCATAGTTATAATGTCCATGGTGGCAGTACTAACAGTGAAATTGTTCATGGGGACAGTGCCCATGGTGACAGTGCCCATGGTCACAACCCTCATGGTGATAGTGCCCATGATGACAGTGCTCATGGTGACAGTCCACATTGTGCCAGTGCCCAAGGTGACAGTGCTCACGGTGACACTGCCCGTGGTCACAAGCATCACGGTGAAAGTGCTCACGGTGACAGTGCACATGGTGAAAGTGAACGTGGTGACAGTTCTAACGGTGATAGTGCCCATGATGACAGTGCTCATGGTGACAGTCCACATTGTGCCAGTGTCCAAGGTGAGAGTGCTCATGGTGACAGTGCTCAAAGTCACAATACCCATGGTGACAGTGCACATGTTGGTAGTGCATATGGTGGCAGCGAATAATGGTGAAAGTGCCAATGCTGAAACTTCTCATGGTGACAGTGCACACGGTGAACACTCGTGCTGACAGTGCTCATGGTAGAAGTACCCGTGGTGACAGTGCTCACAGTGATAGAGCCCATGGTGGCCGTGCCCATGGTGACACTGCCCACAGTGACAAAACCCATGATGACATTGCCCATGGTGACAATGCCCACGGTACCATTGCCTAGGGTGACAGTGCTCACAGTGACATTAGCGATGGTAACAGTGACCATGGTGAGAGTGTGCATGGTGATAGTGTCCATGGTGACAGGGCTCATCGTGACAGTCCGCATTGTGCCAGTACCCATAGTGACAGTGCTCACGGTGACATTGTCCATGGTGACAGTGACCACGATGAGCATGCTCATGGTGGTAGTGCTCACAGTAATAGTGCTCATGGTGACAGTGCCGACAGTGACAGTGCTCATGGTGATGGTGACCATGGTGATAGTGTCCATGGTGAGAGTCCGCACGTTGATAGTTCCCATGCTGGCAGTTCTTATTGTGAAAGTGCTCATGATGATATTGCCCATGTTGGTAGTTCCCAAGGTGACAGTGCTCACGGTGATAGTGACCATGGTAACAGTGCACATGGTAGATGTGCCCTTGGTGACAGTGCCCATGATGACAGTAGTCATGGTGACAGTTCTCACAGTGAAAGTGCCCATGGTGACACTGCACATGGTGGCAGTGAAAAATGGTGACACTGCCCATGTTGACAGTTCTCATTGTGAGAGTGCACATGGTGAAAACCCATGCAGACGGTACTCACGGTGAGAGTTCTCATGGTTGCAGTACACATGGTGACAGTGCTCATAGTGATAATGCCCATGGTGGCAGTGCCCATGGTGACACTGCCCATGATGACAGGTCCCATAGTGACAGGGCCCACGGCATCATTGCCTATGGTGACAGTACTCATGGTGACAGTGACCACAGTGAGAGTACTCATGGTGATAGTGCTCACAGTAATAGTGCTCATGGTGACAGTGAAAATGTTGACAATACCCGTGGTGACAGTACTCATGTTGAAAATACCCATGGTGGAAGTTCTCATAGCGACAGTTCTCATGGTGACAGTGTTCATAATAGCAGTGCCCAAGGTGGTGACAGTGCTCTTGGTGGCAGTTCCCATCGGGACAGTACTGATGGTGACACTGTGCATAGTTACAGTGCCCATGGTAACCGTGCTCATGGTGATAGTGCACATAATGCCAGTGCCCATGGTGGTAGTTCACATGGTGACAGTGCTAAATAGTGACAGTGTACATGCTGACAGTGCCCATGGTGATAGTGCCCATGGTGACAGTGCGCACGGTGATAATGGGCATTGTTAGAGTGTTCATGGTGACAGAGCCCAAGGTGGCAGTGGCCATGGTGACAGTGCCCACAATGACAGTGCCCATGCTGACAGTGCCAACAGTGACAGTGCCCATGGTGATATATCTCACGATGACAGTGCCCATGGGGACAGTTAGCATGATGAGATTTCTCACGGTGATAGTGCCCATTGTGACAGTGCTCACAGTGACAATGCCCATGGTGCCAGTGCCCATAGAGAATTCCGCACGGTCACATTTCTCACGGTGATAGTGCCTATGGTGATATTACCCATGGTGACACTGCACATGGTGGCAGTGCTCATGATTACAGTGCCCATGTTTACAGTGTTTATGGTGATAGATGTAACAGTGTCAGTGCCCACAGGGACAGTTCCCATGCTGACAAAGCCCATGGTGATATTTCCCATTGTAACAGTGCCCACGGGGACAGTGCCCATGATGACAGCGCCCAGTGTGACAAGGCCCATGGCGACTGTGCCCATGGTGACAGTGCCGATGGTGGGAGTGCCAATAGTTACAGAGCTCAAGGTGAAACTGCCCATGGAGACATTGCCCAGGTGATAGTGCTCATGGTGACCACCCCACGGTGACAGTGCCAATGGTGATAGTCCACGTGGTGAGAGTTTTTACGTTGAATGTGACCATGGTGACAGTTCTCATCGTGACAGAGCCTATGGTGAAAATTCTCATAGTGACAGTGCTCCTGGTAACAGTGCCCATGGTGATATTACCCATGGTGACAGTACTCATGGTAAAAGTGCCCATGGTGACACTGCACATGGTGGCAGTGCAAAATGGTGACACTGCCCATGGTGATACTGATCATGATGACATTGCTTACGGTGATAGTCCTTACAGTGACGGTGTATATGGTGAAACTGCACACAGTGAGAGTGCTCATGGTGACAGTGTTCATGGCGATAGTGCCGATGGTGAATGTGCCCATGGTGACAGTCCCCATAGTCACAGTTCTCATGGTGTAGTGCTCACGGTGAGAGTGCTCATGGTGTCATTACACAGTGTGACAGTATTCATGGTGCCATTGCTCATGGTGATAGTGCCCATGGTGAGAGTGCCCATGTTCACAAATCTCACAGTGATAGTTCCCATGGTGACAATACCCAGGCTGACAGAGCTCATGGTAAATGTGCTCACGGTGACAGTGTCCATGGTGACAGTACCTAAGGTGACAATTCCCATGGTGAGAGTGCTCATGGTAAAAGTGCCCATGGTGACAATACCCAGGGTGTCCTGCCCATGGTGACAGTGATCATGGTGACACTGCTCATGTGGACAGTGCCATAAATGACAGTGCTCATGGTGACCGTGCTCATACTGACAGTGCCCATGGTTACAGTGCTTATGCTGATCGATGTTATGGTGGCAGTGCCCAGGGTGACCTTTACCACGCGGACAAAGCCCATGGTGATACATCCCATTGTGACAGTGACAACAGTGGCAGAGCCCATGGTGACAGTGCCCAAGATCACAGTGCCCATGGTGAGAGTGCTAACGGTGACTCTGCCCATGGTGACAGCACCCAGTGTGACAATGCCCATTGTGACAGTGCTCACGGTGACCATGCCGATGCTGACCGTGCTGATGTTGATAGTGCCAATAGTGAGATTGCTCACGGTGACACTGCCCATGGTGATAGTGCTCATCATGACAACCCCTCGGAGGCAGTGCCAATGGTGAGAGTCCCCGTGGTGACAGTTCTCATGGTGAAAGTGATCCTGTTGAAATTGCTCATGGTGACAGTGCTCATAGTGACAGTGCTCAAGGTGATAGTCTCCATTTTGACAGTGCCCATGGTGACTGTTCTCACGGTGACAGTGCCTATGGTGATTATGCTCTTAGTGACAGTGCTCACGGTGACAGTTCCCATGGTGACAGTGACCATGGTGACTATTCTCACCATGATAGTGCCCATGGTGACAGTGCTCATGATGACAGTCCGCATTGAGGCTCTGCCTGTGGTGACAGTGTGCATGGTGATAGTTCTCACGGTGATAGTACGCACGTTGACAGTGCCAAAGGTGACAATACTCACGGTGACAGTAATCATGGTGAAAGTGCCCATGGTGGCAGCCCTCATAGTGACAGTTATTTTGACAGTGCCCTTGGTGGCAGTGCCCATGGTGAGACTCCAGATGGTGACACTGCCCATGGTGACAGTGCACATGGTCATGGTGCATCTCGTGGCAGTGCAAAATAGTGAGAGTGCCCATGGTGATATTGCTCATGGTGATAGTGCCCATGGTGAGAGTGTCCATGGTTACAGTGCTCAATCTTACAGTGCCCATGGTGACAGTGCCCCCGGTGACACAGCACACCTTGAGATTGCCCATGTTGGCTGTGCCCATGGTGACAGTTCTTATCATGAGAGTGTTCACGGTAGCAGTGTTCATGGTAATAGTGCTCACGGAGACATTGCCCACAATGAGAGTGCCCATGGTGAGAATACTGACTGTGACAGTGCCCATGATGACTTTTCTCTCTGCGACAGTGCCCATGGGGACAGTTAGCACGGTGAGATTTCTCACAGTGATAGTGCACATTGTTTCAGTGCTAATAGTGAAAAGACCCACGGCGCCAGTGCCCATCATGGCACTGCTCACGGTGATAGTTCTCACGGTGACAGTGCCCATGGTGATATTACCCATGGTGACAGTACTCAGTGATCAAGTGCTCATGGTGACAGTGCCTAAGTTGGCAGTGCAAAATGGTGACAGTGCCCATGGTGACGTTGCTTACTGTGATAGTCCTTGTGGTGATAGTGCGCATGGTGACACTGCCCACCGTGACACTGCTCTCGTTGACAGTGCTCACGGTGATAGTGCCAATGTTGGAAGTGCCCATCGTGAAAGTGCCCATGGTGACAGTTCTTATGGTGACAGAGCTCACAGTTACAGTGCCCATAGTTATAATGTCCATGGTGGCAGTACTAACAGTGAAATTGTTCATGGGGACAGTGCCCATGGTGACAGTGCCCATGGTCACAACCCTCATGGTGATAGTGCCCATGATGACAGTGCTCATGGTGACAGTCCACATTGTGCCAGTGCCCAAGGTGACAGTGCTCACGGTGACACTGCCCGTGGTCACAAGCATCACGGTGAAAGTGCTCATGGTGACAGTGCACATGGTGAAAGTGAACGTGGTGACAGTTCTAACGGTGATAGTGCCCATGATGACAGTGCTCATGGTGACAGTCCACATTGTGCCAGTGTCCAAGGTGAGAGTGCTCATGGTGACAGTGCTCAAAGTCACAATACCCATGGTGACAGTGCACATGTTGGTAGTGCATATGGTGGCAGCGAATAATGGTGAAAGTGCCAATGCTGAAACTTCTCATGGTGACAGTGCACACGGTGAACACTCGTGCTGACAGTGCTCATGGTAGAAGTACCCGTGGTGACAGTGCTCACAGTGATAGAGCCCATGGTGGCCGTGCCCATGGTGACACTGCCCACAGTGACAAAACCCATGATGACATTGCCCATGGTGACAATGCCCACGGTACCATTGCCTAGGGTGACAGTGCTCACAGTGACATTAGCGATGGTAACAGTGACCATGGTGAGAGTGTGCATGGTGATAGTGTCCATGGTGACAGGGCTCATCGTGACAGTCCGCATTGTGCCAGTACCCATAGTGACAGTGCTCACGGTGACATTGTCCATGGTGACAGTGACCACGATGAGCATGCTCATGGTGGTAGTGCTCACAGTAATAGTGCTCATGGTGACAGTGCCGACAGTGACAGTGCTCATGGTGATGGTGACCATGGTGATAGTGTCCATGGTGAGAGTCCGCACGTTGATAGTTCCCATGCTGGCAGTTCTTATTGTGAAAGTGCTCATGATGATATTGCCCATGTTGGTAGTTCCCAAGGTGACAGTGCTCACGGTGATAGTGACCATGGTAACAGTGCACATGGTAGATGTGCCCTTGGTGACAGTGCCCATGATGACAGTAGTCATGGTGACAGTTCTCACAGTGAAAGTGCCCATGGTGACACTGCACATGGTGGCAGTGAAAAATGGTGACACTGCCCATGTTGACAGTTCTCATTGTGAGAGTGCACATGGTGAAAACCCATGCAGACGGTACTCACGGTGAGAGTTCTCATGGTTGCAGTACACATGGTGACAGTGCTCATAGTGATAATGCCCATGGTGGCAGTGCCCATGGTGACACTGCCCATGATGACAGGTCCCATAGTGACAGGGCCCACGGCATCATTGCCTATGGTGACAGTACTCATGGTGACAGTGACCACAGTGAGAGTACTCATGGTGATAGTGCTCACAGTAATAGTGCTCATGGTGACAGTGAAAATGTTGACAATACCCGTGGTGACAGTACTCATGTTGAAAATACCCATGGTGGAAGTTCTCATAGCGACAGTTCTCATGGTGACAGTGTTCATAATAGCAGTGCCCAAGGTGGTGACAGTGCTCTTGGTGGCAGTTCCCATCGGGACAGTACTGATGGTGACACTGTGCATAGTTACAGTGCCCATGGTAACCGTGCTCATGGTGATAGTGCACATAATGCCAGTGCCCATGGTGGTAGTTCACATGGTGACAGTGCTAAATAGTGACAGTGTACATGCTGACAGTGCCCATGGTGATAGTGCCCATGGTGACAGTGCGCACGGTGATAATGGGCATTGTTAGAGTGTTCATGGTGACAGAGCCCAAGGTGGCAGTGGCCATGGTGACAGTGCCCACAATGACAGTGCCCATGCTGACAGTGCCAACAGTGACAGTGCCCATGGTGATATATCTCACGATGACAGTGCCCATGGGGACAGTTAGCATGATGAGATTTCTCACGGTGATAGTGCCCATTGTGACAGTGCTCACAGTGACAATGCCCATGGTGCCAGTGCCCATAGAGAATTCCGCACGGTCACATTTCTCACGGTGATAGTGCCTATGGTGATATTACCCATGGTGACACTGCACATGGTGGCAGTGCTCATGATTACAGTGCCCATGTTTACAGTGTTTATGGTGATAGATGTAACAGTGTCAGTGCCCACAGGGACAGTTCCCATGCTGACAAAGCCCATGGTGATATTTCCCATTGTAACAGTGCCCACGGGGACAGTGCCCATGATGACAGCGCCCAGTGTGACAAGGCCCATGGCGACTGTGCCCATGGTGACAGTGCCGATGGTGGGAGTGCCAATAGTTACAGAGCTCAAGGTGAAACTGCCCATGGAGACATTGCCCAGGTGATAGTGCTCATGGTGACCACCCCACGGTGACAGTGCCAATGGTGATAGTCCACGTGGTGAGAGTTTTTACGTTGAATGTGACCATGGTGACAGTTCTCATCGTGACAGAGCCTATGGTGAAAATTCTCATAGTGACAGTGCTCCTGGTAACAGTGCCCATGGTGATATTACCCATGGTGACAGTACTCATGGTAAAAGTGCCCATGGTGACACTGCACATGGTGGCAGTGCAAAATGGTGACACTGCCCATGGTGATACTGATCATGATGACATTGCTTACGGTGATAGTCCTTACAGTGACGGTGTATATGGTGAAACTGCACACAGTGAGAGTGCTCATGGTGACAGTGTTCATGGCGATAGTGCCGATGGTGAATGTGCCCATGGTGACAGTCCCCATAGTCACAGTTCTCATGGTGTAGTGCTCACGGTGAGAGTGCTCATGGTGTCATTACACAGTGTGACAGTATTCATGGTGCCATTGCTCATGGTGATAGTGCCCATGGTGAGAGTGCCCATGTTCACAAATCTCACAGTGATAGTTCCCATGGTGACAATACCCAGGCTGACAGAGCTCATGGTAAATGTGCTCACGGTGACAGTGTCCATGGTGACAGTACCTAAGGTGACAATTCCCATGGTGAGAGTGCTCATGGTAAAAGTGCCCATGGTGACAATACCCAGGGTGTCCTGCCCATGGTGACAGTGATCATGGTGACACTGCTCATGTGGACAGTGCCATAAATGACAGTGCTCATGGTGACCGTGCTCATACTGACAGTGCCCATGGTTACAGTGCTTATGCTGATCGATGTTATGGTGGCAGTGCCCAGGGTGACCTTTACCACGCGGACAAAGCCCATGGTGATACATCCCATTGTGACAGTGACAACAGTGGCAGAGCCCATGGTGACAGTGCCCAAGATCACAGTGCCCATGGTGAGAGTGCTAACGGTGACTCTGCCCATGGTGACAGCACCCAGTGTGACAATGCCCATTGTGACAGTGCTCACGGTGACCATGCCGATGCTGACCGTGCTGATGTTGATAGTGCCAATAGTGAGATTGCTCACGGTGACACTGCCCATGGTGATAGTGCTCATCATGACAACCCCTCGGAGGCAGTGCCAATGGTGAGAGTCCCCGTGGTGACAGTTCTCATGGTGAAAGTGATCCTGTTGAAATTGCTCATGGTGACAGTGCTCATAGTGACAGTGCTCAAGGTGATAGTCTCCATTTTGACAGTGCCCATGGTGACTGTTCTCACGGTGACAGTGCCTATGGTGATTATGCTCTTAGTGACAGTGCTCACGGTGACAGTTCCCATGGTGACAGTGACCATGGTGACTATTCTCACCATGATAGTGCCCATGGTGACAGTGTTCATGATGACAGTCCGCATTGAGGCTCTGCCTGTGGTGACAGTGTGCATGGTGATAGTTCTCACGGTGATAGTACGCACGTTGACAGTGCCAAAGGTGACAATACTCACGGTGACAGTAATCATGGTGAAAGTGCCCATGGTGGCAGCTCTCATAGTGACAGTTATTTTGACAGTGCCCTTGGTGGCAGTGCCCATGGTGAGACTCCAGATGGTGACACTGCCCATGGTGACAGTGCACATGGTCATGGTGCATCTCGTGGCAGTGCAAAATAGTGAGAGTGCCCATGGTGATATTGCTCATGGTGATAGTGCCCATGGTGAGAGTGTCCATGGTTACAGTGCTCAATCTTACAGTGCCCATGGTGACAGTGCCCCCGGTGACACAGCACACCTTGAGATTGCCCATGTTGGCTGTGCCCATGGTGACAGTTCTTATCATGATAGTGCTCACGGTAGCAGTGCTCATGGTAATAGTGCTCACGGTGGCAGTGCCCACAATGAGAGTGCCAAAGGGGAGAATACAAACTGTGACAGTGCCCATGGTGACTTTTCTCTCTGTGACTGTGCCCTTGGGGACAGTTAGCACAGTGACATTGCTCACGATAAGATCTGTCACCATGGGCACGGCCACCATGGGCACTCTCACTGTGTGCACTGTCACTATGGGCACTGTCACTATGGGCACTGTCACCATGAGAACTGTAACCATGGGCACTCTCACCATGGGCACTATCACTATGAGCAATATCACCATGGGCACTGTCACTATTTTTCACTGCCAATAGATGCACCATGACCATGTGCACTGTCACCATGGGCAGTGTCACCATTAGTAGTCTCACCATGGATCCTGCCACCATGAGCACTGTCACCAAGAGCACTGTCACAAGAACTGACACTATGAGAACTGCCACCATGGGCACTTTCACCATAATTACTGTCACTGTGGTATTGTCACCTTGGGCACTGTCAACGTGAGTACTGTCACCTTGAGCACTATCACCCTGAGCACTGTCACCACGGGCACATCCTCAATGTGGACTGTCACCATAAACACTGTCACCATGGGCACTATCATGGTGAGAACAGTCACCATGGTCACTGTCACCATGGGCACTGTCACAGTGAGGACTGTCACTAAGAGCATTATCAACATAGGCACTGTCACCATGAGAACAGTCACCATGGGCACTGTCAACATGGAGACTATCACCTTGAACACTGTCACCATGAGCACTGTCACCATGATTAATTTCAACAGGGTGAATTTCACCATGAGAAATGTCATCACCGTGACTCTCACCATTGGCACTGCCTCTGACTGGTTGTCACGATGAGCACTATCACCATGGGCAGTGTCTCCATGGGCAGTTTCACCATGAGCACCCTCACTATTGGCATTATCACCATTGGCACTGTCAACATCGGTACGGTCACCGTGAGCACTGTCTCAATGGGCGTTGTCACAATGGGTGCTGTCACCATGGGAACAGTCACCATTAGCAGTCTCACCATGGGCACTGTGATCTTGGGCACTGTCACAATGGGCTCTGTCACTGTGGGTACTGTCACAATGGAAAATAGCACCATGGGCTTTGTCAGCGTGGGCAATGTCACTGTGGGCACACCCACCCTGACATCTATCACCATAAGCACTGTAAACATGGGCACTGTCACCATGAGCACGGTCACTATGAGCACTGCCACAATGAGCACTGTCACTTATGGCGCTGTCCACATGAGCAGTGTCACCATGGTCACTCTCACCATGGGCAGGACACCCTGGTTATTGTCACCATGGGCACTGTCACCATGAGCAGTCTCATCATGGGAATTGTCACCTTAGGTACTGTCACCATGGGCACTGTCACCATGAACACTTTTACCATCAGCTCTGTCAGCCTGGGTATTGTCACCATGGAAACTATCACCGTGAGAGTTGTGAACATGGGCACTCTCACCAAGGACACTATCACCATGAGCAATGTCACCATGAATACGGTCACCCTATGTATTGCCACCATGGGCACTGTCACCGTGAGCACTACACCATGAGAATTGTGACTATGGGCACTGTCACCAGGGGCACATTCACCATCGGCACTATAGCCGTGAAAACTGTCACCATTAGCACTGTCACTGTGTGCAGTTTCACCATACATATAATCACCGTAAGGACTATAAGCAATGTCACCATGAGCAATATCACCATGGGCACTGTCACCATTTTGCACTGCAACCATGTGGAGTGTCATCATGGGCACTTTTACCATGAATACTGTCACCATGGGTAATATCACCATGGGCACTGTCACTGTGCGCACTGTAACTATGAGAATTTTCTCCATAGGCACTGTCGCCATGAGAACTGTCACCATGAGCACTGTCAACATGGAGACCATCACCTTGAGCACTGTCACCATGAGCACTGTCACCATAAGAAATGTCACCATGATTACATTCAATGTAAGAACTGTTACCACGGGGACTATCACCATTGGCACTGTCACTGTGGGGTTTTCACCATGAGCACTATGATCATGGGCATTGTCACAGTGGGGTTGTCACTATGAGCACTATCACCATGGGCAATGTCTCCATGGACAGTTTCACCATGAACACTGTCACCGTAAGCACTTTCACCATGGGCCTTGTCACACGGAGCACTGTCACCATGGGCACTGTCACCGTGGATACTCTCACAATGGGAAGTATCACCATGGGCTTTGTCAGCGTGGGCACTATCCCCGTGGCATTGACACCGTGACATCTATCACCATAAACACTCTAAACATGAGCACTATCACCATGAGCATTGTCACCATGAGCACTGGTACAATGAACACTGTTATTTATGGCACTGTCAACATGAGCACTGTCACCATGGGCATGACACCATGGGCACTGCCAACATGGGCATTGTCACCCTAGGTACTCTCACCATAGGCATTATCACTGTGAGAATTGTGAACATGGGCACTGTCAGCATGGGCACTATCACCATGAGCACTGTCAACATGACTATTGTCACCCTGGGTATTTTCACCACGGGCAATGTCACTGTGAGCACTGCACCATGAGAATTGAGACTATGGGCACTGTCAACATGGACACTCTCACCATAGGAACTATCTCCATGAACACTGTCACTGTGAACCCTGTCACTGTGTGCAGTGTCACCATGTGCACTGTCACTGTAAGGACTATCACCATAAGCAAAGTCACCATGAGCAATATCACCAGGGGAACTGTCACCATTTTGCACTGCCACCATGTGCAGTGTCACCATGGGTAATATCAACATAGGCACTTTCACTGTGAGAACTGTGACCGTGCAGAATGTCTCCATGGAACTGGCATCATGGGTATTGTCACTGTGAGCACTGTCACAATGGGCACTATCACTGTGAGAAATCTCACCATGCTAACTGTCCCCATGGGCAATGTCACAGTGAGAAGTGTCACCATCGGCACTGTCACTGTCGGCACTGGCACCATGGGCACTGTCATTGTGCCCAGTGTCACCGTAGGCAATGGCACCATGGGCCTGTCATCATGGACATTTTCAACGTGGGCAATGTCACCATGGGCACTGCCAACATAGGCACTATCACTATGTGCACTAACACCACGGGTACTGCTACAATGAGCAATGTCAGTATGGGTTGTCACTGTATGCACTGTCACCATGAGAACTGTCAGCATGGGCACTGTCACCATTTTTCACTGCCATCATGTGCACTACCACCATGTGCATTGTCACCATGGGCACTATCACCGTAAGCACTGTCACCATGAGTACTGTCATCCTGGGCACTGTCACCAAGGGCACAGCCACCATGGGCAAGGTTACCATTGTCACTATCACCGGGAGCACTGTCACCATGGGAACTACCAACATGGGCACTGTCATCATGAGCACTTTCACAATGGGAAATGCCACCATGGGCACTATTAATTTGAGCACGCTCACTATGGGCACTATCACCAAGGGCACTGTCAGTTTCAGCACTATCTCCATGGGTACTGCAACCATGACCACTGTCACCATAAGCACTGTCACCATTCTCATTATCACCACGGGCACTGTCACCATGGGCACTATCACCATGAGAACTGTCAGCCTGGGCACTGTCACCATGGGTATTGTGACTTTGGGCACTGTCACCATGAGCACTGTCACCTTGGGCTCTGGCACAATGTGGACTGTCACCATGAGCACTGTCATCATGGGCAGTATCACCATTAGAACTGTCACCGTGGTCACTGTCACCATGGCCACTCTCACCATGAGCACTATCACCGTGAGTGTTGTGAACATGGGCACTTTCACCATGGGCAGTGTCCCCATGGACAATTTCACTGTTACTACTGTCACCATGGACACTATAACTATGGGCACTGTCACCGTGGGCTCTGTCACCATGGGCACTTTCACCATGAGCACTGCCACTCTGACCACTCTCATCATAAGAACTGTCACCATTGGCACTTTCACGATGGGCACTTCCAAAATTGGCACTATCACCATGAGCACTGTCAGCAAGAGCACTGTCGTGGTGGGGAATGTCACCATGTGCAATGTCACCACAAGGACTATCACATTAAGCAATGTCACCATGGGCACTGTCACCATTTTGCACTGCCACCGTGTGCACTATCACCTTAGGCACTGTCACCATGAGCACTTGATCACTGAGTACTGTCACCATGGGTAATATCACCATGGGCACTGTCAAAGTGAGAAATTTCACCGTGAGCAATGCCATGATGGGCACTGGCGCCGTGGGTCTTTTCACGATTAGCACTGAAACAATGTGCACTATCACTGTGAGAAATCTCACCTTGCTAGGTGTCCCCAAGGGCACTGTCACAGAGAGAAAAGTCATCATGGGCACTGTCACAGTCAGTATTCTCACCATGGGCACTCTCATTGTGGGCAGTGCCTCTGTGAGCACTATTACCATGAACAGTGCTACCGTGAACACTCTCATGATAAGAACTGTCACCATGGGCACAGACACCATGGGCACTCTCACGGTGTGCACTGTCACCAGGGGCACTGTCACAATGGGCACTGTCACCATGAGCACTGGAACCATGGGCAATATCACCATGAGCAATATCACCATGGGCACTCTCACTATTTTGCACTGCCACCAGATGCACCATGACCATGTGCACTGTCACCATGGGCAGTGTCACCATCGGGAGTCTCACCATGCGCACTGCCACCATGAGCAATTTCAACAAGATCACTTTCACCATGAGAACTGACACCACGGGGACTCTAACCATTGGCATTGCCTCTGAGGGGTTGTCATGATGAGCACTATCACCATGGGCAGTGTCTCCATGGGCAGTGTCACCGTGAGCAATCTCACTATTGGCACTATCAACATTGGCACGGTCAGCATCAGCATGGTCACCGTGAGCACTGTCACAATGGGCATTGTCACACTGGGTGCTGTCACCATGGGCACAGTCACTGCTGGCACTCTCACCATGGGCACTGTGATCTTGGGTACTGTCACCATGGGCTCTGCCACTGTTGGCACTGTCACAATGGGAAATATCACCATGGGCTTTTTCAGCGTGTGCAATGTCACCCTGGGCACGGCCACCATGATAACTATCACCATAGGCACTGTCACCATGGGCACTGTCACCATGAGCACGGTCACCATGAGCACTGCCACAATGAGCACTGTCACTTATGGCACTGTCCTCATGAGAAATGTCACCATTGTCACTGTCACCATGGACAGGACACGCTGAGTATTGTCACCATGGGCACTGTCTATGAGCAGTCTCACCATGGGAATTGTCACCTTAGTTACTGTCACCATGGGCACTGTCACTCTGAACACTCTTACCATCAGCTCTGTTACCCTGGGTATTTTCACCATGGGAACTATCACTGTGACAGTTGTGAACATGGGTATTCTCAGCATGGGCACTATCACCATGAGCAATGTCACCATGAATACTGTCACCCTGTGTATTGTCACCATGGGCACTGTCACCGTGAGCACTGTCAGCATGTGCACTGTCACTATTTAGTACTGTCACCAGGTGAACTACCACCATGGGCACTGTCACGATGTGCACTATCACCGTGAGCACGGTTACCATGGGCAATCTAACAATGTGCAGTGTCACCATCGGTACTGTCCCCATGGGCACTGGCACCAAGAGCACTCTCACCATTAGCACTGTCACCACGAGGACTGCCACCTTGGGCAATGCTATTACGGGAACTGTCACCATGAGAACTGTCGTTATGAAAACTGCCACCATGGGTATTTAAAACATGAGTACTGTCACCATGGGTATTGTCACCACTTGCACTGTCACCATGAGCACTATTACCGTGAGCTCTATCACAGTGAGCACTCTCACTGTGGTCAGTGTCACCATGACCACTGTCACCATGGGTACTGGCACAATGTGGACTGGCACCATGAGCCCTGTCACCATGGGCACTATCATTGTGAGCACTCTCACCATGGTCACTATCACCATGGGCACTGTTACCATGAGCACTGTCACCATAGGCAATGGCAACGTGGGAACTTTCATCATGGGCACTGTCATCATGGGCAGTGTCACCATGGGCACTATCACTGTGAGCACTGTCACCACGGGTAGAGCTACCATGAGCAGTGTCAGCATCGGTTGTGACCGTGTGCATTGTCACAATGAGAACTGTCAGCATGGGAACTGTCACCATTTTTCACTGCCACCATGTGCACTGTCACCATGGGCACTATCTCCGTGAGCACTGTCACCATGAGTACTGTCATCATGGGCACTGTCACCAAGGGCAGAGCCACCATGTGCACTGTTAACATGGTCACTATCACCATGAGCACTGTCACCCTGGGAACTACCCACATGGGCACTGTCATCATGAACACTTTCACAATGGGAACTGCCACCATGGGCACTATTAACACGAGCACACTCACCATGGGCACTATCCCCATGGGCACTCTCAGTTTCAGCACTATCACCATGGGTACTGCAACCATGACCACTGTCACCATAAGCACTCTCACCATTCTCTGTATCACCATGTGCACTGTCACCATGGGCACTATCACCTTGAGAACTGTCAGCCTGGGCACTGTCACCATGGGTATTGTGACTTTGGGCAATGTCACCATGAGCACTGTCACCTTGGGCACTGGCACAATGTGGACTGTCACCATGAGCACTGTCATCATGGGCAGTATCACCATTAGAACTGTCACCGTGGTCACTGTCACCATGGCCACTCTCACCGTGAGCACTATCACCATGAGTGTTTTGACCATGGGCACTTTCACCATGGGCAGTGTCCCCATGGACAATTTCACTGTTAGTACTGTCACCATGGACACTATAACTATGGGCACTGTCACCGTGGGCTCTGTCACCATGGGCACTTTCACCATGAGCACTGCCACTCTGACCACTCTCATCATAAGAACTGTCACCATGGGCACTTTCACGATGGGCACTTCCAAAATTGGCACTATCACCATGAGCATTGTCAACAAGAGCACTGTCATGGTGGGCAATGTCTCCATGCGCAATGTCACCACAAGGACTATCACATTAAGCAAAGTCACCATGGGCACTGTCACCATTTTGCACTGCCACCGTGTGCACTATCACCTTAGGCACTGTCACCATGAGCTCTTGATCACTGAGTACTGTCACCATGGGTAATATCACCATGGTCACTGTCACCATAATAACTATCACCGTGAGCAATGCCATGATGGGCACTGGCGCCATGGGTCTTGTCACTATTAGCACTGAATCAATGGGCACTATCACCGTGAGAAATCTCACCATGCTAAGTGTCCCCAAGGGCACTCTCACAGATAGAAAATTCACCATGGCCACAGTAACAGTCAGTATTCTCGCCATTGGCACTCTCATTGTGGCACTGCCACTGTGAGCACTATTACCATGAAAACTGCTACCGTGAACACTCTCATGATAAGAAGTGTCACCATGGGCACTCTCACGGTGTGCACTCTCGCTAGGGGCACTGTCACCATGGGCACTGTCACCATGAGCACTGTAACCATGGGCACTATCACCATGGGCACTATCACCATGAGCAATATCACCAGGGGCACTCTCACTATTTTGCACTGCCACCAGATGCACCATGACCATGTGCACTGTCACCATGGGCAGTGTCACCATCAGTAGTCTCACCATGGACACTGCCACCATGAGCACTGTCACCAAGAGCACTGTCATCACGAGCACTGCCATCATGGGCACTTTCACCATGATTAATGTCACCGTGGGTACTGTCACCTTCTCCCTGTCAATGTGAGTACTATCACCATGAGCACCATCACCCTGAGCACTGTCACCACGGGCACAGCCTCAATTCGGTCTGTCACCATGAACACAGTCACCATGGGAACTATCACGGTAGGAACAGTCACCATGGTCACTGTCACCATGGGCACTGTTACTGTGAGCACTGTCACTAAGAGCATTATCACCATAGGCTCTGTTACCATGAGAACAGTCAACATGGGCTCTGTCAACATTGAGACAATCACCTTGAGCACTGTCACCATGAGCAATTTCAACAGTGTCACTTTCACCATGAGAACTGTCACCACGGGGACTCTCACCATTTGCACTGCTTCCGAGGGGTTGTCACGATGATCACTATCACCATGGGCAGTGTCTCCATGGGCAGTTTCACTGTGAGCACTCTCACTATTGGCACTATCATGATCGGCACTGTCAACATCGGCACGGTCACCGTGAGCACTGTCACAATGGGTGTTGTCACATTGGGCACTGTCCCCATGGACACAGTCACCATTAGAACTCTCACCATGGGCACTGTGATCTTGGGCACAGTCACCATGGGCTCTGTCACTGTGGGCACTGTCAAAATGGGAAATATCAACATGGGCTTTGTCAGCGTGAGCAATGTCACCATGAGCATGGCCACCGTGACATGTATCACCATAAACACTATAACCATGGGCACTGTCACTATGAGCACGGTCACCATGAGCACTGCCACAATGAGCACTGCCACTTATGAAACTGTCCACATGAGCATTGTCACCATGATCACTGTCACCATGAGCAGGACACCCTGGGTATTGTCAGCATGGGCACTGTCACCTTGAGCACTCTCACCATTTCAGATGTCAGTTTAGGTACTGTAACCACGGGCACTGTCTCCGTGAGCACTTTTACCATGAGCTCTGTCACCCTGCGTATTGTCACCATGGGCACTATCAATGTGAGTGTTGTGAACATGGGCACTCTCACCATGAGCAATGTCACCATGAATACTGTCTCCCTGTGTATTGTCACCATGGGCACTGTCACTGTGAGCACTACACCGTGAGAATTGTGACTATGGGCACTGTCACCATGGGCACATTCACCATCAGCACTATCGCTGTGAGCACTGTCACAATGAGCACTGTCACTCTCGCAGTTTCACCATACACACTATCACCGTAAGGACTATCACTGTAAACAATTTCACCATGAGCAATATCACCATGGGCACTGTCACCCTTTTGCAATGCCACCATGTGCAGTGTCACCATGGGCACTTTTACCAAGAGTACTGTAACCGTGGGTAATATCACCATGGGCACTGTCACCGTGAGCTCTGTCACTATGAGAATTTTCACCATAGGCACTGTCACCGTGAGAACTGTCACTATGGTCACATTCAACGTAAGAACTGTCACCACTGACACTATCACCATTGGCAGTGTCACCGTGGGGTTGTCAGCATGAGAACTATCACCATGGCCAATGTTTCCATGGGCAATTTCACTATGAGCACTGTCACTATTGGCACTCTCACCATCAGCACTGTCACCATGGTTACGGTCACCGTGAGCACTGTCATCATGGGCACTTTCACCGTGGGCACTGTCACAATGGGAAGTATCACCATGTGCTTTGTCAGCCTGGGTACTGTCACCGTGGGCACTGACACTGTGACATCTATCACCATAGACACTGTAAACATGGGCACTGTCACCATGAGCACATTCACCATGAGCACTGTCACCATGGGCATGACACCATGGGCATTGTCACCCTAGGTACTCTCACCATAGGCATTATCACTGTGAGAATTGTGAACATGGACACTATCACCATGGGTACTATCACTGTGAGCACTCTCACCATGGTCACTATCACCATGGACACTGTTACCATGAGCACTGTCACCATAGGCAATGATGCCATGGGCACTGTCAACTTTGGCACTGCCACCATGGGCACTATCACTGTGATCACTGTCACCATGGGTACTGCAACAATGAGAACTGTCACCGTGAGTACTGTCTGCATTGGTTGTCACCATGAGAACTGTCAACATGGGCACTGTCACCATTTTTCACTGCCACGATGTACATTTCCCATAGTGATATTATCCGTAGTGACAGTACTCAATGATAAAGGGCCCATGGTGACAGTGCCCATGGTGATACTGCACATGGTGACAGTGTCCATGGTGATATTGTGCATGGTGACATTTCTTAAGGTGATAGTCCTTGTGGTGATAGTGCACATGGTGACAGTGCAAATGGTGACAATACCCATGGCGACAGTACTCATGGTGAAAATACCCATGGTGGCAGTTCTCATAGCGACAATTCTCAGGGTGACAGTGCTCATAATAGCAGGGTCCAAGGTGGCAGTGCTTCCGGTGACAGTGGTCATGGTGACAGTTCACTTGGTGACAGTTCCCATGGGAACAGAACTGATGGTGAAAATGCTCTTTGTGAGAGTGCCAATGGTTACCTTGGTCTCGGGAATATTGCACATGATGAGAGTGCCCATGGTGACATTGCCCATGGAGACACGGCTCACTGTGACAGTTCTCATGGTGACAGTGCTCATGGTGGAAGTGCCCATGGTGACACTGCTCATTGTGGCAGTGCTCATGGTGACAGTGCCGATGATGACAGTACTTGTGGTGATAGAGTTCACAGTCGCTGTGCTCATATTGATAGTGCTCATGGAAGCAGTTCCCTCAGTGACACTGCTCATGCTGGCAATGCCCACGTTGATAGACACATGGTGACAGTGCCCACAATCGCAGTGCAATGGTGAGAGAGCTCATGGTGACAGTGAAACAGGTGACAGTGCCCATGAAGACAATGGCCATGGTTACAGTGCCCATGTGCCAAGGCCCATGGTGACAGTGCCCACGGTGACACTGACCATGATGTCACTGCCCATGGTGATAGTGCCCATGTTTACAATGCTCATGGTGACACTGCCCATGGTGGCAGTGCCCCTGGTGACAGTGCACACCATGAGTATGCACATGATGGTCATGCCAGTTGTGACAGTGCCCATGGTGACAGTACTTTTGATGATAGTGCTCACAGAAGAAGTGTTCATGGTAATAATGCTCACGGTGGCAGTGCCCGCAGTGACAGTGCTCATGGACAGTGCCAAAAGTGACAGTGCCCTTGATGAGAGTTGCCCTGATGACACAGCTCACAGTGATAGTGCCATTGTGACAGTGCTAAGAGTGACAATGCCTAATGTGCCAGTGCCCATTGAGACATGCCACACGGTGACAGTTCTCACAGTGACAGTGCCCATGGTGAATTTACCCATGGTGACAGTACTCGTGGTTAATTTGCCCATGGTGATACTGCACATGGTGGCAGGGCGAAATGGTGACAGAGCCCATGGTGACATTGCTCATGGTGACATTGCTTAAGGTGAGAGTGCGCCTGCTGACAGTGCTCACGGTGATAGTGCCCTTGGTGAAAGTGCCCATGGTGACAGTGCCCATAGTCACAATTATCATAGTGTAGTGCTCATGGTGACAGTGACCATGGTAACAATACCCAGGGTGATAGTACTCATGGTGACAGTGCTCATGGTGAGAGTCCCCATGCTGACAGTGCCCATGTTCACAATTCTCACAGTGATAGTGCCCATGGTGACAATACCCAGGGTGACAGAGCTCATGGTAACAGATCTCACGGTGGCAGTTCCCACGTTGACAGTGCCCATGGTGATACTTCCCATTGTGACAGTGCCCATGGTGACAGTGCCCAAGATCAGAGTGCCCATGCTGACATTGTGCATGGTGACACTACACATGGTGAAAATGCCTATGGTGGCAATTCTCATAGTGAGAGTTCTCATGGTGACAGTGCTCATGGTGGCAGTGCCCTAGGAGGCAGTGCTCGAGGTGACAGTGCTCTTGGTGACAGTGCTCATGGTGGCAGTTCCCATGATGAGAGTACCGATGGTGGCAGTGCACATGGTGAGATTACCGATGGTGGCAGTGCGCATGGTGACTGTTTTCATGGTGATAGTGCCTATGGTGACAATGCTCATCATGACAGTTCCCATGGTGACCCGGCCACAGTGTAAGTGCTCATGGTGATACTGCTCAAGGTGATAGTGCCCATGGTGGCTGTCCTAACATTGATAATGCCCATCGTGAAATTTCCCATGGTGACAGTTCCCATGGTGAAAGTGCTCCTGATTACAGTGCCCATATTCGGAGTTCCCACCGTGACAGTGCTCATGGTGGCAGTGCCCTGGGTGGCAGTCCTTGTGGTGACAGTGCTCATGGTGGCAGTTCCCATGGTGAGAGTACCGATGTTAGCTCTCCACATGGTGACATTGCCCATGGTAACCGGGCTCACAGTGATAGTGCCCAATGTGACAGTGCTCACGGTGATAGTGCCGATGGTGATAGTTCTCACGGTGATAGTGCCCATTGTTAAGGTGCCCATTGTGACAGTGCTCATGGTAATTGTGAGCCTAGTGATAGTGCACTTGGTGACCGTGACCATGTTGACAGTACACATGGTGATACTGCTCAAGATGATAGTGCCCATGTTGACAGTGAGCATGGTGACACTTCTCATGGTGACAGTGCCTATGATGACAATGTTCATCATGACAGTGTCCATAGTGACACTGCCAGGGTGACAGTGCCAATGGTGACAGTGGCCATGGTGATACTGCACAAAGTGATAGTGCCCATGGTGATAGTCCTCACGTTAATAGTTCCCATGGTGAAATAGCCCATGGTGAGATTTCCCATGTTGAAAGTGCTCATGATGACAATGCCCATGATGGTAGATCCCATGGTGACAGTGCTCACAGTGATACTGACCATGGAAAGAGTGCATATGGTGGCTGTGCCCTTGGTGAAAATGCCCATGCTGACAGTACTGTTGGTGACAGAGCTCACGGTGATAGTGCCCATGGTGACAGTGTACATGTTTGTAGAGCACATGGTGGCAGTGAAAAATGTTGACAGTTCCCATGGTGAGAGTAATCATGGTTAAAGTGCACACAGTAACCACCCATGATGACATTCCTCACAGTTACAGGGCACAAGTTTGCAGGACCCATGCTGACAGTGCCCACAGTGACACTGTCCATGATGACAGTGCCCAAGGTGAGAGTGCCCATGGTCACATTGCCTCTGGTGACAGTGCTCACTGTGATAGTGCCCATGGTTAAACTGCCCATGGTGACAGCGCTCACTGTAATAGTTCCCATAGTTATAGTGCACTTAGTGGCCGTGCCCATGGTGACAGTACACATGGTGATATTGCTCATGGTGATAGTGCCCATGGTGACAGTGTCCATGGTGACGGTTCTCACGGTGAGAGTGCCCATGGTGATAAACTTCATGATGAGAGTGCCCATGGTGACATTCCTCACAGTGATAGTGCCCATGGTGATAGTACACTGGGTGGCTGTGCCCATTGTGACAGTGCCCATGGTGACAGTGCCCATGGAGGCAGTGCCCACAATGACAGTGCCCATGGTGACAGTGACGACAGTGACAGTGCCCATGGTGACAGTTCTCACGGTGACAGTGCCATGGAGACAGTTAGCATGGTGAGATTTCTCACAGTAATAGTGCTCATTGTCACAATGCTCATACTGACAATGCCATTTGTGCCAGGTCCCATCAAGACATGCCGCACTGTGACAGTTCCATGGTGACAGTGCCCCTCATGATATTACCCATTGTGAGAGTAATCATGATTAAAGTGCTCATGGTGACACTGCTTATGGTGGCAGTGCCATATGGTGACAGTGCCCATGGTGACATTGATCATAGTGACATTGCTTACAGTGATAGTCCTTACGGTGATAGTGTGCATGGTGACACTGCACACTGTGACAGTGTTCATGGTGACAGTGCTCTCGGTAATAGTGCCCATTGTGAAAGTGCCCATGTTGACAGTGCCCACAGTCACAATTCTCACAGTGTAGTGCTCACGGTGATAGTGTTCATGGTGACAGTACCCAGGCTGACAGTATTCATGGTGACAGGTCTCATGGTGATAGTGCCCATGGTGAGAGTACCTAGGGTGAAAATGCCCATGGTGACAGTGCTCATGGTGACAGTGCCCATGGTGAAAATACCCACGGTGCCATGCCCATGGTGACAGTGCTGATGGTGACCCTGCTCATGTTGGCAGTGCCATAAGTGACAGTGCTCATTGTGGCAGTGGTCATGGTGACGGTGCTCATGGTGACAGTGTGCATAATTACAGTGCTTATGGTGATAGATGCCATGGTGTAAGTGCCCAAGGTGACAGTGCCCACGCTGATAAATCCCATGGTGATGCTTCCCATTGTGACAGTGCCCACGGTGAAAGTGCACGTGGTGACAGTGCCCAAGATCACAGTGCCCATGGTGACAGTGCTAATGGTGACAGTGCCTATGGTGATAAATCTCTTAGTGAGAGTGCTCACGTTGACACTGCCCATGGTGACAAGGCCCAAGGTGACAGTGCTCATGTTGACCATGCCCATGGTGACAGTGCTGATGGTGATAGTACGAATAGAGACAGTGCTCACGGTGAAACTGCCCATGTAGATATTGCCCATTGTGATAGTGCTCATGGTGACAACTGCAAGGTGTCAGTACCAATGGTGATAGTCACCGTGGTGATAGTTCTCAGGGTGAAAGTGACCAAGGTGACATTGCTCATGGTGACAGTGCTCAAGGTGATAGTCTCCATGTTGACAGTGCCCATGGTGACAGTTCTCACGGTGACATTGCCTATGGTGATAATTCTCATAGTGAGAGTGCTCACGTTGACACTGCCCATGGTGACAGTGACCATGGAGACTGTTCTCACCGTGATACTGCCCATGGTGACAGTCCACACTGTGGCTGTACCCATGGTGACACTGCTCAGGGTGATGGTGCTCACAGTGATAGAGCTCATGGTGATAGTGCCCAAGGTGACAATACCCACGGTGACAGTAATCATGGTGAAAATGCCCATGGTGGGAATAATCATAGTGACAGTTCTCATTGTGAACAGTGCTCATGGTGGCAATATCCAAGGTGGCAATGCTCGTGCTGACACTGCTCTTGGAGACAGTTCTCATGGTTGCAGTGCCCATGGTAATCGTGCTCATGGTGATAGTGCCTATGGTGACAGTGTCCATGGTCATAGTGCACCTGGTGGCAGTGCAATATAGTGACACTGCCAATGGTGACATTTCTCACGGTGACATTGCTCATGGTGATAGTGCCCATGGTGACTGTGCCCATGGTGACAGTGCTCATGGTGACATTGCCCATGGTGGCAGTGCCCCTGGTGACAGTGCACACCGTTAGAGTGTCCACGGTGGTCTCGGCATTGGTGACAGATCCCATGGTGACAGTTCTTATGATGATAGTGCTCACAGAAGCAGTGTTCATGGTAATAATGCTCACGGTGGCAGTGTCCACAATGACAGTGCCCATAGACAGTGCCAAAAGTGACAGTGCCCATGGTGACAGTACTTAAGATGATAGTGCTCACAGGAGCAGTGTTCATGGTAATAATGCTCACGGTGGCAGTGCCCACAGTGAGAGTGCTCATGGACAGTGCCAAAAGTGACAGTGCCCATGGTGAAAGTTACCATTGTGAGACAGCTCACAGTGATTGTGCCCATTGTGGCAGTGCTCAGAGTGACAATGTCCATTGTGCCAGTGCCCATTGATACATGCCACATGGTGACAGTTCTCACAGTGACAGTGCCCATGGTGATTTTACCCATGGTGACAGTACTCATGGTTAAAGTGCCCATGGTGATACTGCACATGGTGGCAGTGTGAAATGGTGACAGAGCCCATGGTGACACTGCTCATGGTGACATTGCTTAGGGTGATAGTCCTTACGGTGATAGTGCACCTGGTGACAGTACTCACGGTTATAGTGCCCTTGGTGAAAGTTCCATGGTGACAGTGCACATCGTGATAGTCCCCATGCTGAGAGTGCCCATGTCCACAATTCTCAGAGTGATAGTGCCCATGGTGACAATACCCAGGGTGACAGAGCTCACAGTAACAGATCTCACGGTGGCAGTGCCCACAGTGACAGTGCCCATGCTGACAAAGCCCATAGTCATACTTCCCATTGTGACAGTGCCCACGATGACAGTGCCCATGGTGACAGTGTCCAAGATGAGAGAGCCCATGCTGACATTGCGCATGGTGACCGTACTCATGGTGAATATGCCTATGGTGGCAATTCTCATAGTGAGAGTTCTCATGGTGACAGTGCTCATGGTGGCAGTGCCCTAGGAAGCAGTGCTCGTGGTGACAGTGCTCTTGGTGACAGTGCTCATTGTGGCAGTTCCCATGGTGGCAGTGCACATGGTGAGATTACCGATGGTGGCAGTGCGCATGGTGACTGTTCTCAGGGTGACAGTGCCTATGGTGACAATGCTCTTCGTGACAGTGCCCATGGTGCTGCTGCGACAGTGAGACTGCCACGGTGTAAGTACTTATGGTGACAGTGACCATGGTGATACTGTTCAAGTTGATAGTGCCCATGGTGGCTGTCCTAACATTGATAATGCCCATGTTGAAAGTTCCCATGGTGAAAGTGCTCCTGATTACTGTACCCATATTCGGAGTTCCCATGGTGACCCTGCTCATGATGGCAGTGCCCTGGGTGGCAGTCCTGGTGGTGACATTGCTCATGGTGGCAGTTCCCATGGTGAGAGTACTGATGGTAGCTGTGCACATGGTGACATTGCCCATGGTAACCTTGCTCACTGTGATAGTGCCCATGGTGACAGTGCTCACAGTGATAGTGCAGATGGTGATAGTTCTCATGGTGATAGTGCCCATGGTTAAGGTGCACATTGTGACAGTGCTCACGGTAATTGTGGGCATAGTCATAGTGCACTTGGTGATCGTACCCATGTTGACAGTACACATGGTGACACTTCTCACGGTGACAGTGCCTATGATGAAAATGTTCATCATGACAGTGCCCATGGTGACACTGCCACAGTGACAGTGCCAATGGTGACAGTGACCATGGTGACAATACTTATGATGATATTGCTCACGTAAGCAGTGTTCATGGTAATAATGCTCACGGTGGCAGTGCCCACAGTGACAGTGCTCATGGACAGTGCTGACACAGACAGTGCCCATGGTGACACTTACCATGGTGAGAGAGCTCACGGTGATAGTGCCCATTGTGACAGTGCTCAGAATGACTATCCCCATTGTGCCAGTGCCCATCGAGACATGCCGCACGGTAACAGTTCTCACTGTGACAGTGCCCATGTTGATTTTACCCATGGTGACAGTACTCATGGTTAAAGTACCCATGGTGATACTGCACATGATGGCAGTGTGAAATGGTGACAGAGCCCATGTTGACATTGCTCAAGGTAACATTGCTTCAGGTGATGGTCCTTACAGTGGTAGTGAGCCTGGTGACAGTGCTCACGGTGATAGTGCCTTTGGTGAAAGTTCCATGGTGACAGTGCCCATAGTCACAATTCTCAAGGTGTAGTGCTCACGGTGACAGTACATATGGTAACAATACCCAAGGTGATAGTACTCATGGTGGCAGTGCTCATGGTGATAGTCCCCATGCTTACAGTGCTCATGTTCACAATTCTCACGGTGACAGTGCTCATGGTGACAATATCCACGGTAGCAGAGTTCACAGTAACAGATCTCACGGTGGCAGTGCCCACGGTCACAGAGCCCATGCTGAGCAATCCGACGGTGATACTTCCCATTGTGACAGTGCCCACGATGACAGTGCCCATGGTGACAGTGCCCAAGATCAGAGTGCCCATGCTGACATTGCTCATGGTGACAGTACTCATGGTGAAAATGCCAATGGTGGCAATTCTCATAGTGAGAGTTCTCATGGTGACAGTGCCCATGGTGGCAGTTCCCATGGTGAGTGTACCGTTGGTGGCAGTGCACATGGTGAGATTACTGATGGTGACAGTGCGCATGGTGACACTTCTCATGGTGACAGTGCCTATGATGACAATGTTCATCATGACAATATCTATGGTCACACTGCCATGGTGACAGTGTCAATGGTGACAGTGACCATGGTGATACAGCACAAAGTGATAGTGCCCATAGTGATAGTCCTCACGTTAATAGTTCCCATGGACATAGTTCTCATGGACAGTGCGAAAGTGACAGCGTCCATGGTGAGAGTTGCCCTGGTGACACAGCTCACTGTGATAGTGTCCACTGTAACAGTGCTAAGAGTGACAATGTCCATTGTGCCAGTGCCCATTGAGACATGCCACATGGTGACATTTCTCACAGTGACAGTGCCCATGATGATTTTACCCACGGTGACAGTACTCATGGTTAATTTGCCCATGGTGGTACTGCACATGGTGGCAGGGTGAAATGGTGACAGAGCCCATGGTGACATTCCTTAAGGTGATAGTCCTTACGGTGATAGTTCACCTGGTGACAGTGCTCTCAGTGATAGTACTCTTGGTGAAAGTGCACATGGTGACAGTGCCCATAGTCACAATTCTCAAGGTGTAGTGCTCATGGTGACAGTGCCCATGGTAACAATACCCAGGGTAATAGTACTCATGGTGACAGTGCTCATGGTGATAGTCCCCATGGTGACAGTGGCCATGTTCACAATTCTCATGGTGACATTTCCCATGGTGACAGTGCTCATGGTTACAGTGCACACGGTAACAACCCATGATGCCATTCCTCACGGTTACAGTGCACAAGGTTGCAGGACCCATGGTGACAGTGTGCACAGTGACACTGCCCATGATGACAGTGCCCATGGTGACAGTGCCCATGGTCACATTGCCTCTGGTGACAGTGCTCACAGTGATAGTGCCCATGGTTAAACTGCCCATGGTGACAGCACTTACGGTAATAGTGCCCATAGTTATAGTGCACTTAGTGGTCGTGCCCATGGTGACAGTACACATGGTGATATTGCTCATGGTGATAGTGCCCA
The DNA here is from genome assembly GCF_964341445.2 of Mesoplodon mirus. Classification (NCBI taxonomy): domain Eukaryota; kingdom Metazoa; phylum Chordata; class Mammalia; order Artiodactyla; family Ziphiidae; genus Mesoplodon; species Mesoplodon mirus. Next base: position 366,271 of record NW_028295650.1, read on the forward strand.
TGGTGACAGTGTCCAAGGTGACAGCTCTCACGGTGAGAGTGCCCATGGTGATACAGCTCATGATGATAGTGCCCATGGTGACATTCCTCACAGTGATAGTGCCCATGGGGATAGTAAACTTAGTGGCCATGCCCATTGTGACAGTACCCATGGTGACAGTGCCCATGGAGGCAGTGCCCACAATGACAGTGCCCATGGTGACAGTGACGACTGTGACAGTGCCCATGGTGACAGTTCTCATGATGACAGTGCGATGGAGACAATTAGCATGGTGAGATTTCTCACAGTGATATTGCTCATTGTCACAATGCTCATAGTGACAATGCCCTTGGTGCCAGTTCCCATCAAGATATGCCGCACTGTGACAGTTCTCACAGTGACAGTGCCCATCATAATATTACCCATTGTGAAAGTAATCATGATTAAAATGCCCATGGTGACACTTCTCATGGTGTCAGTACGAAATGGTGACAGTGCCCACGGTGACATTGCTCATGGTGACATTGCTTACCGTGATAGTCCTTACGGTGATAGTGTGCATGGTGACAATGCACACAGTGACAGTGTTCTTGGTGACAGTGCTCTCGGTAATAGTGCCCATTGTGAAAGTGCCCATGGTGACAGTAACCACAGTCACAATTCTCACGGTGTAGTGCTCACGGTGATAGTGTTCATGGTGACAATACCCAGGTGAGAGTACTCATGGTGACAGTGCTCATGGTGATAGTGCCCATGGTGAGAGTCCCCATGTGTTCAATTCTCACTGTGATAGTGCCCATGGTGTCAATACCCTGGGTGGCTGAGCTCATGTTAACAGTTCTCACGGTGACAGTGCCCATGGTGAGAGTACCTAGGGTGAAAATGCTCATGGTGAGAGTGCTCATGGTGACAGTGCCCATGGTGACAATACCCAGGGTGCCATGCCCATGGTGACAGTGCTGATGGTGACACTGCTGATGTTGGCAGTGCCATAAGTGACAGTGCTCATTGTGGCAGTGGTCATGGTGATGGTGCTCATGGCGACAGTGCACATGATGACAGTGCGTATAATTACAGTGCTTATGGTGATAGATGTCATGGTGTAAGTGCCCAAGGTGACAGTGCCCATGCTGATAAATCCCATGGTGATACTTCCCATTGTGACAGTGCCCACAGTGAAAGTGCACATGGTGACAGTGCCCAAGATCACAGTGCCCATGGTGACAGTGCTAATGGTGACATTGCCCATGGTGACAGTGCCCAGTGTGACAATGCCCATGGTGACAGTGCTCACATTGTCCATGCCCATGGTGAGAGTGCCGATGGTGATAGTACGAATAGAGACAGTGCACATGGTGAAACTGCCTATGTAGACATTGCCAATTGTTATAGTGCTCATGGTGACAACTGCATGGTGTCAGTGCCAATGGTGATAGTCACCGTGGTGATACTTCTCAGGGTGAGAGTGACCAAGGTGACATTGCTCATGGTGACAGTGCTCAAGGTGATAGTCTCCATGTTGACAGTGCCCATGGTGACACTTCTCACGGTGACAGGGCCTATGGTGATAATTCTCATAGTGAGAGTGCTCACGTTGACACTGCCCATGGTGAGAGTGACCATGGTGACTGTTCTCACTGTGATGCTGCCCATGGTGACAGTCCACATTGTGGCTGTGCCCATGGTGACACTGCTCAGGGAAATGGTGCTCACAGTGATAGTGCTCACTGTGACAGTGCCCAAGGTGACAATACCCATGGTGACAGTAATCATGGTGAAAATGCCCATGGTGTCAGTTCTCATAGTGACAGTTCTTATTGTGACAGTGCTCATGGTGGCAGTGCTCATGGTGGCAGTGCACATGGTAATGGTGCTCATGTTGATAGTGTCCATGGTGACAGGGCACATGGTGGTAGTGCACCTGGTGGCAGTGCAAAATAGTGACAGTGGCCGTGGTGACAGTTCTCATGGTAATATGGCTCATGGTGATAGTGCCCATGGAGACAGTGCCCACGGTGACAGTGCTCATGGTGGCAGTGCCCTGGGTGGCAGTCCTCGTGTTGACAGTGCTCATGGTGGCAGTTCCCATGGTGAGAGTCCTGATGGGGCAGTGCACATGGTGACAGTGCCATGGCAACCGTGCTCACGGTGATATGACCCATCGTTACAGTTATCACAACTGTTGTGCCGATGCTGATAATGCTCCCGGTGATAGTGCCCATGGTTAAGGTGCCCATGGTGACATTGTTCACAATAATGGTGAGCATAGTGATAGTGTACTTGTTGACCATGTCCATGGTGACAGGGCCCATGGTGACACTACCCATGGTGACAGTTCCCATGATGACAGTGTCCATGTTGACATTGCTCATGGTGAAATTGCCCATGGTGACAATTCTCACGGTGACATTGCCATTGGAGAGAGCACCCATATTGACAGTGCCCATGGTGACGTGCTCATGTTGATAGTGCTCACAGTGATAATGCCCATGGTGATATTGCCCATGGTGGCAGTGCCCATGGTGACAGTGCACACAGTGACAGTGCCCATGCTGACAGTTCTCATGGTGATAGAGCCCATGGTGACAATGCACATGGTGATTCTGCCAATGGTGACCTTACTCATGGTGACAGTCCTCATAGTTGCAGTACCCAGGGTGACACTGCTCAAACTGACAGTGCCCATGATGACAGAGCTCACTGTGACCGTGCCCATAATGACAGTGCCCAAGGCCACAGCGCCCATGGTGACAATGCCTATGTTGACTCTGCTCACGGTGACATTGCCCATGGTGAGAATGACCATGGTGATATTTCTCATGGTGATAGTGCCCATGGAGACAGGTCTCATGGTGACAGTCCGCATTGTGCCAGTGTCTATGGTGAGAGTGCTCACAGTGAAAGTGCTCCCGGTAATACTGCTCATGGTGACAATGCCCATGGTGAAAATACCCATGTTGACAGTATTCATCTTCATAGTGCCCATGGTGGCAATTCTCATAGTGACAGTTCTCATGGTGACAGTTCAAATGGTGACAATACCCATGGTGACAGAGCTCATGGTAAAAATACCCATGGTGGCCATTCTTATAGCGACAGTTCTCATCATGACAGTGCTCATAATAGTAGTGCCCAATGTGGCAGTTCTCGTGGTGAGAGTGCTCTTGGTGACATTGCTCATGGTAATACTTCTCATGGTGACAGTGCCCATGGTGATATTACCCATGGTGACAGTACTCAATGATCAAGTGCCCATGGTGACAGTGCCCATGGTAACATTGCTCATGGTGACATTGCTTAAGGTGATACTCCTTGTGGTGATATTGCGCATGGTGACACTGCAAATGGTGACAATACACATGGTGACAATACTCATGGTGAAAATACCCATGGTGGCAGTTCCCATAGCAACCGTTTTCATGGTGACAGTACTCATAATAGCAGTGTCCAAGGTGGCACTGCTCTTGGTGACAGTGCTCCTGGTGGCAGTTCGTATGGGAACAATGCCGATGGGGACACTGCACATTGTGACAGTGCCAATGGAAACCTTGCTCTAGGTGATAGTGCACATGGTGAGAGTGCCCATTGTGACGCTGCTCATGGAGAACCTCCTCATTGTGACAGTGCTCATGGTTACAGCGCTCATGGTTACAGTGCTAATGGTGACAGTGCTCATTGTGGCAGTGCTCATGGTGACAGTGCCGATGATGACAGTGCTTATGGTGATAGTGTTCACAGGGTCTGTTCTCATAGTGATTGTGCTCACCGTGGCAGTGTCCATAGTGACACTGCTCATGCTGGCAATACACACGGTGATAGATTCATGGTGACAGTGCCCACGATCACAGTACAATAGTGAGAGACCTCACGGTGACAGTGACAATGGCGACAGTGCCCATGGAGGCAATGGCCATGGTGACAGTGCTCATGGTGACAGTGCCCATGGTGACACTGCCCATGATGACAGTGCCCATGGTGATAGTGCTCACGTGGAAAGTGCCCATGATAACATTATCCATGTTGATAGTGCCCCTGCTGACGTTGCCCACGGTGACATTGCTCATGGTGATAGTGCCTTTGTTGACAGTGCTCATGGTGACATTGCCATTGCAGAGAGTACCCATGTTGACAGTGCTCATGGTGATGTGCTCATGTTGACAGTGCCCATGGTGACATTGCCCATGGTGGAAGTGCCCACAGTGCCAGTGCCCACAGTGAGAGTTCCCATGCTGACAGTCCTCATGTTTGCAGTACCCATGGTGACAGTGCTCAAAATGACAGTGCCCATAGTGACAGTTCCCACGGTGACATTGCCTATGGTGACAGTACCCATTTTGACAGTGCCCATGGTAACGAGTTCATGTTGACAGTGCTCACAGTGATAGTGCCCATGGTGACATTGCCCATGGTGGAAGTGCCCACAGTGCCAGTGCACACGGTGACATTGCCTATGGTGACACTTCTCACAGTGACATTGCCCATGGTGACAGGGCTCATAGTGACAGTCCTCATTGTGCCAGTGCCTATGGTGACAGTGCTCACAGTGAAAGTGCACATGGTAATACTGCTTACGGTGACAGTGCCCAAGGTGAAAATACCCATGGTGACTGTACTCATCGAAAAAGTGCCCATGGTGGCAATTCTCATAGTGACAGTTCTTATGGTGACAGTGCTCATGGTGGCAGTGCCCTGTGTGGCAGTGCTCGTGGTGACAGTGCTCATGGTGACAGTGCTCATGGTGGCAGTTCCCATGGTGAGAGTATCGATGGGGCAGTGCACATGGTGACAGTGCTCATGGTGATATGACTCATGGTGACAGTTATCACGACTGTTGTGCCGATGCTGATAATGCTCCTGGTGATAGTGCCCATGGTTAAGGTGCCCATGGTGACAGTGCTCACAGTAATAGTGAGCACAGTGATAGTGTACTTGGTGACCATGCCCATGGTGACAGTACACATGGTGATACTGCTCAATGTGATAGTGCCCTTGTTGACAGTGCACATGGTGACAGTTCTCATGGTGACAGTGCCTATGGTAACAGTGCCCATGGTGACAGTGCCATGGTGACTGTCCTCACGTTCAGAGTGCCCATGGTGATAATGCCCATGTTGAGAGCTCGCACGGTGAAAGTGCTCATGATGACAGTGCCCATGTTGGTAGTTCCCATGGTGACAGTGCTCACAGTGATAGTCACCATGGTAAGATTGCAGATGGTGGCCGTGCCATTGGTGACATTGCCCATGATGACAGTACTCATGGTGACAGCTCTCACGGTGATAGTGTACATGGTGACAGTGATCACAGTGACACTGACCATGGAAAGAGAGCATATGGTGGCCGTGCCCTTGGTGACCATATCCGTGATGACAGTATTGATGGTGACAGTGCTCATGGTTATAGTGCCCATGGTGACATGCCCATGGTTTTAGTTCACATGGTGGCAGTGAAAAATGGTTACAGTACACACGGTGAGAACACATGCTGACATTCCTAACGGTGACAGTACTCAAGGTTGCAGTACCCATAGTGACACTGCCCACGAAGACACTGCCCATGACAGGGCCCATGGTGACATTGCCCATGGTGACATTGTCTATTGTGACAATGCTTTCAGTGATAGTGCCCATGGTTAAACAGCCCATGGTGACAGTGCTCATGGTAATAGTGCCCATAGTGATAGTGCACTTAGGGGCCATGCCCATGGTGACAGTACACATAGTGATAATGCTCACGGTGATAGTGCCCATGGTGACAGTATCCATGGTGACAGTTCTCACGGTGAAATTGCCCATGGTGATAAAGCTCATGAGGATAGTGCCCATGGTGACATTCCGCACGGTGATAGTGCCCATGGTGAGAGTAACCTTGGTGGCCTTGCCCATTGTGACAGTGCACATGGTGGCAGTGCCCACAATGACAGCACCCATGGTGAAAGTGCTGACAGTGTCAGCGCCCATGGTGACTTTTCTCACGGTGACAGTGCCATGGAGAATTTTATCACAGAGAGATTTCTCATGGTGATAGTGCTCATTGTCACAGTGCACATAGTGACATTGCCCCTGGTGCCAGTGCCCACTGAGACATGCCGCACATTGACAGTTATCATGTTGACACTGCCCATGGTGATAATACCCATGGTGACAGTACTCATGGTTAAAGTGCCCATGGTGACTCTGCCCATGGTGGCAGTGCAATATGGTGACAGTGCCCATGGTGACATCGCTCATGGTGACATTGCTTACAGTGATAATCCTTACGGTGATAGTGTGCATGGTGACACTGCACACAGTGACAGTGCTCATGGTGACAGTGCTCTCGGTGATAGTGCACGTTGTGAAAGTGCCCATGGTGACAGTGCCCATGTTGACAATATCCAGAGTGCCTTGCCCATGGTGACAATTCTGATGGTGACACTGCTCATGTTGGCAGTCCCATAAGTGACAGTGCTCATTGTGGCTGTGCTCATCATGACATTGCACATGGTTACAGTGCTTAGGGTGATCGATGTCATAGTGGAAGTGCCCAAGGTGACAGTGCCCACGCTGATAAATCCCATGGTAATACTTCTCATTGTGACAGTTCCCATGGTTACAGTGCCCATGGTGAGAGTGCCCAAGATCACAGTTCGCATGGTGACAGTGCTAATGGTGACAATGCCCATGGTGACAGCACCCAGTGTGGCAAGGCTCATGGTGATATTTCTCACGTTTACCGTGCCCATGGCGACAGTGCCGATGCTGATACTGCCAATAGTGACAGTGCTCATGGTGAAACTGCCCATGTACACATTGCCCATTGTGATAGTGCTCATGGTGACAACCCCACAGTGACAGTGCCAATGGTGATAGTCCCCGTGGTGATAGTTCTCAGGGTGAAAGTGACCATGGTGATATTGCTCATATTGACAGTGCCCATGGTGACAGCTCTCAGGATGACAGTGCCTATGGTGATAATTCTCATAATGAGAGTGCTCACATTGACAGTGCCCATGATGACAGTGACCACGGTGAATGTTTTCACAGTGATAGTGCCCATGCTGACAGTCCGCGTTGTGGCTGTGCCCAAGGTGACAGTGCTCAGTTTGATGATACTCACAGTGATAGTGCTCACAGTGACAGTGCCCAAGGTGACAATACCCACTGTGACAGTAATCATGGTGAAAATGCCCATGGTGTCAGTTCTCATAGTGACAGTTCTTATTGTGACAGTGCTCATGGTGGCAGTGCCCAAGGTGGCAATGCTCGTGGTGACAGTGCTCTTGGTGACAGTGCTCATGGTGACACTGCTTCTGGTAGCAGTGCTCATGGTGGCAGTGCCCATGGTAATGGTGCTCATGTTGATAGTGCCCATGGTGACAGTGCACATGGTGGTAGTGCACCTGGTGGCAGTGCAAAATAGTGACAGTGGTCATGGTGACAGTTCTCATGGTAACATGGCTCATGGTGATAGTGCCCATGGTGACAGTTCCCACGGTGGCTGTGAAACTGGTGACTGTGCACACCGTGAGAGTGTCCATGGTGGTAACGGCAATTGTGACAGTGCCCATGGTAACAGTACTTATGATGATAGTTCTCACAGTAGCTGTGTTCATGGTAATAGTGTTCACGGTGACAGTGCCCACAGTAACTGTGCCCATAGACAGTGCCGAAAGTGACGGTGCCCATGGTGAGTGTATTCATGATGATAGTGCTCACGGTAGCAGTGTTCATGGTAATAATTCTCACGGTGGCAGTGCAAACAGTGACAATGCTCATAGACAGGGCCGATAGTGACATATCCCATGGTGACAGTTACCACGGTCAGACTGCGCATGGTGATAGTGCGCATTGTGACCATGCTCATAGTGACAATGCCCATGGTGCCAGTGCCCATCGAGACATGCCACACGGTGACAGTTCTCACGGTGACAGTGCCCATGGGGATTTTACCCATGGTGACAGTACTCATGGTTAAAGTGCCCATGGTGATACTGCACATGGTGGCAGTGCGAAATGGTGACAGAGCCCATGGTGACATTGCTCATGGTGACATTGCTTATAGTAATAGTCCTTATGATGATAGTGTGCATGGTGACAGTGCTCACAGTGACTGTGTCCTTGGTGAAAGTCTCCATGGTGACAGTGCCCATGGTCACAATTCTCAAGGTGTAGTGCTTACGATGACATTTCCCATGGTGACAATACCCAGGGTGATAGTACTCTTGGTGAGAGTGCCCATGGTGACAGTGCCAATGTTCACAATTCTCACGGTGATAGTGTCCATTGTGACAATACCCAGGGTGACAGAGATCATGGTAAGAGATCTGACAGTGACAGTGCCCATGGTGACAGTACCTAGGGTGACAATGCCCATGGTGAGAGTGCTCATGGTTACAATGCCCAAGGTGAAAAAAAACAGAGTTTCATGCACATGGTGACAGTCCTCATGGTTACACTTCTCATGTTGGCAGTGATATAAGTGACGGTGCTCATTGTGGCAGTGGTCATGGTGACTGTGCTCATTGTGACAGTGCGCATGCTTACAGTGTTTATGGTGATAGATGTCACGGTGGTAGTGCCCACGGTGAGAGTGCCCACGCTGATAAAGCCCAAGGTGATACATCCTATTGTGACAGTCCTCACGATGACAGTGCCCATACTGACAGTGCCTAAGATCAGAGTTCCCATGCTGACAGTACTCATGGTGAAAGTGCCTATGGTGTCAATTCTCATAGTGAGAGTTCTCATGGTGACAGTTCTCATTGTGGCAGTGCCCTAGGTGGCAGTGCTCGTGATGACAGCGCTCATGGTGACAGTGCTCTTGGTGGCAGTTCCCATGGTGAGAGTACCGATGGTGGTGTGCACATGGTGACAGTGCCCATGGTAATCATGCTCACGGTGATAGTACTCATGGTGACAGTGTTCATGGTGATACTGCCGATGGTGATAGTGCTCATGGTGAAAGTGCCTGTGGTTAAGGTGCCCATTGTGACAATGCTCACGGTAATAGTGAGCAAAGTTATAATGCACTTTGTGACCGTGCCCATGTTGACAGTACACATGGTGATACTGCTCAAGGTGAGAGTGCCCATGTTGACAGTGCCCATGTTCATTGTTTTCACGGTGAGAGTCCCTATGGTGACAATTATCATCGTGACAGTGCCCATGCTGACACTGCCATGGTGACAGTGACCATGGTGACATTGCTTATGGTGATAGTCCTTATGGTGATACTGCATATGGTGACACTGCACAAGAGACAGTGCTGATGGTGACAGTGCTCATGGTTGCAATACCCATGGTGACAGTGTTCACAGTGACAGTTCCAATGGTGACAGTGACCACGGTGACAGTGCCCATGGTGACAGTAACCACGGAGATAGTCCTCATGGTGATACAACCCATGGTGACAGTCCGCATTGTACAAGTGCCCATGGGGACAGTGCTCACCGTGATAGTGCTCACGGTGATAGTGCTCATGGTGACAGTGCAAATAATGACAATACCCATGGTGAGAGTACTCATGGTGAAAATACCAATGGTGGCATTTCTCATAGCGATATTTCTCATGGTGACAGTGCTCATAACAACAGTGCACAAGGTGGCAGTTCTCATGGTGACAGTGCTAATGGTGACAGTGCTCATGGTGATATTGCCCAATGTGACAGTGCCCATAGTTAAAGTCCTCATGTTGACAGTGCCCATCGTGGCTGTGCCAATGGTGACAGTGCCCATGGTGATAGCACTTATGATGATAGTGCTCACGGTAGCAGTGTTCATGGTAATAATACTCATGGTGGCAGTGCCCACAGTGACAGTGCCCATGGACAGTGCAGACAGTGACAGTGCCCATGGTGAGAGTTCTCACGGTGACTGTGCCCATGGTGACATTTACCACAGTGAGACTGCTCACGGTGATAGTGCCCATTGTGACAGTGCTCATAGTGATAAGGCCCATGGCACCAGTGCCCATCTTGACATTACTCACGGTGATAGTTCTCACAGTGACAGTGCCCATGGTAATATTACTGATAGTGACAGTAGTCAATGAAAAAGGGCCCATGGGGATTGTGCCCATGGTGATAGTACACATTGTGGCACTGCCAAATGGTGACAGTGCACATGGTAACATTGCTCATGGTGACATTGCTTAAGGTGATGGTCCAAGCAGTGATAGTGCACATGGTGACACTGCCCAACTTGACTGTGCTCTTGGTGACAGTGTTCATGGTGAGAGTACCCATTGTGGAAGTGCCCATGGTGAAAGTGCCCATGGTGACAGTACTTATGGTAACAGTGGTCACAGTGGCAGTGCTCACAGTGAAAGTTCATATGGTGGCAGAGCCCACGGTTATATTGCCTATAGTGATAGTGTCCATGGTGAGAGTACTCACAATGAAATTGTCCATGGGGACAGTGCCCATGGTCACAGTCCTCACAGTGATAGTGCACATGGTGATAGTACAATTGGTGGCCGTGCCCATTGTGCCAGTGCCCATGGTGACATTACACATGGTGATATTGCTAATGGTGATATTGCCCATGGTGACAGTGTGCATGGTGATAGTTCTCACTATGACAGTGCCTATAGTGACAATTCTCATGGTGACAGTGCCCATGGCGACAGTGCAAACGGTGACAGTGCCCATGGTGATACTGCTCATGAAGATAGTGCCCATTATAAGAGTTCTCATGTTGATAGTGCCTAAGGTGAAAGTGCCCATGGTGAAAGTGCTTATGATGACAGTGCCCATGTTGGTAGTTCCCATGGTGATTGTGCTCACAGTGATAGTGAGCAAGGTAACAGTGCACATGGTGGCCGTGGACTTGGTGACAGTGCCCATGATGGCAGTACTCATGGTGACAGTGACTTACGGTGATAGCGCCCATGGTGACAGTGCACATGGTTGTAGTGCACATGGTGGGAATGAAAAATGGTGACAGTGCCCATGGTGACAGTGCTCATGGTGACTGTACTCATGGTTGCATTACCCATGGTGAGAGTGCTCACAGTGACACTGCCCATGGTAACTGTGCTCACCATGATAGTGCCCATGGTGACAGTGATCACAGTGATAGTGCCAATGGTGATAGTGACAATACAAATGGTGATACAGCTCAAGTTTATAGTTCCCATATTGACAGTGTGCACAGTGACAGTTCTCACGGTGACACTGCCTATGGTGAAAATGCTCATCATGACAGATCCCATGGTGACCCTGCCACGGTGACACTGCCATGGTGACAGAGCCCACAGTGAGAGTGACCATGGTGATACTGCTCATGGTGATACAGCCCATGGTGACAGTCCTAACGTTGATAGTGCCCATGGTGAATGTGCCCATGGTGATAGTTCCCATGGTGAGAGTGCTTATGTTGGCAGTGCCCTAGGTGGCACTGCTTGTGGTGACAGTGCTCATGGTGACATTGATCATGGTGGCAGTTCCCATGGTGAGAGTACAGATGGTGGCAGTGAACATGGTGACACTGCCCATGGTACACGTGCTCAAGGTGATAGTGCCCATGGTGACAGTGCTCATGGTGATTTTGCCCATGGTGATAGTGCTCACGTTGATAGTGCCCATGGTTAAGTTGTCCATGGTGACAGTGCTCATGGTAATAGTGAGCATACTGATAGTGCACTTGGTGACAGTGCCCATGCTGAGAGTACACATGGTGATACCGCTCAAGGTGATAGTGCCCATGGTGACAGTGCGCATGGTGAAACTTCTCATGATGACAGTGCCTATGATGACAAGGCTCATCGTGACAATGCCCATGGTGACACTGCTACGGTGACAGTGCCAATGGTGAAAATGACCATGGTGATACTGCTCAAGGTGATAGTACCCATGGTGAGAGTCCTCAAGTTGATAGTGCCCATGGTGAAATTGCCCGTTGTGAGAGTTCCCATGGTGACTGTGCTCATGATGACATTGCCCATGATGGTAGTTCCCATGGTGACAGTGCTCACTGTGATACTAACCACGTTAAGAGTGAAGACGGTGGCAGTGTCCTTGGTGACAATGCCCATGATGACAGTACTGATGGTGACAGTGCTCACGGTGATAGTGCCCATGGTGACAGTGCACATTTTTGTAGTGCACATGGTGGCAGTGAAAATTGGTGACAGTGCCTATGGTAACCGTGCTTATGGTAATAGTGCCCATGGTGATATTGCTCACAGTGATAGTGCTCATGGTTAAACTGCCCATGGTGACTGTGCTCACTGTAATAGTGCCCATACTGATAGTGCACTTGGTGGCCGTGCCCATGGTGACAGTGTCCATGGTGACAGTAATCATGGTGACACTGCTCACGGTGATAGTGCACATGGTGACAGTGCCCATGGTTGTAGTGCACATGTTGGCAGTGAAAAATGGTGACAGTGCCCATAGTGACTGTGCTCACGTTGACAGTGCCCATAGTGAAAATACCCATGGTGACAGTGCTGAAGGTGAAAGTGCCCATGGTGGCAGTTCTCATAGTGATAGTTCTCATGGTGACAGTGCTCATGGTGGCAGTTCCGAGGTGGCAGTGCTCACAGTGACAGTACTCATGGTGATAGTGCTTCTGGTGGCAGTTCCCATGGTGACAGTACCGATAGTGACACTACACATGGTGACAAGGCCCATGGTAAACGTGCTCATGGTTATAGTGCCCATGGTGACAATGCTCACGATGATGGAGCCCATGGTAAAGTTGCCCATGGTGACAGTGCTCACAGTAATAGTGAGCATAGGGATAGTGCACTTGGTGACCATGCCCATGGTGAGAGTGCCCATGGTGAGAGTACACATGGTGATACTGCTCAAGGTGATACTGCCCATGGTGACAGTGCACATGGTGACAGTTCTCACGGTGACAGTTCCTATGGTGACAATTCTCATCGTGACACTGCCCATGGTGACAGTTCCCACGTTGATACTACCCAAGGTGAAAGTGCCCATGGTGACAGTTTGCATGGTGAAAGTGCTCATGATGATACTGCCCATGTCGGTAGTTCCAGTGGTGAGAGTGCACACAGTGATACTGACCATCATAAGAGTGCACATGGTGACTGTACCCTTGGTGACAATACCAACTATGACAGTACTCATGGTGACAGTGCTCACGGTGATAGTGCTCATGGTGACAGTGCACATATTTGTAGTGTACATGGTGGCAGTGAAAACTGGTGACAGTTCCCATGGTAAACGTGCTCACGGTGATATTGCCCATGGAGACATTGCTCACAGTGATAGTGCCCATGGTTAAAGTGCCCATGGTGATAGTGCTCACGGTAATAGTGAGCATCTTGATAGTGCACTTGGTGGCCATGCCCATGGTGACAGTAACCATGGTGACAGTACACATGGTGATACTGTTCAAGGTGATAGTGTCCATGGTGACAGTGCCAATGGAGACACTTTTCACGGTGAGAGTGCCCATGGTGATACAGCTCATGGTGATAGTGCCCATGGTGACAGTCTTCACACTGATCGTGCTGATGGTGATAGTACAGTTGGTGGCCGTGGCCATTATGACACTGCCCATGGTGACAGTACACATGGTGATAGTGCTAACAGTGATTGAAACCACGGTTCACTTAGTGATAGTTCCCCCTATGACAGTGCCTATGGTGACAATTCCCTTGGTGAAAGTGCCCATGGTGACAGTGTCCATGGTGACAGTACACATGGTGATACTGCTCAAGGTGATAGTGCCCCTGGTGACAGTGCCCACAGTGACATCTCTCATCGTGGTAATGACTTTGGTGACAGTGCTCAAGGTGAAATTGCCCATGGTGACAATTCTCATGGTGACATTACCCTTGGAGAGCACTCATGTTGACAGTGCCCATGGTGATGTGCTCATGTTGACAGTGCTCACGGTGATAATGCCCATGGTGACATTGCCCGTGGTGGCAGTGCCCACGGTGCCAGTGCACATGCTGACAGTTCCCATGATGATAGAGCCCATGGTGACAGTGCACATGGTGATACTGCCAATGTTGACAGTGCTCATGGTGACAGTTTTCATCGTTGCAATACCCATGTTTACAGTACTCACTGACATTGCCCATGGTAGCTATGCCCATGGTGACAGTGTCCACAGTGACAGTGACCATGATGACAGTGCCCATGGTGACATTGCCTATGGTGACAGTGCTTATGGTGACAGTGCCCATGGTGACAGTGACCACAGTGAGAGTGCTCACTGTGATAGTGCCTATGGTGACAGCGCTCATGGTGAAAATCCTTACTGTGCCAGTGCCCATTGTGGCAGTTAACACGGTGATAGTGTATACGGTAATATTACGCATGGTGACAGTGCTAATGATGACAATACCCATGGTGACAGTACCATGGTGAAAATACCCATGGTGGCAGTTCTCATAGTGAAAATTCTCATGGTGAGACTTGTCATAATAACAGTGCCCAAGGTGGCAGTGCTCGTGGTGGGAGTGCTCTTGGTGCCAGTGCTCTTGATGGCAGTTCCCATGGGAACAGTACTGATGGTGACACTGCACATTGTGATAGTACCAATGGTAACCTTGCTCTCGGTGATAGTGCACGCAGTGAGAGTGCCCATGCTGACAGTCTCATGGTGATAGTGCCCATGGTGAGCGTGCACATGGTGATACTGCCAATGGTGATCGTGCTCATGGTGACAGTGCTCATGGTTGCACTACCCACGGTGACAGTGCTCAAAATGACAGTGCCCATGGTGCCAGTGCCCACGGTGACTTTGCCTATGGTGACACTCCTCACGGTGACGTTGCCCATGGTGACAGGGCTCATGGTGACAGTCCCCATTGTGCCAGTGCCCATGGTTACAGTGCTCACAGTGAAAGTGCTCATGGTAATACTTCTCACAGTGACAGTGCCCAAGGTGAAAATACCCATGGTGAGAATGCTCATCGAGAAATTACCCATGGTGGCAATTCTCATAGTGAGAGTTCTCATGGTGACAGTTCTCATGGTGGCAGTGCCCTAGGTGGAAGTGCTCGTGGTGACAGTGCTCATGGTGACATTTCTCATGGTGGCATTTCCCATGGTGAGAGTAACGATGGGGCAGTGCACATGGTGACAGTGCCCATGGTAACCGTGCTCAGGATGATATGACCCATGGTGACAGTTATCACGGTGGTAGTGCCAATGTTGATAGTGCCCATGGTGATAGTGCCCATGGTTAAGTTGCCCATGGTGACAGTGCTCACAGTAAGAGTGAGCATAGTGATAGTGTACTCGGTGACCGTGCCCATGGTGACAGTGCCCATGGTGACAGTACACATGGTGATACTGCTCAAGGTGATAGTTCCCTTGTTGACAGTGCACATGGTGACAGTTCTCATGGTGAATGTGCCTATGGTGACAATGCTCATGGTGACCGTGCCCATGGTGAGAGTTCTCACGTTGATAGTGCTCATGATGAAAGTGCCCATGGTGATAGTTCACATGGTGAAAGTGCTCATGATGAGAGTGCCCATGTTGTTATTTCCCATGGTGAGAGTGCTGACAGTGATAGTGACCATGGTAAGATTGCAGATGGTGGCCGTGCCCTTGGTGACTTTGCCCATGATGACAGTACTCATGGTGAGATCGCTCATGGTGATAGTGTCCATGGTGACAGTGCACATGATAACAATGCTCATGGTGACATTTCTTAAGGTAATAGCCCTTGTGGTGATAGTGCACATGGTGCCACTTCCCACCATGACAGTGCTCTTGGTGACAGTGCTCATGTTGATATGGTCCACGGTGGAAATGCCCATGGTGAAATTGCCCATGGTGACAGCGCTTATAGTAAGAGTAGTCACATTGGCAGTGCTCCCGGTGAAACTGCCCATGGTGACAGAGCCCACGGTGACATTGCCCATAGTGATAGTGTCCATGGTGACAGTACTCACAGTGAAATATTCCATGGGGACACTGCCAATGGTTACTGTTCCAATGGTTACCACCCGGTGATAGATGTCTCTCTGAGAGTGCCCATGGTGACAGTGCAAACGGTGACATTGCCTATCGTGACAGTGCTCACAGTGACAGTGCCCATGCTGACTGTGACCGTGGTGACAGTTCGAATGCTGACAGTGCTCATGGTGACAGTCCGCATTGTGCCAGTGCTCAAGGTGACCGTGATCATGGTGACAGTGCCCATAGTCAAAATACCCATGGAGACAATACTCATGGTGAAAGTGCCCATGGTGGCAATTCTCATAGTGACAGTTCTCATGGTGACAGTGTTCATGGTAGTAGTTCCCTAGGTGGCAGTGCTCGTGGTGATAGAGCTCATGGTGACAGTGCTCATAGGGGCAGTTCCCATGGTGAGATTACCGATGGTGGCAGTGCACATGGTGACAGCGCCAACGGTAACCGTGTTCACGGTGATAGTGTCAACAGTGACATTGTGCATGTTGACGTTTCTCACGGTGACACTGCCTATGGAGACAATGCTCATCGTGACAGTGACCATGGTGATACTGCTCAAGGTGATATTGCCCATTGTGGCTGTCCTAACGTTGATAATGCCCATGGTGAAAGTGTCCATGGTGACAGTTCTCATGGAGAAAGTGCTCATGATGACAGTGCCCATGTTTGGATTTCCCATGGTGACAGTGCTTATGGTGTCAGGGCCCTATGTGGCAGTGCTCATGGTGACAGTACTCATGGTGACAGTGCTCATGGTGGCAGTTCCCATGGTGAGAGTATCGATGGTAGATGTGCACAAGGTGACATTCCCCATGGTAACCGTGATCACAGTTACAGTCCCCATGGTGACAGTGCTCACAGTGATAGTGCCGATGGTGATAGTGCTCATGGTGATAGTGCCCATGGTGACACTGCTCATGGTAATTGTGAGCATAGTGATAGTGCACTTGGTGATCGTGCCCATGGTGACAGTACACATGGTGATACTGCTCAAGGTGATAATACCCAAGTTGACAGTGCGCATGGTGATAGTTCTCACGGTGACAGTGCCTATGTTGACAATGCTCATCCTGACATTGCCCATGGTGAAACTGCCATGGTGACAGTGCCCATGGTGACAGTGCTCATGGTGACACTTCTCACGGTGACAGTGCCTATGATGACAATGATAATCGTGACAGTGCCCATGGTGACACTGCCACAGTGACAGTGCCAATGGTGACAGTGACCATGGTGATACTGCACAAGGTGATAGTGCCCATGGTTACATTCCTCACGTTGATAGTTCCCATGGTGAAAGTGCCCATGGTGAGAGTTCCCACACTGAAAGTGCTCATGATGACAGTGCCCATGTTGGTATTTCCCATGGTGACAGTGCTCACATTGATACTGACCATGGAAAGAATGCATATGGTGGCTGTGCCCTTGGTGACAATGCCCATGATGACAGTTCCGATGGTGACAGTGCTCACGGTGATAATGTCCATGTTGACAGTGCTCATGGTTACAGTGCACATGGTGACAACCCATGCTGTCATTACTCACGGTGACAGTGCGCAAGGTTGCAGTACCCATGTTGACAGTGCCCACGGTGACACTGCCCATGGTGAAAGTGCCCTTGGTGACATTGCTTAAGGAGATAGTACTTGCAGTGATAGAGCGCATGGTGCCATTTCCCACCATGACAGTGCTCTTGTTGACAGTGCTCACAGTGACAGTGCCCATTGTGGCAATGCCCATGTTAACAGTTCCTAAGGTGACACTGCCCGTTATGACATTTCCCATGGTGACAGTGCCCATGGTGCCATTGCCTATGGTGACAGTGCTTACGGCGATAGTGCCCCTGGTGACAGGCTTATGGCGACAGTGCGAATGTTGCAACTGCCCATGGTGAAAGTGCTAACGGTGATAGTGCTCACTGTAATATTGCTGATGCTGACAGTGCAAATGGTGACAATACCTATAGTGAGAGTACTCATGGTGAAAATACACATGGTGACAGTTTTCATAGTGACAGTTCTCATGGTGACAGTGCTCATAGTAACAGTGCCCAAGGTGGCAGTGCTTGTGGTGACATTGCTAATGATGACAGGGCTTGTGGTGTCAGTTCCAATGGGGACAGTAACGAAGGTGAATCTGCACATTGTGACAGTGCCCATGGTCAACTTGCTCACGGTGATAGTGCACATGGTGACAGTGCCCATGGTGGTATTGTTCCTGGTGAAAGTGCCCATAGTCACAATTCTCACGGTGTATAGCTCACGGTGACAGTGCCCCTGGTGACAATACCCAGGGTGACAGTACTCATGGTGACAGTGCTCATGGTGATAGTGTCCATGGTGACAGTGCCCATGATCATAATTCTAATGGTGATAGTGCCCATGGTGACAATACCCAGGGTGACAGAGCTCATGGTAACAGTGCTCACAGTAAAAGTGCCCATGGTTAGAGTACCTAGGGTGCAATGCCCATGCTGATAGTGCTCATGGTGACAGTGTCCATGGTGACAGCTCTAATGCTGATAAGGACCATAGTGACAATACCCATGGTGACATTACTCATGGTGATAATGCTCAAGGTGATAGTGTCCATGGCAATAGTGCCCATGGTGAGAGACATCATGCTGATAGGGCCCATGGTGACAGTCCTTAAGTTAAAGGTGCCCATGTTGAACGTGCCCATGGTGACAGTTCCCATGGTGAAAATGCTCATTATGAAAGTGCCCATG
Organism: Mesoplodon mirus; assembly: GCF_964341445.2. NCBI lineage: Eukaryota > Metazoa > Chordata > Mammalia > Artiodactyla > Ziphiidae > Mesoplodon > Mesoplodon mirus. The sequence continues at coordinate 384,873 of NW_028295650.1, forward strand.
TTGGTAGTTCCCATAGTGACAGTGCTAACAGTGATATTGACCATGGTACGTGTGCACATGTTGGCCGTGCCCTTGGTGACAATGCCCATGATGACTGTACTCATGGTGACAATGCTCATGGTGATAGTGCCATGGTGACAGTACACATGGTGATACGGCTAATGGTGATAGTGCCAATGTGACAGTGTGCATGGTGATAGTTCTCACTATAACATTGCCTATGGTGACAATTTTTATGGTGACAATGCCGATGGTGACAGTGCCCATGGTGACAGTGCTGATGTTGATGCTGCTCATGGTGATAGTGAACTTAGTGACTGTGCCCATGGTGACATTTCTCACGGTGAGGATGCCCATGGTGATACAGCTCATGGTGATAGTGCCCATGGTGACAGTCCTCACGGTGATAGTGAACTTAGTGGCCGTACCCATGGTGACATTTCTCACGGTGAGAATGCCCATGGTGATACAGCTCATGGTGATAGTGCCCATGGTGACAGTCCTCACGGTGATAGTGAACTTAGTGGCCGTGCCCATGGTGACATTTCTCACGGTGAGAATGCCCATGTTGATACAGCTCATGGTGATAGTGCCCATGGTGACAGTCCTCACAGTGATAGTGCCTATGGTGATAGTACACTTGGTGACCGTGCCCAAGGTGACACAACACATGGTGATACTGCTCAAGGTAATAGTGCCCATGTTGACAGTGCACATGGTGAGAGTTCTCACGGTGACAGTGCCTATGCTGACAATGTTCATCGTGACAGTGACCATGGTTACAGTGTCACGGTGACAGTGCCAATGGTGACAGTGACAATGGTGATAGTGCCCATGGTGATAGTCCTCACGTTGATAGTTCCCATGGTGAAAGTGCCCATGGTGAGAGTTCCCATGGTGAAAGTGTTCATGATGACTGTGCCCATGTTGGTAGTTCCCATGGTGACAGTGCTCACAATGATACTGACCATGGAAACAGTGCATATGGTGGCCGTGCCCTTGGTGACAATGCCCATGATGACAGTACTGGTGGTGAGAGTGCTCACGGTGATAGTGCCCATGGTGACAGTGCCCATGGTGACAGTGCTCATGGTTACAGTGCACACAGTGACAACCCATGCTCACATTCCTCATGGTGACAGTGTTCAAGTTTGCAGTACCCATGGTGACAGTGCCCACGGTGACACTGCCCATGATGACAGTGCCCATGGTGAAAATGCCCATGGTGACATTGCCTATGGTGGTAGTGTTCACAGTGATAGTGCCCATGGTTAAACTGCCCATGGTGACAGCACTCACGGTAATAGTGCCAATAGTAATAGTGCACTTGGTGGCCGAGCCCATTGTGACAGTACACATGGTGATACTGCTCACGGTGAGAGTGCCCATGGTGATACAGCTCTTGATGATAGTGCCCATGGTGACATTCCTCACAGTGATAGTGCCCACGGTGATAGTACACTTGGTGGCCGTGCCCATTTTGACAGTGCACATGGTGACAGTTCCCACAATGACAGTGCCCATGGTGACTGTGTTGACAGTGACAATGCCCATGGTGACCGTTCTCACGGTTACAGTGCCATGGAGAAATGTAGCACGGTGAGATTTCTAACGGTGAGAGTGCTCATTGTCACAGTGCTCATAGTGACAATGTCCTTGGTGCCAGTGCCCATCGAGACATGCTGCACGGTGACAGTTCTCACAGAGACAGTGCCCATGGTGATATTAACCATGGTGACAGTACTCATGGTTACAGTGCCAATGGTGACACTACACATGGTGGCAGTGCTTAAGGTGATAGTCCCCGTGCTGACAGTTCACACGGTGAAAGTGCCCACGGTGACATTGCTCATGGTGAGAGTACTCATGGTGAAAGTGCCCATGGTTGCAATTCTCATAATGAGAATTCTCATGGTGACAGTGCTTATGGTGTCACTGCCCTAGAAGGCAGTGCTTGTGGTGACAGAGCACATGGTTACAGTGCCCATGGTGACAATAGCCATGGTGACAGTACTCATGGTGAATGTGCCCATGGTGACAATTCTCATAGTGACAGTTCTCCTGGTCAGAATGCTCATGGTGGCAGTGCCCTAGGTGGCAGTGCTCTCAGTGACAGCGCTCATGGTGACAGTGCTCATGGTGGCAGTTCCCATGGTGAGCATACCAATGGTGGCAGGGCACATGGTGACAGTGCCCATGGTAACCATACTCACAGCAATAGTGCCCATGGTGACAGTGATCTCGATGATAGTGCCGATGGTGATAGTGCTCATGGTGATAGTGCCCATGGTTAAGGTGCCCATGATGACAGTGCTCACGGTAATATTGAGCATAGTGATAGTGCACTCGGTGACCGTGCCCATGGTGAGAATACACATGGTGATAGTGCTAAAGGTTATAGTGCCCGTGGTGAGAGTGAGCACAGAGACAGTTCTCAGGGTGACAGTGCCTATGGTGACAATTCTCATCGGGATGGTGCCCATGGTGACCCTCCCATGGTGACACTGCCACAGTGACAGTGCACATGGTGACAGTGACCATGATGATACTGCTCAAGGTGATACAGCCCATGGTGACAGTCCTAACATTGATAGTGACCATGGTGAATGAATGTGCCCATGGTGACAGTTCACATGGTGAAAGTGCTCATGATGACAGTGCCAATGTTGGTAGTTCCCATGGTGACAGTGCTCATGGTGGCAGTGCCCTAGGTGGCAGTGCTTGTGGTGACAGTGATCATGGTGACATTGCTCATGGTGGCAATTCCCATGGTGAGAGTACTGATGGTGGCAGCACAGATGGTGACATAGCCCATTCTACCCATGCTCATGGTGATAGTGCCCATGGTGACAGTGCTCACAGTGATAGTGCCGATGGTGATAGTGCTCATGGTGATACTGTCCATTGTTAAGTTACCCATGGTGACAGTGCTCACGGTAATAGTGAGCATAGTGATAGTGCACTTTGTGACAGTGCCCATGGTGACAGTACACATGGTGATACTGCTCAAGGTGATAGTGCCCATGGTGACAGTGCACATGGTGAAATTTCTCACAGTGACAGTGCCTATGATCACAATGCTCATCGTGACACTGCCCATGGTGACATTGCTATGGTGACAATGTCAACGGTGACAGTGACCATGGTGATACTGCTCAAGCTGATAGTGCCCATGGGGAGAATCCTCACGTTGAGAGTGCCCATGGTGAAAGTGCCCATTGTGAGTGTTCGCATGGTGAAAGTGCTCATGATGACATTGCCCATGTTGGTAGTTCGCATGGTGAAAGTGCTCACAGTGATACTAACCATGGTAAGAGTGAATACGGTGGCTGTGCCCTTGGTGACAATGAACATGATGACAGTACTGATGGTGACAGTGCTCCCGGGGATAGTGCCTATGGTGCCAGTGCACATGGTTGTAGTGCACATGGTGGCAGTGAAAAATGGTGACAGTGCCCATGGTAACCGTGCTCACAGTGATAGTGCCCATGGTGACAATGCTCATGGTGATAGTGCCCATGTTTAAACTGCCCAAGGTGACAGTGCTCACGGTAATACTGCCCAAAGCGATAGTGAACTTAGTGGCCATGCCCATGGTGACATTTCTCACGGTAAGAATGCCCATGGTGACACAGCTCATGGTGATAGTGCCCATGGTGACAGTCCTCACAGTGATAGTGCCCATGGTGATAATACACTTTGTGGCTGTGCCCATTGTGCCAGTGCCCATGGTGACAGTGCACATGGTGATAGTGCTAACAGTGATAGTGCCCATGGTTACAGTGCACATGGTGACATTTCTCACTATGACAGTGCCTATGGTGACAATTCTCATGGTGACAGTGCCCATGGTGACAGTGCCCGTGGTGAGAGTGCCCGTGGTGAGAGTGCCCATGGTGAGAGGCCTAACATTGAGAGTGCCCATGGTGACAGTTCCCATTGTGAAAGTGCTCATGATGACATTGCCCACATTGATAGTTCCCATGGTGACTGTGCTCACAGTGATAGTGACCATGGTAACAGTGCACATGGTAGCTGTGAACTTGTTGAGAGTGCCCTTAATGACAGTAATCATGGTGACAGTGCTCACAGTGATAGTGTCCATGGTGACAGTGCACATTGTGGTAGTGCACATGGTGGCAGTGAAAAATGCTGATAGTGCCCATGGTGACAGTGCTTATGGTGAGAGTGGTTACAGTGGCAGTGCTCACGGTGAAAGTGCCCATGTTGACAGAGCCCACGGTGACAGTGCCCAATATGATAGTGCCCATTGTGACAGTACTCCCAGCGAAATTGTCCAAGGGTACACTGCCCATGGTGACAGTGCCCATGGTCACAACCTTCACGGTGACACTGGCCATGGTGACACTGCAAGGGGTGATATTGCCCATTGTGACAGTGCTCATAGTGACAGTGTCCATGGTGACCCTGACCACAGTGACAATTCTAACGGTGATAGTGCCCATGGTGACAGTGCTCATGGTGACAGTCCGCATTGTGCCAGTGTCCAACGTGACAGTGCTCACAGTGACAGTGCCCATAGTGACAACACCCATGGTGACAGTACTCATTGTGAAAGTGCCCATTGTGGCGGTTTCTATATTGACAGTTCTCATGGTGACAGTTCTCATGGTGACAGTACGCATTGTGCCAGTGACCAATGTGACAGTGCTCACAGTGACAGTGTCCAAAGTGACAATACCAATGGTGACAGTACTCATCATGAAAGTGCCCATTGTGGCGATTTTTATAGTGAAAGTTCTCAAGGTGACAGTGCTCATGGTGGCAGTGCCCTAAGTGGCAGTGCTCATAGAGACAGTGCTCATGATGGCATTTCCCAGGGTGAGATTACCGATTGTGGCAGTGTACATGGTGAGATTGCCCATGGTAACCATGCTCACAGTGATAGTGCCAATGGTGACAGTGATCACCGTGGCAGTGCCCTAAGTGGCAGTGCTCGTGGTTACAGTGCTCATGGTGGCAGTTCCCATGGTGAGAGTACCGATGGTGGCAGTGCACATGGTGAGATTGCCCATGGTAAACATGCTCACGGTGATAGTGCCCATGGTGACACTGATCACGGTGAAAGTGCTGATGGTGATAGTTCTCATGGTGGAAGTGCTCATGGTTAAGGTGCCCGTGGTGACTGTGCTCACGGTAATAGTGAGCATAGTGAGAGTGCACTTGCTGACCATGCACATGGTGACAGTACACATGGTGATACTTCTCAAGGTGATAGTGCCCATGGTGAAAGTGCACATGGTGACAGTTCTCATGTTGACAGTGTCCATGGTGATAATGCTCATGGTGATAGTGACCATGGTGACAGTCCTCAAGTTGATAGGGCCCAGGGTGAATGTGCCCATGATGACAGTTCCCATGGTGAAAGTGCTCACAGTGATACTGACCATGGTAAGAGTACACATGTTGGCCGTGCCCTTGGTGAAAATGCCCATGATGATAATACTCATGGTGGCACTGCTCACGGTGATAGTGGCCATGTTGACAGTGCACATTGTCTTAGTGCACATGTTGGCAGAGAAAAAGGGAGACAGTGCCCATGGTGACAGTGCTCATGGTGATTATGCACTTGGAGACAGTGCACATGGTTTTAGTGCACATGGTGGCATTAAAAAATGTTGACAGTGCCCATGGTAACCGTGTTCACAGTGATAGTGCCCATGGTGATGGTGCTCAGGGTGATAGTGTCCATGGTTATAGTGCTCATGGTAATAGTGTCCATAGTGATAGTTCACATTGAGGCCGTGCCTATCGTGACAGTGCCCATGGTGACAGTACACATGGTGATACAGCTCAAGGTGATAGTGTCCATGGTGACAATGCCCATGGTGACACTTCTCATGGTGAGAGTGCCCATGGTGATACAGCTCATGGTGATAGTGCACATGGTGACAGTCCTCACAGTGATAGTGCCCATGGTGATAGTACACTTGTTGGCTGTGCCAATTGTGACAGTGCCCATGGTAAAAGAACACATGGTGATAGTGCTAACACTGATAATGCCCATGGTGATAGTTCTCACTATGACAGTGCCTGTGGTCACAATCCTCATGGTGACATTGCCCATGGTGACATTGGCCACAGTGACAGTGCTCACGGTGACAATGCCCATGGTGATAGTGCCCATGGTGAGAGTCCTCATGTTGATAGTGCCCATGGTGATAGTTCCCATTGTGCAAGTGCTCATAATGACAATGCCCATGTTGGTAATTCCCATGGTGACAGTGCTCACGGTGATAGGGACCATGGTAACAGTGCACATGGTTGCCGTGCCCTTGGTGAGAGTGCCCGTGATGAGAGTACTCATGGTGACAGTGAAACCGGTGATAGTGCCCATGGTGACAGTGCACACGGTTGTAGTGCACATGGTGGCAATGAAAAATGGTGACAGTTCCCATAGTGACAGTGCACATGGTGAGAGTTCACACGGTGACAACCCATGCTGAGTGCTCATGGTGGCAGTGCTCATGGTTGCAGTACCCATGATGACAGTGCTCACAGTGAAAGTGCCCATGGTGGCAGCACCCAATGTGACAGAGTCCTCGGTGATACTGCCCATGATGACATTGCCCATGGTGACAGGGCTCACAGTGATAGTGCTCATGGTAATAGTGCTCATGGTGACAGTGCAAATGGTGACAATACCCATGGTGACAATACTCATGGGGAAAATACCCATGGTGGCAGTTCTCATAGTGGCAGTTCTCATGGTGACAGTACTCAGAATAGCAGTGCCCAAGGTGGCAGGGCTCGTGGTGACAGTGCTCATGGTGACAGTGTTCTTGGTGGCAGTTCCCATGGGGACATTACCGATCCTGACAGTGCACATTGTGACAATGCCCATGGTAACCGTGCTCATGGTGATAGTGCATGTGGTGATAGTGCACATGGAGATAGTGTACCTGGTGACAGTGCAAAACAGTGACAGTGCACGGGCTGAAAGTGCTCATAGTGATAGTGCGCATGGTGACAGTGCACACAGTGATAATGTGAATTGTTACAGTGTTCATGGTGATAGAGACTAAGGTGGCAAGGGCCATGGTGACAGTACACACAGTGATAGGGCCCATGATGGCAGTGCCAATGGTGAGAGTGCCCATATTAAGAGTGCTTTCCATCATAGTGCTCACGATAACCGTGTTCATGATAATAGTGCTCATGGTGGCAGTTCCCACAATGACATTGCCTATGGTGACAGTACAAACAGTGACAGTGCCCATGTTGACAGTTCTCATGGTGACAGTGCCCATGGGTACAGTTAGCACAGTGAGATTTCTCATGGTGATAGTACTTATTCTCACAGTGCTCATAGTGAAAATGCCCATGGTGCCAGAGCCCATCGAGACATTTGCACGGTGACTGTTCTCACAGTGACAGTGCCTATGGTGACAATGCTCATCGTGACAGTGAACATGGTGACACTGCCACAGTGACAGTGTACATGGTGAGAGTGACCATGGAGATAATGCTCATGGTGATAGTGCCCATGGTGACAGTCCTCAAGTTGATAGTGCCCATGGTGAAAGTGCCCATGGTGACAGTTCCCATGGTGAAAATGATCATGATGACAGTGCCCATGTTGGTAGTTTCCATGGTGACAGTGCTCACAGTGATAGTGACCATGGTAAGAGTGCACATGGTGGCCATGTCCTTGGTGAAAATGCCCATGATGACAGTACTCATGCTGACAGTGCTCAGGGTGATAGTGTCCATGGTGATAGTGCACATGGTTGTAGTGCAAATGGTGGCAGTGCAAAATGGTGACAGTTCCCATGGTGACATTGCCCATGGTGACAGTGCCCATGGTCACAACCCTCACGGTGATACTGCTAATGGTGACAGTGTCCATGGTGACAGTGCAAATGGTGATATTGCCTATCGTGGCAGTGCTCATGGTGACACAGTTCATGGTTGCAATTCCCATGCTGACAATGCTCAAACTGACAGTGTCCATGATGGCAGTTCCCATGATGACAGTGAGCACGGTGACAGTTCTAACAGTGATAGTGCCCATGCAGACAGGGCTCATGGTGACAGTCCACATTTTGCCAGTACCCAAAGCAACAGTTCTCACGGTGACACTGCCCATAGTGACAATACTCATGGTGACAGTACTGATGGTGAAAGTGCCCATGGTGGCAGTACTCACAGTGACAGTTCTCATGGAATCAGTGCTCATGGCGGGAGTTCCGAGTTGGCAGTGCTCATGGTGACACTGCTCATGGTGATAGTACACCTGGTGACATTTCTCATGGTGACAGTACCGATGCTGACACTACACATGGTGACAGTGCCCATGGTAACCCTGCTCACGGTGATAGTGCCCATGGTTAAAGTGCCCATGGTGACAGTGCTCACCGTAATAGTGCCCATAGTGAGAGTGCACTTGGTGGTGGTGCCCATGCTGACAGTGCCAATGTTGACAATACAAATGGTGATACAGCTCATTGTGATAGTGCCCATGATGACAGTCCTGACAGTGATAATACCCATGGTGATACTACACTTGGTGGCCGTGCCTATTGTTCCAGTGCCCATGGTGACAGTACACATGGTGATAGTTCTCACTATGACAGTGCCTATGGTGAAAATTCTCATGGTGACACTGCCCATTGTGACAGTGCCCACGGTAACAGTACCCTTGGTGATACTGCTCATGGTTATATTGTCCAAGGTGAGATTTCTCAAGTTGATAGTGCCCAAGGTGACAGTGCCCATGTTGAAAGTGCTCATGATGACACTTCCCATGGTGAGAGTGCTCACGGTGATAGTGACCATGGCAACAGTGCACATGGTGGCCGTGCCCTAGGTCACAATGCACAGGATGACAGTACTCATGGTGACAGTGCTTATGGTGATATTGCCCATGGTGAGAGTGCCCATGGTGGTATTGCTTATGGTGGAAGTGAAAAATGGTGACAGTGCCCATGGTGGCAGTGCTCATGGTGAGAGTGCACATGGTGACAACCCATGCTGACAGTGCTCATGGTGAAAGTGCTCATGGATTCAGTACCATGGTGACAGTGCTCACAGTGACAGTTCCAATGGTGGCAGTGCACATGGTGACCATGCCTACGGTGACAGTGCCCATGATGACATTGCCTATGGTGACACTGCTCACGGTGACAGTGCCAATGGTGACAGTGACCACAGTGAGAGTGCTCACGGTGATGGTGCTCACGATAATAGTGCTCATGTTGACAGTACAAATGGTGACTATACCCATGGTGACAGCACTCATGGTGAAAATACAAATGGTGGCAGTTCTCAAAGCGACATTTCTCATGGTAACAGTGGTCATAACTGCATTGCTCAAGGTGGCAGTTCTCGTGGTGACAATGCTAATAGTGACAGGGCCCATGGTGGTAGTGCACCTGGTGAGACTGCAAAATACTGCCAGTGCACATGCTGAGATTGCTCATGGTGATAGTGCCCATGGTGACAGTGCACACGGTGATAATGGGCATTGTTACATTGTTCAGGGTGACAGAGCCCAAGGTGGCAGTTGCGAGGGTGACAGTGCACACCGTGATATTGCCCATGCTGGCAGTGCCAATAGTGAGAGTGCCCATGGTAACAGTGCTTTTGATCATAGTGCTCAGGGTAACAGTGTTCATGGTAATAGTGCTCACGGTGGCAGGGCCCACAATGTCAGTGCTCATGGTGACAGTACTGACAGTGACAGTGCCCATGGTGACAGTTCTCACAGTGACAGTGCCCATGGGGACAGTTAGCACGGTGAGAATTCTCACTGTGATAGTGTCCATTGTTATAGTGCTAATAGTGACAATGCCCATGGTTCTAGGGCCCATCGACACATTCTGCACCGTGACAGTTCTCACACTGACATTGCCCATGGTGATATTACCCACAGTGACAGTACTCATGGATAAAGTGCCCATAGTGACACCGCACATGGTGGTAGTGCAAAATGGTGACAGTTCCCATGGAGACATTGGTCATGGTGACATTGCTTAAGGTGATTGTCCTTGCGGTGATAGTGTGCATGGTGACACAGCACACAGTGACAATGTTCACAGTGATATTGCCCATGGTGGCAGTGCCCACGGTGCCAGTTCCCACAGTGACATTGCCCATGCTGACAGTTCTCATGGTGATAGTGCCCATGGTGACAGTGCACATGATGATACTGCCAATGGTGACAGTGTTCATGGTTGCATTACCCATGGTGACCGTGCTCAAACTGACAGTGCCCATAGTGCAGTGCCCCTGGTGACAGTGTCCATGGTGACAATGCTCAGGGTGACAAAGCCTTTGGTGACAGTGCTCATGGAGAAATTTCCCTTGGAGAGAGTACCCATGTTGACACTGACCATGGTGACGTGCTCATTTTGACAGTGCTCACAGTGATGGTGCCCATGGTGATATTGCCCATGGTGGCAGTGCCCACTATGCCAGTGCCCCATGGTGACAGTTCTCAAGGTGACAGTACCCATAGGGACAGTTAGCACAGTGAGATTTCTCATGATGATAGTGCGTATTGTGACAGTGCTCATAGTGACAATGCCCATGGTGCAAGTTACCATCGAGACATGCCGCACAGAGTTCTCACGGTGACAGTGCCCATGGTGATATTACCATGGTGACAGTACTCATAGTTAAAGTGCCCATTGTGACACGTCACATGGTGGCAGTGCAAAATGGTGACAGTGCCCATGGTGACATTGCTCATGGTGACATTGCTTATGGTGATAGTCCATATGGTGTTATTGTGCATGGTGACACTGCACACAGTGACAGTTCTCATGGTGACAGTGCTCACAGTGATAGTGCCTATTGTGAAAGTGCCCATGGTAACAGTGCCCATAGTCACAATTCTCACAGTGTAGTGCTCATGGTGACAGCGCCCATGGTGTAAATACACAGGGTGACAGTTCTCATGGTGACATTGCTCATGGTGATAGTGCCCATGGTGATAGTGCCCGTGGTGACATTGCCCATGTTCACAATTCTCACGGTGATAGTGCCCATGGTGACAAAACCCAGGGTGACAGTACTCATGGTGACAGTGCTCACAGTGAAATTGTCCATGGGGACACTGCCCATGGTGACAGTGCCCATGGTCACAACCCTCACAGTGATAGTGGTCACTGTGAATGTGCCCATGGTGACAGTACTCACAGTGACAGTGCCCATGGTGAGAGTACTGATGGTGACACTGCACATGGTGACAGTGCCCATGGTTACAGTGCTCATGGTGATACTGCGAATGGTGACAGTGACCATGGTTGTAGTGCACCTGGTGGCAGTGGAAAATAGTGAGAGGGCCCATGGTGACAGTGTCCACAGTGACAGTGCTCATGGTGACAGTGCCCATGGTGGCAGGGCCACTGGTTACAGTGCAGAGGGTGAGAGTGTCCATGGTGGCCATGGAAATGGTGACAGTGCTCATGGTGACAGTATTTATGATGATAGTGCTCACGGTAGCAGTGTTCATGGTAATAATGCTCACGGTGTCAGTGCCCACAATGACAGTGCCCATAGACAGTGTCAAAAGTGACAGTGACCATGGTGACAGAACTTATGATGATAGTGCTCACGGTAGCAGTGTTCATGACAATAATCCTCACGGTGGCAGTGCCCACAATGATAGTGCCCATGGAGAGAGTCAAAACTGACAGTGACCATGGTAACAGTACTTATGATGATAATGCTCACGGTAGCAGTGTTCATGGTAACAATGCTTACGGTGGAAGTGCCCACAATGTCAGTGCCCATGGACAGTGTCAAAAGTGAAAGTGACCATGGTGACAGAACTTATGATGATAGTGCTCACGGTAGCAGTGTTCATGGTAATAATGCTCACGGTGGCAGTGCCCATTGGGACAGTGCTCATAGTGACAAGGCCCATGGCACCATTGCCCATCATTATATTGCTCACAGTGATAGTTCTCACAGTGACAGTTCCCATGGTGATATTACCCATGGTGACAATACTCAATGATAAAGTGCCCATAGTGACAATGCCCATGGTGAGAGTGCGCATGTTGGCAGTGCCAAATGGTGACACTGCCCATGGTGGCAGTTCTCATGGTGAGGGTACCGATGGTGACAGTGTTCATGGTGTCAGTTCCCATGGTGAGATTACCGAAGGTGGCAGTGCAAATGGAGACAGTGTCCATGGTAATCATGCTCACAGTGATAGTGCCCAAAGTGAGAGTGATCACAGTGATAGTGCCGATGGTGATATTGCGCACAGTGATAGTGCCTGTGGTTAAGGTACACATGGTGACAGTGCTCACAGTAATATTGAGCATAGCAATAGTGTACTTGGTGACCGTGCCCATGGTGAAAATGCACATGGTGATACTGCTCAAGTTGATAGTGCCCGTGGTGAAAGTGCGAATGGTGACAGTTCTCATGGTGACAGTGCCTATGATTACAATGCTCATTGTGACAGTTCCCACGGTGACACTGCCACAGTGAGTGTGCGCATGGTGACAGTGACCATAGTGATACTGCTCAAGGTGATAGAGCCCATGGTGACAGTCCTAACGTTGATAGTGCCCATGGTGAATGTGCCCATTGTGACAGTTCCCATGGTGAAAATGCTCATGATGACAGTGCCCATGATGGGAGTACCCATGGTGACCATGCTCATGGTGGAAGTGCCCTAGGTGGCAGTGTTCGTGGTGACAGTGCTCGTGGTGACATTGCTCATGGTGGCAGTTCCCATGGTGAGGGTATTGATGGTGACAGTGCACATGGTGACAGTGCCCATGGTACAAGTGCTCACGGTGATAGTGCCCATGCTGACAGTGACAATGGTTATATTGCTCATGGTGAACGTGCCCATGGTGGCAGTGCCCCTGCTGACAGTGCTCACTGTGAGAGTGCCCATGGTGGCGGTGCCAATGGTGACAGTGCCCATAGTGACACTACGTATGATGATAGTGCTCAAGGTAGCAGTGTTCATGGTAATAATGGTCACAGTGGCAGTGCCCACGGTGACAGTGCCCATGGACACTGCTGACTGTGACAGTGCCCATGGTGAGAGTTCTCACGGTGACAGAGCCCATGGTGACAATACACAGGGTGACAGTATTCATGGTGACATTGCTCATGCTGAGAGTGCCCATGTTCACAACTGTCACGGTGATAGATCCCATGGTGACAATACCCAGGGTAACAGAGCTGATGGTAAAAGTGTTCACAGTGACAGTGCCCATGGTGGCAGTACCTAAGGTGACAATTCCCATGGTGAGACTGCTCATAGACAGTGCCCATGGTCACAATACCCAGCGTGTCCTGTCCATGGTGACAGTGATCATGGTGAAACTTCTCATGAGGACAGTGCCATAAGTGACAGTGCTCATTGTGGCAGTGCTCATGGTGACCGTGCTCATGGTGACAGTGCCCATGGTGACAGTGCCTATGGTGATAGATATCACGGTGGCCGTGCCCAGGGTGACATTGCCCACGCTGACAAAGCCCATGGTGATACTTCCCATGGTGACAGTGCCCACGGTGGCAGAGCCCATGGTGACAGTGCCCAAGATCACAGTGCCCATGGTGAGTGCTAACGGTGACTGTGCGCATGGTGACAGCAACCAGTGTGACAATGCCCATTGTGACCATGCTCATGGTGACCATGCTGATGTTGACAGTGCCGGTGGTGATAGTGCCAACAGTGAGAGTACTCACAGTGACACTGCCCATGGAGATACTGCCCATGGGGATAGTGCTCATCATGACAACCCCTCGGAGGCAGTGCCAATGGGGAGAGTCCCCGTGGTGACAGTTATCACGGTGAAAGTGATCCTGTTGAAATTGCTCATGGTGACAGTGCTCAAGGTGATAGTCTCCATGTTGACAGTGCCCATGGTGACTGTTCTCACGGTGACAGTGCCTACGGTGATTATGCTCTTAGAGACAGTGCTAACGGTGACAGTGCCCAAGGTGAGAGTGACCACGGTGACTGTTCTCACCGTGATAGAGCCCATGGTGACAGTGTACATGATGACAGTCCGCATTAAGGCTGTGCCCGTGGTGACAGAGCTCATGGTGATAGTTCTCATGGTGATAGTACGCACGTTGACAGTGCCAAAGGTGACAATACCCAGGTGATAGTAATCATGGTGAAAGTGCCCATGGTGGCAGTTCTCATACTGACAGTTCTTGTGACAGTGCTCATGGTGGCAGTGCTCGTGGTGAAAGTGCTCTTGGTGGCACTGTTCTTGGTGACAGTGCCCATGGTGCTATTACCCATGGTGACAGTTCTCATAGTGAAACTGCCCATGGTGACACTGCACATGGTGGCAGTGCAAAATGGTGACAGTGCCCAAGGTGATATTGCTCATGGTGACATTTCTTACGGTGATAGTCCTTGCGGTGATAGTGTGTATGGTGAAATTGCACACAGTGACATTGCTCATGGTGACAGTGTTCACGGCGTTAGTTCCTATGGTAAATGTGACCATGGGGACAGTGCCCATAGTCACAATTCTCATGGTGTAGTGCTCACGGTGACAGTGCCCATGGTGAAAATACACAGGGTGACAGTATTCATGGTGACATTGCCCATGGTGAGAGTGCCCATGTTCACAACTGTCACGGTGATAGATCCCATGGTGACAATATCCAGCGTAACAGAGACGATGGAAAGTGTGTTCACGGTGACAGTGCCCATGGTGACAGTACCTAATGTGACAATTCCCATGGTGAGACTGCTCATAGACAGTGCCCATGGTGACAATACCCAGCGTGTCCTGTCCATGGTGACAGTGATCATGGTGACACTTCTCATGAGGACAGTGCCATAAGTGACAGTGCTCATTGTGGCAGTGCTCATGGTGACCGTGCTCATGGTGACAGTGCCCATGGTGACAGTGCCTATGGTGATAGATATCATGGTGGCCGTGCCCAGGGTGACATTGCCCACGCTGACAAAGCCCATGGTGATACTTTCCCATTGTGACAGTGCCCACGGTGGCAGAGCCCATGGTGACAGTGCCCAAGATCACAGTGCCCATGGTGAGAGTGCTAACAGTGACTGTGCCCATGGTGACAGCACCCAGTGTGACAATGCCCATTGTGACAGTGCTCACGGTGAACATGCTGATGGTGATAGTGCCAATAGTGAGAGTGCTCACGGTGACACTGCCCATGGAGACACTGCCCATGGTGATAGTGCTCATCATGACAACCCCTCGGAGGCACTGCCAATGGTGAGATTCCCCGTGGTGACAGTCTCATGGTGAAAGTGATCCTGTTGAAATTGCTCATGGTGACAGTGCTCATGGTGACAGTGCTCAAGGTGATAGTCTCCATGTTAACAGTGCCCATGGTGACTGTTCTCAGTGTGACATTGCCTATGGTGATTATGCTCTTAGTGACAGTGCTCACGGTGACAGTGCCCATGGTGACAGTGACAACCGTGACTGTCCTCACCATGATAGTGCCCATGGTGACAGTGTTCATGATGACAGTCCGCATTATGGCTGTGCCCGTGGTGACAGTGCTCATGGTGATAGTTCTCACGGTGATAGTACGCACGTTGACAGTGCCAAAGGTGACAATACCCAGGTGATAGTAATCATGGTGAAAGTGCCCATGGTGGCAGTTCTCATACTGACAGTTCTTGTGACAGTGCTCATGGTGGCAGTGCTCGTGGTGACAGTGCTCTTGGTGACAGTGCTCATGGTGGCAGTGCCCATTTTGAGACTACCAATGGTGACACTGCCCATGGTGACAGTGCACATGGTCATGGTGCATCTGGTGGCAGTGCAAAATAGTGAGAGTGCCCATGGTCATATTGCTCATGGTGATAGTGCCCATGGTGAGAGTGCACATGGTTCCAGTGCTCATGGTGACAGTGCCCATTGTGACAGTGCCCCTGGTGACAGTGCACACCGTGAGAGTGCCCATGGTGTCTGTGCCCATGGTGACAGTTCTTATCATGAGATTGCTCACGGTAGCAGTGTTCATGGTAATAGTACTCACGGAGGCATTGCCCACAATGAGAGTGCCCATGGTGAGAATACTGACTGTGACAGTGCCCATGATGACTTTTCTTTCTGTGACAGTGCCCTTGGGGACAGTTAGCACGGTGAGATTTCTCACAGTGATAGTGCACATTGTTTCAGAGCTAATAGTGAAAAGACCCACGGCGCCAGTGCCCATCATGGCATTGCTCATGGTGATAGTTCTCACGGTGACTGTGCCCATGGTGATATTACCCATGGTGACGGTACTCAGTGTTCAAGTGCTCATGGTGACAGTGCCTAAGGTGATAGTGCACATGGTGGCAGTGCAAAATGTTGACAGTGCCCATGGTGACATTGCTTAATGTGATAGTCCTTGTGGTGACATTGCACATGGTGACATTGCCCACCACGACAGTTCTCTTGTTGACAGTGCTCATGGTGATAGTGCCAATGTTGGAAGTACCCATCGTGAAAGTGCCCATGGTGACAGTTCTTATGATGAGAGTGGTCAGAGTGGCAGTGCTCATGGTGAAAGTGCCCATGGTGAAAGAGCCCATGGTGACAGTGCCCATAGTTATAATGTCCATGGTGACAGTACTAACAGTGAAATTGTACATGGGGACACTTCCCTTGGTGAAAGTGCCCATGGTCACAACACTCACGGTGATAGTGCCCACAGTGAGAGTGGCCATGTTGACAGTGACCACGGTGACAGTTCTAATGGTGATAATGCCCATGATGACAGTGCTCATGGTTACAGTCCTCATTGTGCCAGTGCCCAAGGTGACAGTGCTCATGGTGACAGTGCCCAAAGTCCCAATACCCATGGTGACAGTGCCCAGGCTGACAGTTCTCAAGGTGATAGTGCCCATGGTGACAGTGCACAAGGTGATACAGAGAATGGGGACAGTGCTTATGGTGAGAGTGGTCATGGTTGCAGTACCCATGGTGATAGTGCTGAAACTGACCGTGCCCTTGGGGATAGTGCCCATGGTGAGTGTGCTCGTGTTAATAGTGCCCATGGTGGCAGTTCCCATTGTGAAAGTGCTCATGATGACAGTGCCCATGATGGTAGTTCCCATGGTGACAGTGCTCATGGTGATAGTGACCAGGTTAACAGTGCACATGGTGGCTGTGCCCTTGGTGACAGTGCCCATGATGACAGTATTCATGGTGACAGTGCTCACGGTGATAGTGCCCATGGTGACAGTGCACATGGTGGTAGTGCACATGGTGGCAGTGAAAAATGGTGACAGTTCCCATGCTGACAGTTCTCATTGTGACAATGCACACGGTCACAACCGATGCTGACACTGCTCATGGTAGCTGTACCCGTGGTGACAGTGCTCATGGTGATAGTGCCCATGGCGGCAGTGCCCATGGTGACACTGCCCATGGTGACAATGCCCATGATGACAGTGCCCATGGAGTCAGTGCCCACGGAGCCATATCCTATGGTAACAGTGCTCACAGTGACAAAACCCATGGTAACAGTGACCATGGAGAGAGTGCTCATGGTGATAGTGTCTACGGTGACAGGTCACACTGTGACAGTCCGCATTGTGCCTGTACCAATAGGGACAGTGCCCATGGTGACATTGACCACGGTGAGAGTGCTCACGGTGCTAGTGCTCACAGTAATAGTGCTCATGGTGACAGTGCCGACAGTGACGGTGCTCACGGTGAGAGTGCCTATGGTGATAGTGCCCATGGTGAGAGTCCGCCCATTGATAGTTCCCATGGTGGCAGTTCCCATTGTGAAAGTGCTCATGATGACATTGCCCATGTTGGTAGTTCCCATGGTGACAGTGCTCACGGTGATAGCGACCATGGTAACTGTAAACATGGTGGCCGTGCACTTGGTGACAGTGCCAATGATGACAGTACGCATGGTGACAGTTCTCACGGTAACAGTGCCCATGGTGACAAGGCAGAGGGTTGCAATGAAAAATGGTGAAAGTGCCCATGTTGACAGTTCTCATGGTGACAGTGCACACGGTGACAACCCATGCAGACAGTACTCACAGTGACAGTTCTCATGGTTGCAGTACCCATGGTGACAGTGCTCACAGTGATACTGCCCATGGTGGCTGTGCCCATGGTGACACTGCCCATGATGACAGTGCCCATGGGGAATGTTCCTACGGCGCCATTGCCTATGGTGACAATGCCCATGGTGCCAGTGTCCATAGAGACATTCCGCACGGTCACATTTCTCCTGGTGAAAGTTCCTATGGTGACACTGCACCTGGTGGCAGTGCAAAATGGTGACAGTGCCCATGGTGACATTGCTCATAGTGACTTTGCTTACAGTGATACTCCTTACGGTGACAGTGTGCATGGTGACACTGCACACAGTAGCAGTGTACATGGTGACAGTGTTCACGGTGATACTTTCCATGGTGATAGTGCCCATGGTGACACTGCACATGGTTGCAGTGAAAAATGGTGACAGTGCCCCTTTTAACAGTTCTCATGACAGTGCACATGGTGACAACCCGTGCAGACTGTACTTACGGTTACAGTACTCATGGTGACAGTTCTCATGTTTGCAGTATCCATGGTGACAGTGCTCACAGTGATAGTGCCCATGGTGAGAGTGCCCATGGTGACACTGCCCATGATGACAGGGCCCATGGTGCCATTGCCTATGGTGACAGTGCTCATGGTAACAGTGCCCAAGGTGACAGTGACCATGGTGAGAGTGCTCACACTGATGGTGCCCATGGTGACAGTGCTCATGGTGCCTGTCTACATTGTGCCAGGACCCATGGCGACAGTGCTCATGGTGACAGTGACCAGAGTGAGAGTGCTCATGGTGATAGTGCTCACGGTAATAGTGCTCATGGTGACAGTGAAAATGGTGACAATAACATGGTGACAGTACTCATGTTGAAAATACGCATGGTAGCAGTTCTCATAGCGACAGATCTCATGGTGACAGTGCTCATAATAGCAGTGCCCAGGTGCCAGTGCTCGTGGTGACAGTGCTAATGGTGACAGTGCTCTTGGTGGCTGTTCGCATCGGGACAGTACTGATGGTGTCACTGTGCATTGTTACAGTGCCCATGGTAACTGTGCTCACGGTGATAGTGCACATTGTGACAGTGCCCATGGTGGTAGTTCACCTGGTGACAGTGCTAAATAGCGACAGAGGACATGCTGACAGTGCTTACGGTGATATTGCCCATGGTGACAGTGCACATGGTGATAATGGGCATTATTACAGAGTTCATGGTGACAGAGCACATGGTGGCAGTGGCCATGGAGACAGTGCCCACAATGACAGTGCCCATGGTGACAGTGCCGACAGTGACAGTGCCCATGGTGACACTTCTCACTGTGAGAGTGCCCACGGGGACAGTTAGCATGGTGAGATTTCTCACGGTGACAGTGCCCGTTGTGACAGTGCTCACAGTGACAATGCCCATGGTGCCAGTGCCCATAGAGTCATTCCACACGGTCACATTTCTCACAGTGAAAGTGCCTATGGTGATATTAACCATGGTGACACTGCACATGGTGGCAGAGCAAAATGGTGACATTGCCCATGGTGACATTGCTCATGGTGACTTTGCTTATGGTGATAGTCCTTACAGTGACAGTGTGCATGGTGACACTGCACACAGTGACAGTGTTCATGGTGACAGTGTTCACGGTGATAGTTCCCATGGTGAGATTGTCCATGGTAACAGTGCCCATAGTAACAATTCTCATGGTGTAGTCTCACAGTGACAGTGCCCATGGTGTCATGCCCAAGGTGACAGTGCTCATGGTGACAGGGCTCATGTTGGCAGTGCCATATATAACAGTGCTCATTGTGGCAGTGCTCATGGTGTCCGTGCTCATGGTGACAGTGCCCATGTTTACAGTGTTTATGGTGGTAGATGTCACGGTGTCAGTGCCCACGGGGACAGTGCCAACCCTGACAAAGCCCAGGGTGATACTTCCCATTGGGACAGTGCCCATGGTGACAGTGACCATGGTGACAGCACCCAGTGTGACATGGCGCATGGTGACAGTGCTCATGGTGAAACTGCCCATGGAGACATCGCCCATGGTGATAGTGCTCATGGTGACAAACCCACTGTGACAGTGCCAATGTTCATAGTCCCCGTGGTGACAGGTCTTACATTGAATGTGACCATGGTGTCTGTGCTCATGGTGACAGTGCTCAAGGTTAGAGTCTCCATGTTGACAGTGCCGATGGTGACAATTCTCACGGTCACAGGGCCTATGGTGAAAATTCTCATAGTGAGAGTATTCGCGGTGACAGTGCCCATGGTGCTATTACCCATGGTGACAGTTCTCATAGTGAAACTGCCCATGGTGACACTGCACATGGTGGCAGTGCAAAATGGTGACAGTGCCCATGGTGATATTGCTCATGGTGACATTGCTTACGGTGATAGTGTGTATGGTGAATCTGCACACTTTGACATTGCTCATGGTGACAGTGTTCACGGCGTTAGTTCCTATGGGGAATGTGACCATGGGGACAGTGCCCATAGTCACAATTCTCATGGTGTAGTGCTCACGGTGACAGTGCCCATGGTGACAATACACAGGGTGACAGTATTCATGGTGACATTGCTCATGGTGAGAGTGCCCATGTTCACAACTGTCACGGTGATAGTTCCCATGGTGACAATACCCAGGGGAACGGAGCTGATGGTAAAAGTGTTCACGGTGACAGTGCCCATGGTGACAGTACCTAAGGTGACAATTCCCATGGTGAGACTGCTCATAGACAGTGCCCATGGTGACAATACCCAGCGTGTCCTGTCCATGGTGACAGTGATCATGGTGACACTTCTCATGAGGACAGTGCCATAAGTGACAGTGCTCATTGTGGCAGTGCTCATGGTGACCGTGCTCATGGTGACAGTGCCCATGGTGAGAGTGCCTATGGTGATAGATATCATGGTGGCCGTGCCCAGGGTGACATTGCCCACGCTGACAAAGCCCATGGTGATACTTCCCATTGTGACAATGCCAACGGTGGTAGAGCCCATGGTGACAGTGCCCAAGATCACAGTGTCCATGGTGAGAGTGCTAACGGTGACTGTGCCCATGGTGACAGCACCCAGTGTGACAATGCCCATTGTGACAGTGCTCACGGTGACCATGCCGATGGTGATAGTGCCAATAGTGAGAGTGCTCACAGTGACACTGCCCATGGAGACACTGCCCATGGTGATAGTGCTCATCATGACAACCCCTCGGAGGCAGTGCCAATGGTGAGAGTCCCCGTGGTGACAGTTCTCATGGTGAAAGAGATCCTGATGAAATTGCTCATGCTGACAGTGCTCATGGTGACAGTGCTCAAGGTGATAGTCTCCAAATTGACAGTGTCCATGGTAACTGTTCTCATGGTGACAGTGCCTATGGTGATTATGCTCTTAGTGACAGTGCTCATGGTGAAAGTGCCCATGGTGACAGTGACCACGGTGACTGTTCTCACTGTGATAGTGCCCATGGTGACAGTGTTCATGATGACAGTCCGCATTAAGGCTGTGCCCGTGGTGACAGTGCTCATGGTGACAGTTCTCACAGTGAGAGTACGCACGTTAACAGTGCCAAAGTTGACAATACCCAGGTGATAGTAATCATGGTGAAAGTGCCCATGGTGGCAGTTCTCATACTGACAGTTCTTGTGACATTGCTCATGGTGGCAGTGCCCATAGTGAGACTACCGATTGTGACACTGACCATGTTGACAGTGCACATGGTCATGGTGCATCTGGTGGCAGTGCAAAATAATGAGAGTGCCCATGGTGATATTGCTCATGGTGATAGTGCCCATGGTGAGAGTGCCCATGGTTCCAGTGCTCATGGTGACAGTGCCCATTGTGACAGTGCCCCTGGTGACAGTTCACACCGTGAGAGTGCCCATGGTGTCTGTGCCCATGGTGACAGTTCTTATCATGAGAGTGTTCACGGTAGCAGTGTTCATGGTAATAGTGCTCACGGAGGCATTGCCCACAATGAGAGTGCCCATGGTGAGAATACTGACTGTGACAGTGCCCATGATGACTTTTCTCTCTGTGACAGTGCCCTTGGGGACAGTTAGCACGGTGAGATTTCTCACAGTGATAGTGCACATTGTTTCAGTGCTAATAGTGAAAAGACCCACGGCGCCAGTGCCCATCATGGCATTGCTCACGGTGATAATTCTCACGGTGACAGTGTCCATGGTGATATTACCCATGGTGATAGTACTCAGTGATCAAGTGCTCATGGTGACAGTGCCTAAGGTGATAGTTCACACGGTGGCAGTGCAAAATGGTGACAGTGCCCATGGTGACATTGCTTAATGTGATAGTCCTTGTGGTGACATTGTGCATGGTGACATTGCCCACCACGACAGTGCTCTTGTTGACAGTGCTCATGGTGATAGTGCCAATGTTGGAAGTGCCCATCGTGAAAGTGTCCATGGTGACAGTTCTTAAGATGAGAGTGGTCAGAGTGGCAGTGCTCATGGTGAAAGTGCCCATGTTGACAGAGCCCATGGTTACAGTGCCCATAGTTACAGTGTCCATGGTGAAAGTACTAACAGTGAAATTGTCCATGGGGACACTGCCCATGGTGAAAGTGCCCATGGTCACAACACTCACGGTGAAAGTGCTCACGGTGAGTGTGGCCATGGTGACACAGACCACGGTGACAGTTCTAATGGTTTTACTGCCCATGATGACAGTGCTCATTGTGACAGTCCACATTGTGCCAGTGCCCAAGGTGATAGTGCTCATGGTGGCAGTGTCCAAAGTCACAATACCCATGGTGACAGTGCCCAGGCTGACAGTTCTCAAGGTGATAGTGCCCATGGTGACAGTGCCCATGGTGATACAGAGAATGGGGACAGTGCTTATAGTGACAGTTGTCATGGTTGCAGTACCCATGGTGATAGTGCTGAAACTGACAGTGCCCTGGGGATAGTTCCAATGGTGAGTGTGCTCGTGTTAATAGTGTCCATGGTGGCAGTTCCCAATGTGAAAGTGCTCATGATGACAGTGCCCAGGTTGGTAGTTACCATGGTGAGAGTGCTCATGGTGATAGTGACCATGTTAACAGTGCACAAGGTGGCTGTGCCATTGGTAACAGTGCTCATGATGACAGTATTCATGGTGACAGTTCTCACGGTGATAGTGCCCATGGTGACAGTTCACATGGTGGTAGTGCACATGGTGGCAGTGAGAAATGGTGACAGTTCCCATGCTGAGAGTTCTCATTATGACAATGCACATGGTCACAACCGATGCTGACACTCCTCATGGTAGCTGTACCCGTGGTGACAGTGCTCACAGTGATAGTGCCCATGGTGACACTGCCCATGATGACAGTGCCCATGGTGAAAGTTCCCACGTCGCCATTGCCTATGGTGACAGTGCTCATCGTAACAGTGCCCATGGTGACAGTGACCATGGTGAGAGTGCTCACACTGATAGTGCCCATGGTGACAGGGCTCATGGTGCCAGTATGCATTGTGCCAGTACCCATGGTGACAGTGCTCATGGTGACACTGACCACAGTGAGAGTGCTCACTGTGATAGAGCTCACGGTAATAGTGCTCATCGTAACAGTGCAAATGGTGACAATACCCATGGTGACAGTACTCATGTTGAAAATACCCATGGTGGCAGTACTCATAGCGAAAGTTCTCATTGTGACAGTGCTCATAGTAGCAGTGCCCAAGATGGAAGTCTTCGTCGTGACAGTGCTAATGGTGACAGTGCTCTTGGTGGCAGTTCCCATGGGGACAGTACCGATGGTGACCGTGTGCATTGTTATTGTGCCCATGTTAAACGTGCTCACGTTGATAGTGCATATCGTGACAGTTCCCATGGTGGTAGTTCACCTGGTGACAGTGCTAAATAGTGACAGTGCACATTCTGAGAGTGCTCACAGTGATAGTGCCCATGGTGACAGTGCCCAAATTGATAATGGGTATTATTACAGTGTTCATCGTGACAGAGCCCAAGGTGGCAGTGTACATGGTGACAGTGCCCACAATGACAGTGCCCATGGTAATAGTGCCGACAGTGACAGTTCCCATGGTGACACTTCTCACAGTGAATGTGCCCATGGGGATAGTTACCATGATGAGATTTCTCACGCTGATAGTGCCCGTTGTGACAGTGCTCACAGTGACAATGCCCATGGTGCCAGTGCCCATAGAGACATTCCGCACGGTCACATTTCTCACGGTGAAAGTGCCTATGGTGACACTGCAGCTGGTGGCAGTGCAAAATGGTGACAGTGCCCATGGTGACATTGCTCATAGTTACTTAGCTTACCGTGATAATCCTTACGGTGACAGTGTGCATGGTGACACTGCACACAGTTGCAGTGATCATGGAGATAGTGTTCACAGTGATACTTTCCATGGTGATATTGCCCATGGGGACACTGCACATGTTAGCAGTGAAAAATGATGACAGTGCCCCTGTTGACAGTTCTCATGGTGACAGTGCACATGGTGACAACCCATGCAGACAGTACTCATGGTGACATTACTCACGGTGATATTTCTCATGTTTGCAGTATCCATGGTGACAGTTCTCACAGTGATACTGCCAATGGTGAGAATGCCCATGGTGACACTGCCCATGATGAAAGGGCCCAGGGTGCCATTGCCTATGGTGACAGTGCTCATGGTAACAGTGCCCATGGTGACAGTTACCATGGTGAGAGGGCTCACACTGATGCTGCCCATTGTGACAGTGCTCATGGTGCCTGTCTACATTGTGCCAGTACCCATGGCCACAGTGCTCATTGTGACACTGACCACAGTGAGAGTTCTCACGGTGATAATGCTCACGGTAATAGTGCTCATGGTGACAGTGCAAATGGTGACAATACCATGGTGACAGTACTCATGTTGAAAATACCCATGGTGGCAGTTCTCATAGCGACAGATCTCATGGTGACACAGCTCATAATAGCAGTGCCCAGGTGTCAGTGCTCGTCATGACAGTGCTAATGGTGACAGTGCTCTTGGTGGTAGTTCCCATCGGGACAGTACTGATGGTGACACCCTGCATTGTTACAGTGCCCATGGTAACCATGCTCACGGTGATAGTGCACATCGTGACAGTGCCCATGGTGGTAGTTCATCTGGTGACAGTGCTAAATAGTTACAGAGCACATGCTTATAGTGCTCATGGTGATAGTGCTCATGGTGACATTGCACACGTTGATAATAGGCATTGTTACAGAGTTCATGATGATGGAGCACACGGTGGCAGTGGCACTGGAGACAGTGCCCACAATGACAGTGCCCATGGTGACAGTGCCGACAGTGACAGTGCCCATGGTGACACTTCTCACGGTGACAGTGCCCATGGTGACAGTGCCTAGGGTGATAGATATCATGGTGGCCATGCCAAGGGTGACATTGCCCACGCTGACAAAGCCCATGGTGATACTTCCCATTGTGACAGTGCCAACGGTGGCAGAGCCCATGGTGATAGTGCCCAAGATCACAGTGCCCATGGTGAGAGTGCTAACGGTGACTGTGCCCATGGTGACAGCACCCAGTGTGACAATGCCCATTGTGACAGTGCTCACGGTGACCATGCCGATGGTGATAGTGCCAATAGTGAGAGTGCTCACAGTGACACTGCCCATGGAGACACTGCCCATGGTGATAGTGCTCATCATGACAAACCCTCTGAGGCAGTGCCAATGGTGAGAGTCCCTGTGGTGACAGTTCTCACAGTGAAAGTGATCCTTTTGGAATTGCTCATGGTGACAGTGTTCAAGGTGATAGTCTCCATGTTGACTGTGCCCATGGTGACATTTCTTATAATGAGAGTGTTCACGGTAGCAGTTTTCATGGTAATAGTGCTCACGGAGGCATTGCCCACAATGAGAGTGCCCATGGTGAGAATACTGTCTGTGACAGTGCCCATGATGACTTTTCTCTCTGCGACAGTGCCCTTGGGGACAGTTAGCACAGTGAGATTTCTCACAGTGATAGTGCACATTGTTTCAGTGCTAATAGTGAAAAGACCCACGGCGCCAGTGCCCATCATGGCATTGCTCACGGTGATAGTTCTCACGGTGACAGTGTCCATGGTGATATTACCCATGGTGATAGTACTCAGTGATCAAGTGCTCATGGTGACAGTGCCTAAGGTGATAGTTCACACGGTGGCAGTGCAAAATGGTGACAGTGCCCATGCGGACATTGCTTAATGTGATAGACCCTGTGGTGACATTGCGCATGGAGACATTGCCCACCACGACAGTGCTCTTGTTGACAGTGCTCATGGTGATACTGCCAATATTGGAAGTGCCCATCGTGAAAGTGCCCATGGTGACAGTTCTTATGATGAGAGTGGTCAGAGTGGCAGGGCTCATGGTGAGAGTGCCCATGGTGACAGAGCCCACGGTGACAGTGTCCATAGTTATAGTGTCCATGGTGACAGTACTAACAGTGAAATTGTCCATGGGGACACTGCCCATGGTGAAAGTGCCCATGGTCACAACACTCACGGTGATAGTGCTCACGGTGAGAGTGGCCATCGTGACAGTGACCACGGTGACAGTTCTAATGCTGATACTGCCCATGATGACAGTGCTCGTGGTGACAGTGCACATAGTGCCAGTGCCCAAGGTGACAGTGCTCATGGTGACAGTGCCCAAAGTCACAATAACCATGGTGACAGTGCCCAGGCAGACAGCTCTCAAGGTGATAGTGCCCATGGTGACAGTGCACATGGTGATACAGAGAATGGTGACAGTGCTTATGGTGACAGTGTTCATGTTGCAGTACCTATGATGATAGTGCTGAAACTGACAGTGCCCTTCGGGATAGTGACAATGGTGAGTGTGCTCGTGTTAATAGTGCCCATGGTGGCAGTTCCAATTGTGAAAGTGCTCATGATGACAGTGCCCATGGTGGTAGTTCCCATGGTGACAGTGCTCATGGTGATAGTGACCATGTTAACAGTGCACATGATGGCTGTGACCTTGGTGACAGTGCCCATGATGACAGTGCCCATGGTGAAAGTTCCCACGGCGCCATTGTCTATGGTGACAGTGCAAATGGTAACAGTGCCCATGGTGACAGTGAAAATGGTGAGAGGGCCCGCCCATGTTCACAACTGTCACGGGGATAATTCCCATGGTGACAATACCCAGGATAACAGAGCTGATGGTAAAAGTGTTCACGGTGACAGTGCCCATGGTGACAGTACCTAAGGTGACAATTCCCATGGTGAGACTGCTCATAGACAGTGCACATGCTGACAATACTCAGCGTGTCCTTTCCATGGTGACAGTGATCATGGTGACACTTCTCATGAGGACAGTGCCATAAGTGCCAGTGCTCATTGTGGCAGTGCTCATGGTGACCGTGCCCATGGTGACAGTGCCCATGGTGTCAGTGCCTATGGTGATAGATATCATGGTGGCCGTGCCCACGGTGACATTGCCCATGCTGACAAAGCCCATGGTGATACTTCCCATTGTGACAGTGCCAAAGGTGGCAGAGCCCATGGTGACAGTGCCCAAGATCACATTGCCCATGGTGAGAGTGCTAATGGTGACTGTGCCCATGGTGACAGCACCCAGTGTGACAATGCCCATTGTGACCGTACTCACGGTGACCATGTCGAAGTTGACAGTGCCGATGGTGATAGTGCCAATAATGTGAGTGCTCACGGTGACACTGCCCATGGAGTCACTGCGCATGGTGATAGTGCTCATCATGACAACCCCTCGGAGGCAGTGCCAATGGTGAGAGTCCCCGTGATGACAGTTCTCACGTTGAAAGTTATCCTGTAGAAATTGCTCATGGTGACAGTGCTCAAGGTGATAGTCTCCATGTTGACAGTGCCCATGGTGACTGTTCTCACGGAGACAGTGCCTATGGGGATTATACTCTTAGTGACAGTGCTCACGGTGACCGTGCCCTTGGTGACAGTGACCATGATGACTGTTCTCACCGTGATAGTGCCCATGGTGACAGTTTTCATGATGACAGTCCGCATTAAAGCTGTGCCCGTGGTGACAGTGCTCATGGTGATAGTTCTCACGTTGATAGTACGCACGTTGACAGTGCCAAAGGTGACAATACCCAGGTGATAGTAATCATGGTGAACGTGCCCATGGTGGCAGTTCTCATACTGACAGTTCTTGTGACAGTTCTCATGGTGGCAGTGTTCGTGGTGACAGTGCTCTTGGTGGCAGTGCTCATGGTGGCAGTGCCCATGGTGAGACTACCGATGGTGACACTGCCCATGGTGACAGTGCACATGGTCATGGTGCATCTGGTGGCAGTGCAAAATAGTGAGAATGCCCATGGTGATATTGCTCATGTTGAGAGTGCCCATGGTGAGAGTGCCCATGGTTCCAGTGCTCATGATGACAGTGCCCATTGTGACAGTGCACACCGTGAGAGTGCCCATGGTGTCTGTGCCCATGGTGACAGTTCTTATCATGAGAGAGTTCACGGTAGCAGTGTTCATGGTAATAGTGCTAACGGAGGCATGGCCCACAATGAGAGTGCCCATTGTGAGGATACTGACTGTGACAGTGCCCATGATGACTTTTCTCTCTGTGACAGTGCCCTTGGGGACAGTTAGCATGGTGAGATATCTCACAGTGATTGTGCACATTGTTTCAGTGCTAATAGTGAAAAGACCCATGGCGCCAATGCCCATCATGGCATTGCTCACGGTGATAGTTCTCACGGTGACAGTGCCCATGGCGATATTACCCATGTTGACAGTACTCAGTGTTCAAGTGCTCATGGTGACAGTGCCTAAGGTGATAGTGCACATGGTGGCAGTGCAAAATGGTGAAAGTGCCCATGGTGTCATTGCTTAATGTGATAGTCCTTGTGGTGACATTGCGCATGGTGACATTGCCCACCATGACAGTGCTTATGGTGATAGTGCCAATGTTGGAAGTGCCCATCGTGAAAGTGCCCATGGTGACAGTTCTTATGATGGGAGTGGTCAGAGTAGCAGTGCTCATGGTGAAAGTGCCCTTGGTGACAGACCACACGGTGACAGTGCCCATAGTTACAGTGTCCATGGTGACAGTACTAACAGTGAAATTGTCCATGGGGACACTGCCCATGGCTAAAGTGCCCATGGTATCAACACTCACGGTGATAGTGCTCACGGTGAGAGTGGCCATGGTGACAGCGACCAGGCTGACAGTTCTAATGGTGATACTGCCCTAGATGACAGTGCTCATGGTGACAGTCCACATTGTGCCAGTGCCCAAGGTGACAGTGCTCATGGTGACAGTGCCCAAAGTCACAATACCCATGGTGACAGTGCCCAGGCTGACAGTTCTCAAGGTGATAGTGCCTATGGTGACAGTGCACATGGTGACACAGGGAATGGTGACAGTGCTTATGGTGACAGTGGTCATGTTTGCAGTACCCATGGTGATACTGCTGAAACAGACAGTGCCCTTGGTGATAGTGCCCATGGTGAGTGTGCTCATGTTAATAGTGCCCATGGTGGCACTTCCCATTGTGAAAGTGCTCATGATGACAGTGCCCATGTGGGTAGTTCCCATGGTGACAGTGCTCATGGTGATAGTGACCATGTTAACAGTGCACATGGTGGCTGTGCCCTTGGTGACAGTGCCCATGATGACAGTATTCATGGTGACAGTGCTCACGGTGATAGTGCCCATGGTGACAGTGCACATAGTGGTAGTGCACATGGTGGCAGTGAAAAATGGTGAGAGTTCCCATGCTGACAGTTCTCATTGTGACAATGCACACGGTCACAACCGATGCTGACACTGCTCATGGTAGCTGTACCCGTGGTGACAGTGCTAACAGTGATTGTGCCCATGGTGACAGTGCCCATGGTGACACTGCCCATGATGACAGTGCCCATGGTGAAAGTTCCCACAGCGCCATTGCCTATGGTGACAGTGCTCAAGGTAAGGGTGCCCATGGTGACAATGACCATGGTGATAGTGCTCACACTGACAGTGCCCATAGTGACAGGACTCATGGTGAAAGTGCTCATGGTGATAGTGACCATGTTAACAGTGCACATGGTGGCTGTGCCCTTGGTGACAGTGCCCATGATGACAGTATTCATGGTGACAGTGCTCACGCTGATAGTGCCCATGGTGAGAGTGCACATGGTGGTAGTGCACATGATGGCAGTTAAAAATGGTGACAGTTCCCATGCTGACAGTTCTCACTGTGACAATGCACATGGTCACAACCGATGCTGACACTGCTCATGGTAGCTGTACCCGTGGTGACAGTGCTCATGGTGATAGTGCGCATGGTGGCAGTGCCCATGGTGACAATGCCCATGATGACAGTGCCCATGAAGTCAGTGCCCACGGTGCCAATGCCTATGGTAACAGTGCTCACAGTGACAGTACCCATGGTAACAGTGACCACGGTGAGAGTTCTCATGGTGATAGTGTCCATGGTGACAGGTCACATTGTGACAGTCCGCATTGTGCCAGTACCAATAATGACAGTGCCCATGGTGACAGTGACCACGGTGAGAGTGCTCACGGTGCTAGTGCTCACAATAATAGTGCTCATGGTGACAGTGCCAACAGAGACATTGCTCACAGTGGCAGTGCCCATGGTGATAGTGCCCATGGTGAGAGTCCGCCCATTGATATTGCCCATGGTGGCAGTTCCCATTGTGAAAGTGCTCATAATGACATTGCCCATGTTGGTAGTTCCCATGGTGACAGTGCTCACGGTGATAGTGACCATGGTAACTGTGCACATGGTGGCCGTGCCCTTGGTGACAGTGCCAATTATGACAGGACGCATGGTGACAGTTCTCACGGTAATAGTGCCCATGGTGACAAGGCACAGGGTGGCAGTGAAAAATGGTGAAAGTGCCCATGTTGACAGTTCTCATGGTGAAAGTGAACACGGTGAAAACCCATGCTGACAGTACTCACGGTGACAGTTCTCATGGTTGCAGTTCCCATGGTGACAGTGCTCACAGTGATACTGCCCATGGTGGCAGTGCCCATGATGACAGTGCCCATGGTGACAGTGCACACGGTGATAATGGGTATTATTACAGTGTTCATCGTGACAGAGCCCAAGGTGGCAGTGTCCGTGGTGACAGTGCCCACAATGACAGTGCCCATGGTAACAGTGCCGACAGTGACAGTGCCCATGGTGACATTTCTCACA
The DNA here is from genome assembly GCF_964341445.2 of Mesoplodon mirus. Lineage (NCBI taxonomy): Eukaryota > Metazoa > Chordata > Mammalia > Artiodactyla > Ziphiidae > Mesoplodon > Mesoplodon mirus. The sequence goes on from NW_028295650.1 coordinate 416,001, forward strand.
GTGAAAGTGCCCATGGGGACAGTTACCATGATGAGATTTCTCATGGTGATACTGCCCATTGTGACAGTGCTCACAGTGACAATGCCCATGGTGCCAGTGCCCATAGAGACATTCTGCAAGGTCACATTTCTCATGGTGAAAGTGCCTATGGTGACACTGCACCTGGTGGCAGTGCAAAATGGTGACAGTGCCCATGGTGACATTGCTCATAGTGACTTTGCTGACAGTGATAGTCCTTACGGTGACAGTGTGCATGGTGACACTGAACAGAGTTGCAGTGTTCATGGTGACCGTGTTCACGGTGATGCTTTCCATGGTGATAGTGCCCATGGTGACACTGCACATGGTGGCAGTGAAAAATGGTGACAGTGTCCCTGTTGAGAGTTCTCATGGTGACAGTGCCCATGGTGACAACCCGTGCAGACAGTACTCATGGTGACAGTTCTCATGTTTGCAGTATCCATGTTGACAGTGCTCACAGTGATACTCCCCATGGTGAGAGTGCCCATGGTAACACTGCCCATGATGACAGGGCCCTTGGTGCCATTGCCTATGGTGACAGTGCTCATGGTAACAGTGCTCTTGGTGACAGTGACCATGGTGAGAGCGCTCACACTGATGGTGCCCATGGTGACAGTGCTCATGGTGCCTGTCTACATTGTGCCAGTACCCATGGCGACAGTGCTCATGGTGACAGTGACCACAGTGAGAGTGCTCACGGTGATAGTGCTCATGGTGACATTGCGAATGGTGACAATACCATGGTGACAGTAATCATGCTCAAAATACCCATGGTGGCAATTCTCATAGCGACAGATCTCATGGTTACAGTGCTCATAATAGCAGGGTCCAGGTGCCAGTGCTCGTGTTGACAGTGCTAATGGTGACAGTGCTCTTGGAGGCAGTTCCCATCGGGACAGTACTGATGGTGACACTGTGCATTGTTACAGTGCCCATGGTAACCATGCTCACGGCGACAGTGCACATCGTGACAGTGCCAATGGTGGGAGTTCACATGGTGACAGTGCTAAATAGTGACAGTGCACATGCTGACAGTGCTCATGGTGATAGTGCCCATGGTGACAGTGCACACGGTGATAATGGGCACTGTTACAGAGTTCATGGTGACAGAGCACACGGTGGCAGTGGCCATGGAGACAGTGCCCACAATGACACTGCCCATGGTGACAGTGCCGACAGTGACAGTGGCCATGGTGACACTTCTCACGGTGACAGTGCCCATGGGGACAGTTAGCATGGTGAGATTTCTCACGGTGATAGTGCCCATTGTGACAGTGCTCACAGTAAAAATGCCCATCGTGCCAGTGCCCATAGAGTCATTCCGCACGGTCACATTTCTCACGGTGAAAGTGCCTATGGTGATATGAACCATGGTGACACTGCACATGGTGGCAGAGCAAAATGGTGACAGTGCCCATGGTGACATTGCTCATGGTGACTTTGTTTAAGGTGATAGGCCTTACAGTGACAGTTCGCATGGTGAGAGTGCACAGAGTGACAGAGTTTATGGTTACAGTGTTCATGGTGATAGTTCCCATGGTGAGAGTGTCCATGGTAACAGTGCCCATAGTCACAATTCTCATGGTGTAGTGCTCACAGTGACAGTGCCCATGGTGTCATGCCCATGGTGACAGTACTCATGATGGCAGTGCCATAAATAACAGTGCTCATTGTGGCAGGTCTCATGGAGTCCGTGATCATGGTGACATTGCCCATGTTTACAGTGTTTATGGTGATAGATGTCACGGTGTCAGTGCCCATGGGGACAGTGCCAAGGGTGACAAAGCCGATGGTGATACTTCCCATTGTGACAGTGCCCACGGTGACAGTGCCCATGGTGACAGCGCCCAGTGTGACAAGGCTCATGGTGATGGTGCCCATGGTGACAGTGCCGATGGTGAGAGTGCCAATAGTGACAGTGCTCATGGTGAAACTGCCCACAGAGACATCGCCCATGGTGATAGTGCTCATGGTGACAACCCCACAGTGACAGTGCCAATGTTGAGAGCCCCCGTGGTGACATGTCTTACATTGAATGTGACCATGGTGTCTGTGCTCATGGTGACAGTGCTCAAGGTTATAGTCTCCTGGTTGATAGTGCCGATGGTGACAATGCTCAGGGTGACAGGGCCTATGGTGAAAATTCTCATAGTGACAGTGTTCACGGTGACAGTGCCCATGTTGCTATTACCCATGGTGACAGTTCTCATAGTGAAAATACCCATGGAGACACTGCACATGGTGGCAGTGCAAAATGGTGACATTGCCCATGGTGATATTGCTCATGGTGACATTGCTTACGGTGATAGTGTGTATGGTGAAACTGCACACCGTGACATTGCTCATGGTGACAGTGTTCACGGCCTTAGTTCCTATGGTGAATGTGACCATGGGAACAGTGCCCATAGTCACAATTCTCATGGTGTAGTGCTCATGGTGACAGTGCCCATGGTGACAATACACAGGGTGACAGTATTCATGGTGACATTGCTCATGGTGAGAGTGCCCATGTTCACAACTGTCACGGTGATAGTTCCCATGGTGACAATACCCAGGGTAACAGAGCTGATGGTAAAAGTGTTCACGGTGACAGTGCCCAGGGTGACAGTACCTAAGGTGACAATTCCCATGGTGAGACTGCTCATAGACAGTGCCCATGGTGACAATACCCAGCGTGTCCTGTCCATGGTGACAGTGATCATGGTGACACTTCTCATGAGGACAGTACCATAAGTGACAGTGCTCATTGTGGCAGTGCTCATGGTGACCGTGCTCATGGTGAGAGTGCCCATCGTGACAGTGCCTATGGTGATAGATTTCATGGTGGCCGTGCCCAGGGTGACATTGCCCACGCTGACAAAGCCCATGGTGATACTTCCCATTGTGACAGTGCCAATGGTGGCAGAGCCCATGGTGACAGTGCCCCAGATCACAGTGCCCATGGTGAGAGTGCTAACGGTGACTGTGCCCATGGTGATAGCACCCAGTGTGACAATGCCCATTGTGACCATGCTCACGGCGACCATGCTGATGCTGACAGTGCCGATGGTGATAGTGCCAATAGTGAGAGTGCTCACGGTGATACTGCCCATGGAGACACTGCCCATGGTGATAGTGCTCATCATGACAACACTTCGGAGGCAGTGCCAATGGTGAGAGTTCCCGTGGTGAGAGTTCTCACGGTGAAAGTGATCCTGTTGAAATTTCTCATGGTGACAGTGCTCATGGTGACAGTGCTCAAGGTGATAGTCTCCGTGTTGACAGTGCTCATGGTAACTGTTTTCACGGTGACAGTGACCATGGTGATTATGTTCAGAGTGACAGTGCTCACGGTGACCGTTCCCATGGTGACCATGACCATGGTGACTGTTCTCACCGTGATAGTGCCCATGGTGACAGTGTTCATGATGACAGTCCGCATTAAGGCTGTGCCCGTGGTGACAGTGCTCATGGTGATAGTTCTCACGGTGATAGTACGCACATTGACAGTGCCAAAGGTGACAATACCCAGGTGATAGTAATCATGGTGAAAGTGCCCATGGTGGCAGTTCTCATACTGACAGTTCTTGTGACAGTGCTCATGGTGGCAGTGCTCGTGGTGACAGTGCTCTTGGTGACAGTGCTCATGGTGGCAGTGCTCATGGTGAGACTCCCGATGGTGACACTGCCCATGGTGAAAGTGCACATGGTCATGGTGCATCTGGTGGCAGTGCAAAATAGTGAGAGTGACCATCGTGATATTGCTCATGGTGACAGTGCACACCGTGAGAGTGCCCATGGTGTCTGTGCCCATGGTGACAGTTCTTATCATGAGAGTGTTCACGGTAGCAGTGTTCATGGTAATAGTGCTCACGGAGACATTGCCCACAATGAGAGTGCCCATGGTGAGAATACTGACTGTGACAGTGCCCATGATGACTTTTCCCTCTGTGACAGTGCCCTTGGGGACAGTTAGCACGGTGAGATTTCTCACAGTGATAGTGCACATTGTTTCAGTGCTAATAGTGCAAAGACCCACGGCGCCAGTGCCCATCATGGCATTGCTCACGGTGATAGTTCTCACGGTGACAGTGCCCATGGTGATATTACCCATGGTGACAGTACTCAGTGATCTAGTGCTCATGGTGACAGTGCCTAAGGTGATAGTGCACACGGTGGCAGTGCAAAATGGCGACAGTGCCCATGGTGACATTGCTTAATGTGATAGTCCTTGTGGTGACATTGCGCATGGTGACATTGCCCACCACGACAGTTCTCTTGTTGACAGTGCTCATGGTGATAGTGCCAATGTTGGAAGTGCCCATCGTGAAAGTGCCCATAGTGACAGTTTTTATGATGAGAGTGGTCAGAGTGGCAGTGCTCATGGTGAAAGTGCCCATGGTGACAGAGCCCACGGTGACAGTGTCCATAGTTATAGTGTCCATGGTGACAGTACTAACAGTGAAATTGTCCATGGGGACACTGCCCATGGTGAAAGTGCCCATGGTCACAACACTCACGGTGATAGTGCTCACAGTGAGAGTGGCCATGGTGACAGTGACCACGGTGACAGTTCTAATGGTGATACTGCCCATGATGACAGTGCTCATGGTGAGAGTCCACATTGTGCCAGTGCCCAAGGTGACAGTGCTCATGGTGACAGTGCCCAAAATACCAATACCCATGGTGACAGTGCCCAGGCTGACAGTTCTCAAGGTGATAGTGCCCATGGTGACAGTGCACTTGGTGATACAGAGAATGGGGACAGTGCTTATGGTGACAGTGGTCATGGTTGCAGTACCCATGGTGATAGTGCTGAAACTGACAATGCCCTTGGGGATAGTGCCCATGGTGAGTGTGCTCGTGTTAATAGTGCCCATGGTGGCAGTTCCCATTGTGACAGTGCCCATGGTGACTGCACCCAGTGTGACAATGCCCATTGTGACAGTGCTCACGGTGACCAGGCCGATGGTGATAGTGCCAATAGTGAGAGTGCTCACGGTGACACTGCCCATGGAGACACTGCCCATGGTGATAGTGCTCATCATGACAACCCCTCGGAGGCAGTGCCAATGGTGAGAGTCCCCGTGGTGACAGTTCTCACGGTGAAAGTGATCCTGTTGAAATTGCTCATGGTGACATTGCTCATAGTGACTTTGCTTACAGTGATAGTCCTTACGGTGACAGTGTGCATGGTGACACTGCACACAGTTGCAGTGTTTATGGTGACAGTGTTCACGGTGATACTTTCCATGGTGATAGTGCTCATGGTGACACTGCACATGGTGGCAGTGATAAATGGTGACAGTGCCCCTGTTGACAGTTCTCATGGTGACAGTGCACATGGTGACAACCCGTGCAGAATGTACTCATGGTGACAGTACTCACGGTGACAGTTCTCATGTTTGCAGTATCCATGGTGACAGTGCTCACAGTGATAGTGCCCATGGTGAGAGTGCCCATGATGACAGGGCCCATGGTGCCATTGCCTATGGTGACAGTGCTCATGGTAACGGTGCCCAAGTTGACAGTGACCATGGTGAGAGGGCTCACACTGATGTTGCCCATGGTGACAGTGCTCACGGTGCCTGTCTACATTGTGCCAGTACCCATGGCGACAGTGCTCATGGTGACAGTGACCACAGTGATAGTGCTCATAGTGATAGTGCTCACGGTAATAGTGCTCATGGTGACAATGCAAATGGTGACAATACCATGGTGACAGTACTCATGTTGAAAATACCCATGGTGGCAGTTCTCATAGCGACAGATCTCATGGTGACAGTGCTCATAATAGCAGTGCCCAGGTGCCAGTGCTCATGGTGACAGTGCTAATGGTGACAGTGCTCTTGGTGGCAGTTCCCTTCGGGACAATACTGATGGTGACGCTGTGCATTGTTACAGTGCTCATGGTAACCGTGCTCACGGTGATAGTGCACATCGTGACACTGCCCATGGTGGTAGTTCACCTGCTGACAGTGCTAAATAGTGACAGTGCACATGCTGACAGTGCTCACGGTGATAGTGCCCATGGTGACAGTGCACACGGTGATAATGGGCATTGTTACAGAGTTCATGGTGACAGCACACGGTGGCAGTGGCCATGGAGACAGGGCCAACAATGACAGTGCCCATCGTGACAGTGCCGACAGTGACAGTGCCCATGGTGACACTTCTCACGGTGACAGTGCCCATGGGGACAGTTAGCATGGTGAGATTTCTCACGGTGATAGTGCCCGTTGTGACAGTGCTCACAGTGACAATGCCCATGTTGCCACTGCCCATAGAGTCATTCCGCACGGTCACATTTCTCACAGTGAAAGTGCCTATGGTGATATTAACCATGGTGACACTGCACATGGTGGCAGAGCAAAATGGTGACAGTGCCCATGGTGACATTGCTCATGGTGACTTTGCTTATGGTGATAGTCCTTACAGTGACAGTGCGCATGGTGACACTGCACACAGTGACAGTGTTCATGGTGACAGTGTTCACGGTGATAGTTCCCATGGTGAGATTGTCCATGGTAACAGTGCCCATAGTCACAATTCTCATGGTGTAGTGCTCACAGTGACAGTGGCCATGGTGTCATGCCCATGGTGACAGTGCTCATGGTGACAGTGCTCATGTTGGCAGTGCCATAAATAACAGTGCTCATTGTGGCAGTGCTCATGGTGTCCGTGCTCATGGTGACAGTGCCCATGTTTATAGTGTTTATGGTGATAGATGTCACGGTGTCAGTGCCCACGGGGACAGTGCCAAGGCTGACAAAGCCCAGGGTGATACTTCCCATTGGGACAGTGCCCACGGTGACAGCACCCAGTGTGACAAGGCTCATGGTGACAGTGCTCACGGTGACGGTGCCCATGGTGACAGTGCCGATGGTGAGAGTGCCATTAGTGACAGTGCTCATGGTGAAACTGCCCATGGAGACATCGCCCATGGTGATAGTGCTCATGGTGACAACCCCACGGTGACAGTGCCAATGTTGATAGTCCCCGTGGTGACAGGTCTTACATTGAATATGACCACGGTGTCTGTGCTCATGGTGACAGTGCTCAAGGTTATAGTCTCCATGTTGACAGTGCCGATAGTGACAATTCTCACGGTGACAGGGCCTATGGTGAAAATTCTCATAGTGACAGTGTTCACGGTGACAGTGCCCATGGTGCTATTACCCATGGTGACAGTTCTCATAGTGAAACTGCCCATGGTGACACTGCACATGGTGGCAGTGCAAAATGGTGACAGTGTCCATGGTGATATTGCTCATGGTGACATTGCTTACGGTGATAGTGTGTATGGTGAACCTGCACACAGTGACATTGCTCATGGTGACAGTGTTCACGGCGTTAGTTCCTATCGTGAATGTGACCTTGGGGACAGTGCCCATTGTCACAATTCTCATGGTGTAGTGCTCACGGTGACAGTGCCCATGGTGACAATACACAGGGTGACAGTATTCATGGTGACATTGCTCATGGTGAGAGTGTCCATGTTCACAAATATCACGGTGATAGTTCCCATGGTGACAATTCCCAGGGTAACAGAGCTGATGGTAAAAGTGTTCACGGTGACAGTGCCCAGGGTGACAGTACCTAAGGTGACAATTCCCATGGTGAGACTGCTCATAGACAGTGCCCATGGTGACAATACCCAGCGTGTCCTGTCCATGGTGACAGTGATCATGGTGACACTTCTCATGAGGACAGTGACATAAGTGACAGTGATCATTGTGGCAGTGCTCATGGTGACCATGCTCATGGTGACAGTGCCCATGGTGACAGTGCCTATGGTGATAGATATCATGGTGGACGTGCCCAGGGTGACATTGCCCACGCTGACAAAGCCCATGGTGATATTTCCCATTGTGACAGTGCCAACGGTGGCAGAGCCCATGGTGACAGTGCCCAAGATCACAGTGTCCATGGTGAGAGTGCTAACGGTGACTGTGCCCATGGTGACAGCACCCAATGTGACAATGCCCATTGTGACAGTGCTCACGGTGACCATGCCGATGGTGATAGTGCCAATAGTGAGTGTGCTAACGGTGACACTGCCCATGGAGACACTGCCCATGGTGATAGTGCTCATCATGACAACCCCTCGGAGGCAGTGCCAATGGAGAGAGTCCCCGTGGTGACAGTTCTCATGGTGAAAGTGATCCTGTTGAAATTGCTCATGGTGACAGTGCTCATGGTGACAGTGCTCAAGGTGATAGTCTCCATGTTGACAGTGTCCATGGTGACTGTTCTCACAGTGACAGTGCCTATGGTGATTATGCTCTTAGTGACAGTGCTCATGGTGACAGTGCCCATGGTGACAGTGACCACGGTGACTGTTCTCACCGTGATAGTGCCCATGGTGACAGTGTTCATGATGACAGTCCACATTAAGGCTGTGCCCGTGGTGACAGTGTTCATGGTGATAGTTCTCACGGTGATAGTACGCACTTTGACAGTGCCAAAGGTGACAATACCCAGGTGATGGTAATCATGGTGAAAGTGCCCATGGTGGCAGTTCTCATACTGACAGTTCTGGTGACAGTGCTCATGGTGGCAGTGCTCGTGGTGACAGTGCTCTTGGTGACAGTGCTCATGGTGGCGGTGCCCTTGGTGACAGTCCCCATGATGACAGTATTCATGGTGACAGTGCTCACGGTGATAGTGCCCATGGTGACAGTGCACATGGTGGTAGGCCACATGGTGGCAGTGAGAAATGGTGACAGTTCCCATGCTGACAGTTCTCATTGTGACAATGCACACGGTCACAACCGATGCTGACACTGCTCATGGTAGCTGTACCCGTGGTGACAGTGCTCATGGTGATAGTGCCCATGTTAGCAGTGCCCATGGTGACACTGCCCATGGTGACAATGCCCATGATGACAGTGCCCATGGAGTCAGTGCCCACGGAGCCATTGCCAATGGTAACAGTGCTCACAGTGACAGTACCCAAGGTAACAGTGACCACGGTGAGAGTGCTCATGGTGATAGTGTCTATGGTGACAGATCACACTGTGACAGTCCGCATTGTGCTAGTACCAATAGTGACAGTGCCCATGGTGACATTGACCACGGTGAGAGTGCTCACGGTGCTAGTGCTCACAGTAATAGTGCTCATGGTGACAGTGCCGACAGTGACGGTGTTCATGGTGACAGGGCCTATGGTGATAGTGCCCATGGTGAGAGTCCGCCCATTGATAGTGCCCATGGTGGCCGTTCCCATTGTGAAAGTGCTCATGATGACATTGCCCATGTTGGTAGTTCCCATGGTGACAGTGCTCACGGTGATAGTGACCTTGGTAACTGTGCACATGGTGGCCGTGCCCTTGGTGACAGTGCCAATGATGACAGTACTCATGGTGACAGTTCTCATGGTAATAGTTCCCATGGGGACAAGGCACAGGGTGGTAGTGAAAAATGGTGAAAGTGCACATGTTGACAGTTCTCATGGTGACAGTGCACACGGTGACAACCCATGCAGACAGTACTCACGGTGACAGTTCTCATGGTTGCAGTACCCATGGGGACAGTGCTCACAGTGATACTGCCCATGGTGGCAGTGCCCATGGTGACAGTGCCCATGGTGACACTGCCCATGATGACAGTGCCCATGGTGAAAGTTCCCACGGCGCCATTGCCTATGGTGACAGTGCTCATGGTTACAGTGCCCATGGTGACAGTGACCATGGTGAGAGTGCTCACACTGAGAGTGCCCATGGTGACAGGGCTCATGGTGCCAGTCCGCCTTGTGCAAGTACCCATGGCGACAGTGGTCATGGTGACACTGACCACAGTGAGAGTGCTCACTGTGATAGAGCTCACGGTAATAGTGCTCATGGTGACAGTGCAAATGGTGACAATACCCATGGTGACAGTACTCATGTTGAAAATACCCATGGTGGCAGTTCTCATGGTGACAGTGCTCATAATAGCAGTGCCCAATGTTGCAGTCCTCGTGGTGACCGTGCTAATGGTGACAGTGCCCTTGGTGGCAGTTCCCATGGGGACATTACCGATGGTGACCCTGTGCATTGTTACAGTGCCCATGGTAACCGTGCTCACGGTGGTAGTGCACACCGTGACAGTGCCTATGGTGGTAGTTCACCTGGTGACAGTGCTAAATAGTGACAGTGCACATGCTGACAGTGCTCACGGTGATAGTGCCCATGGGGACAGTGCCCACGGTGATAATGGGTATTATTACAGTGTTCATCGTGACAGAGCCCAAGGTGGCAGTGGCCATGGTGACAGTGCCCACAATGAAAGTGCCCATGGTAACACTGCCGACAGTGACAGTGCCCATGGTGACACTTCTCACAGTGAATGGGCCCATGGGGACAGTTACCATGATGAGATTTCTCACGGTGATAGTGCCCGTTGTGACAGCGCTCACAGTGACAATGCCCATGGTGCCAGTGCCCATAGAGACATTCCGCACGGTCACATATCTCACGGAGAAAGTGCCTATGGTGACACTGCACGTGGTGGCAGTGCAAAATGGTGACAGTGCCCATGGTGACATTGCTCATAGTGACTTTGCTTACAGTGATAGTCCTTACGGTGACAGTGTGCATGGTGACACTGCACACAGTTGCAGTGTTCATGGTGACAGTGTTCACGGTGATACTTTCCATGGTGATAGTGCCCATGGTGACACTGCACATGGTGGCATTGAAAAATGGTGACAGTGCCCCTGTTGACAGTTCTCATGGTGACAGTGCACATGGTGACAACCCGTGCAGACTGTACTCATGGTGAGAGTACTCACGGTGACAGTTCTCATGTTTGCAGTATCCATGGTGACAGTGCTCAAAGTGATAGTGCCCACGGTGAGAGTGCCCATGATGACAGGGCCCATGGTGCCATTGCCTATGGTGACAGTGCTCATGGTAACAGTGCCCAAGGTGACAGTGACCATGGTGAGAGTGCTCACACTGATGGTGCCCATGGGGACAGTGCTCATGGTGTCTGTCTACATTGTGCCAGTACCCATGGTGACAGTGCTCATGGTGACACTGACCACAGTGAGAGTGCTCACGGTGATAGTGCTCACAGTAATAGTGCTCATGGTGACAGCACAAATGGTGACAAAACCATGGTGACAGTACTCATGTTGAAAATACCCATGGTGGCAGTTCTCATAGCGACAGATCTCATGGTGACAGTGCTCATAATAGCAGTGCACAGGTGCCAGTGCTCGTGGTGACAGTACTCGTGGTGACAGTGCTCTTGGTGGCAGTTCGCATTGGGACAATACAGATGGTGACACTGTGCATTGATACAGTGCCCATGGTAACCATGCTCACGGTGATAGTGCACATCATGACAGTGCCCATGGTGGTAGTTCACCTGGTGACAGTGCTAAATAGTAACAGTGCACATGCTGACAGTGCTCACGGTGATAGTGCCCATGGTGACAGTGCACACGGTGATAATGGGCATTGTTACAGAGTTCATGGTGCCAGAGCACACGGTGGCAGTGGCCATGGAGACAGTGCCCACAATGACAGTGCACATGGTGACAGTGACCATGGTGACACTTCTCACGGTGACAGTGCCCATGGGGACTGTTAGCATGGTGAGATTTCTCACGGTGATAGTTCCCGTTGTGACAGAGCTCACATTAACAATGCCCATGGTGCCAGTGCCCATAGAGTCATTCCGCACGATCACATTTCTCACGGTGAATGTGCCTATGGTGATATTAACCATGGTGACACTGCACATGGTGGCATAGCAAAATAGTGACAGTGCCCATGGTGACATTGCTCATGGTGACTTTGCTTATGGTGATAGTCCTTACAGTGACAGTGCTCATGGTGACACTGCACACAGTGACAGTGTTCATGGTGACAGGGTTCACGGTGAGAGTTCCCATGGTGAGATTGTCCATGGTAACTGTGCCCAAAGTCACAATTCTCATGGTGTAAGGCTCACAGTGACAGTGCCCATGGTGTCATGCCCATGGTGACAGTGCTCATGTTGGCAGTGCCATAAATAACAGTGCTCATTGTGGCAGTGCTCATGGTGTCCGTGCTCATGGTGACAGTGCCCATGTTTACAGTGTTTATGGTGATAGATGTCACGGTGTCTGTGCCCACGGGGACAGTGCCAAGGCTGACAAAGCCCAGGGTGATACTTCCCATTGGGACAGTGCCCACGGTGACAGTGCCCATGTTGACAGCACCCAGTGTGACAAGGCTCATGGTGACAGTGCTCACGGTGATGGTGCCCATGGTGACAGTGCCGATGGTGAGAGTGCCAATAGTGACAGTGCTCATGATGAAACTGCCCATGGAGACATCGCCCATGGTGATAGTGCTCATGGTGACAACCCCACGGTGACAGTGCCAATGTTGATAGTCCCCGTGGTGACAGGTCTTACATTGAATGTGACCATGGTGTCTGTGCTCATGGTGACAGTGCTCAAGGTTAGAGTCTCCATGTTGACAGTGCCGATGGTGACAATTCTCACGGTGACAGGGCCTATGGTTAAAATTCTCATAGTGACAGTGTTCACGGTGACAGTGCCCATGGTGCTATTACCCATGGTGACAGTTCTCATAGTGAAACTGCCCATGGTGACACTGCACATGGTGGCAGTGCAAAATGGTGACAGTGCCCATGGTGATATTGCTCATGGTGACATTGCTTACGGTGATGGTGAGTATGGTGAAACTGCACACAGTGACATTTCTCATGGTGACAGTGTTCAAGGCGTTAGTTCCTATCGTGAATGTGACCAAGGGGACAGTGCCCATAGTCCCAATTTTCATGGTGTAGTGCTCACGGTGACAGTGCCCATGGTGACCATACACAGGGTGACAGTATTCATGGTAACATTGCTCATGGTGAGAGTGCCCATGTTCACAACTGTCACGGTGATAGTTCCCATGGTGACAATACCCAGGGTAACAGAGCTGATGGTAAAAGTGTTCACGGTGACAGTGCCCATGGTGACAGTACCTAAGGTGACAATTCCCATGGTGAGACTGCTCATAGACAGTGCCCATGGTGACAATACCCAGTGTGTCCTGTCCATGGTGACAGTGATCATGGTGACACTTCCTATGAGGACAATGCCATAAGTGACAGTGCTCATTGTGGCAGTGCTCATGGTGACCGTGCTCATGGTGACAGTGCCCATGGTGACAGTGCCTATGGTGATAGATATCATGGTGGCCGTGCCCTGGGTGACATTGCCCACGCTGACAAAGCCCATGGTGATACTTCCCATTGTGACAGTGCCCACGGTGGCAGAGCCCATGTTGACAGTGGCCAAGATCACAGTGCCCATGGTGAGAGTGCTAAAGCTGACTGAGCACATGGTGACAGCACCCAGTGTGACAGTTCCCATTGTGACAGTGCTCACGGTGACCATGTCGATGGTGATAGTGCCAATAGTGAGAGTGCTCACGGTGACACTGCCCATGCAGACACTGCCCATGGTGATAGTGCTCATCATGACAAACACTCGGAGGCAGTGCCAATGGTGAGAGTCCCCGTGGTGACAGTTCTCATGGTGAAAGTGATCCTGTTGGAATTGCTCATGGTGACAGTGCTCATGGTGACAGTGCTCAAGGTGATAGTCTCCATGTTGACAGTGTCCATGGTGACTGTTATCACGGTGACAGTGCCTATGGTGATTATGCCCTTAGGGACAGTGCTCATGGTGACCGTGCCCATGGTGACAGTGACCACGGTGACTGTTCTCACCGTGATAGTGCCCATGGTGACAGTGTTCATGATGACAGTCCACATTAAGGCTGTGCCCGTGGTGACAGTGCTCATAGTGATAGTTCTCACGGTGATAGTACGCACGTTGACAGTGCCAAAGGTGACAATACCCAGGTGATAGTAATCATGGTGCAAGTGCCCAAGGTGGCAGTTCTCATACTGACAGTTCTTGTGACAGTGCTCATGGTGGCAGTGCTCGTGGTGACAGTGCTCATGGTGGCAGTGCTCATGGTGGCAGTGCCCATGGTGAGACTCCCGATTGTGACTCTGCCCATGGTGACAGTGCACATGGTCATGGTGCATCTGGTGGCAGTGCAAAATAGTGAGAGTGCCCATGGTGATATTGCTCATGGTGATAGTGCCCATGGTGAGAGTGCCCATGGTTCCAGTGCGCATGGTGACAGTGCCCATTGTGACAGTGCCCCTGGTGACAGTGCACACCGTGAGAGTGCCCATGGTGTCTGTGCCCATGGTGACAGTTCTTATCATGAGAGTGTTCACGGTAGCAGTGTTCATGGTAATAGTGCTCACGGAGACATTGCCCACAATGAGAGTGCCCATGGTGAGAATACTGACTGTGACAGTGCCCATGATGACTTTTCCCTCTGTGACAGTGCCCTTGGGGACAGTTAGCACGGTGAGATTTCTCACAGTGATAGTGCACATTGTTTCAGTGCTAATAGTGAAAAGACCCACGGCGCCAGTGCCCATCATGGCATTGCTCACGGTGATAGTTCTCACAGTGACAGTGCCCATGGTGATATTACCCATGGTGACAGTACTCAGTGATCAAGTGCTCATGGTGACAGTGCCTAAAGTGATAGTGCACACGGTGGCAGTGCAAAATGGTGACCGTGCCCATGGTCACATTGCTTAATGGGATAGTCCTTGTGGTGACATTGCGCATGGTGACATTGCCCACCACGACATTGCTCTTGTTGACAGTGCTCATTGTGGTAGTTCCAATGCTGGAAGTGCCCATCGTGAAAGTGCCCATGGTGACAGTTCTTATGATGAGAGTGGTCAGAGTGGCAGTGTTCATGGTGAAAGTTCCCATGGTGACAGAGCCCACGGTGACAGTGCCCATAGTTATAGTGTCCATGGTGACAGTACTAACAGTGAAATTGTCCATGGGGACAATGCCCATGGTGAAAGTGCCCATGGTCACAACACTCACGGTGATAGTGCTCACGGTGAGAGTGGCCATGGTGACAGTGACCACGGTGACAGTTCTAATGGTGATACTGCCCATGACGACAGTGCTCATGGTGACAGTCCACATTGTGCCAGTGCCCAAGGTGACAGTGCTCATGGTGACAGTGCCCAAAGTCCCAATACCCATGGTGACAGTGCCCAGGCTGACAGTTCTCAAGGTGATAGTGCCCATGGTGACAGTGCACATGGTGATACAGAGAATGGGGACAGTGCTTATGGTGACAATGGTCATGGTTGCAGTACCCATGGTGATAGTGCTGAAACTGACAGTGCCCTTGGGGATAGTGCCCATGGTGAGTGTGCTCGTGTTAATAGTGCCCATGGTGGCAGTTCCCATTGTGAAAGTGCTCATGATGACAGTGCCCATGTTGGTAGTTCCCATGGTGACAGTGCTCATGGTGATAGTGACCATGTTAACAGTGCACATGGTGGCTGTGCCCTTTCTGACAGTTCCCATGATGAGAGTATTCATGGTGACAATGCTCACGGTGATAGTGCCCATGGTGACAGTGCACATGGTGGTAGTGCACATGGTGGCAGTGAAAAATGGTGACAGTTCCCATGCTGACAGTTCTCATTGTGACAATGCACACGGTCACAACCGATGTTGACACTGCTCATGGTAGCTGTACCCGTGGTGACAGTGCTCACAGTGATAGTGCCCATGGTGACAGTGCCCATGGTGACACTGCCGATGATGACAGTGCCCATGGTGAAAGTTCCCATGGCGCCATTGCCTATGGTGACAGTGCTCATGGTAACAGTGCCCATGGTGACAGTTACCATGGTGAGAGTGCTCACACTGATAGTGCCCATGGTGACAGGGCTCATGGTGCCGGTCCGCATTGTGCCAGTACCCATGGCGACAGTGTTCATGGTGACACTGACCACAGTGAGAGTGCTCATTGTGATAGACCTCATGGTAATAGTGCTCATGGTGTCAGTGCAAATGGTGACAATACCCATGGTGACAGTACTCATGTTGAAAATACCCATGGTGGCAGTTCTCATAGCAACAGATCTCATGGTGACTGTGCTCATAATAGCAGTGACAAGGTGCCAGTGCTCGTGGTGACAGTGCTATTGGTGACAGTGCTCTTGGTGGCAGTTCCCATCGGGACAGTACTGATGATGACACTTTGCATTTTTACATTGCCCATGGTAACCGTGCTCACGGTGATAGTGAACATTGTGACAGTGCCCATGGTGGTAGTTCACCTGGTGACAGTGCTAAATAGTGACAGTGCACATGCTGATAGTGCTCATGGTGATAGTGCCCATGGTGACAGTGCACACGTTGATAATGGGCATTGTTACAGAGTTCATGGTGACAGAGCACACGGTGGCAGTGGCCATGGAGACAGTGCCCACAATGACAGTGCCCATGGTGACAGTGCCGACAGTGACAGTGCACATGGTGACACTTCTCACGGTGACAGTTTCCATGTGGACAGTTAGCATAGTGAGATTTCTCATGGTGATAGTGCCTGTTGTGACAGTGCTCACTGTGACGATTCCCATGGTGCCAGTGCCCAGAAAGACATTCCTCACGGTTACATTTCTCACGGTGAAAGTGGCTATGGTGATATTACCCATCGTGCCACTGCATATGGTGGCAGTGCAAAATGGTGACAGTGCCCATGGTGATATTGCTCATGGTGACTTTGCTTACACTGATAGTCCTTACAGTGACAGTGCACATGATGAACCTGCGCACAGTGACAGTGTTCATGGAGACAGTGTTCATGGTGATAGTTCTCATGGTGAGAGTGTCCATGGTGACAGTGACAATAGTCACAACTCTCACGGTGTAGTCCTCACAGTGACAGTGCCCATGGTTACAATGCACAGGGTGACAGTATTCATGGTGATATTGCTCATCGTGATATTGCCCATGGTGAGAGTGCCCATGTTCACAACTCTCATGGCGATAGCACCCATGGTGACAATACCAAGGGTGACCGAGCTCACGGAAAAAGTGCTCATGGTGACAATGACTACGGTGACTGTTCTCATGGTGATAGTGACCAGTGTGACAGTGTTCATGGTGACAGTCCGCATTGAACCTGTTCCCGTTGTGACAGTGCTCACGGTGATAGTGCTTACGGTGATAGTTCTCACGTTGACAGTGCCCAAGGTGACAATACCCACGGTGACACTAATCATTGTGAAAGTGCCCATGGTGGCAGTTCTCATAGTGGCAGTTCTTGTGACAGTGCTCATGGTGGCAGTGCTCTTGGTGACAGTGCTCTTGGTGGCAGTGATCGTGGTGGAAGTGCGCATGGTGAGACTACCGATGGTGACACTGCCCATGGTGACAGTGCACATGGTCATGGTGCATCTGGTGGCAGTGCAAAATAGTGAGAGTGCCCATGGTGATACTGCTCATGGTGATAATGCCCATGGTGAGAGTGCCCCTGGTTCCAGTGCTCATGGTGACAGTGCCCATGGTGACAGTGCCCCTGGTGACAGTTCTTATCATGACAGTGCTCACGGTAGCAGTGTTCATGGTAATAGTGCTCACGGTGGTAGTGCCCACAATGAGAGTGCCCATGGTGAGAATACTGACTGTGACAGTGCCCATGGTGACTTTTCTATCTGTGACAGTGCCCTTGGGGACAGTTAGCACGGTGAGATTTCTCACAGTGATAGTGCCCATTGTTTCAGTGCTCATAGTGAGAAGACCAATGGCGCAAGTGCCTATCATGGCATTGCTCACAGTGATAGTTCTCAAGGTGACAGTGCCCATGGTGATATTACCCATAGTGACAGTACTCAATGATAAAATGCTCATGGTGACAGTGTCTAAGGTGATAGTGCACATGGTGGCAGTGCAAAATGGTGACAGTGCCCATGGGGACATTGCTTAATTTGATAGTCCTTGTGGTGATAGTGCACATGGTGACACTGCCCACCGTGACAGTGCTCTTGTTGACAGTGCTCACGGTGATAGTGCCAATGTTGGAAGTGCCCATCCTGAAAGTGCCCATGGAGACAGTTCTATGGTGAGAGTGGTCACAGTGGCAGTGCCCATGGTGAAAGTGCCCATGGTGACAGAGCTCACGGTGACAGTGCCCATAGTTATAGTGTCCATGGTGAAAGTACTAACAGTGAAATTGTCCATGGGGACACTGCCCATGGTGACAGTGCCCATGGTCACATCCCTCACGGTGACAGTGCTCATGGTGACAGTGCCCAAAGTCACAATACCTATGGTGACAGTGCCTAGGCTGACAGTTCTCATGGGGAGAGTGCCCATGGTGAGAGTGCACATGGTGATACTGAGAATGGTGACAGCGCTTATGGTGACAGTGGTCATGGTTGCAGTAACCATGGTGATAGTGCTGAAACTGACAGTTACCTTGGTCTCAGTGCCCATGGTGAGTGTGCTCACGTTAATAGTAACCATGGTGGCAGTTCCCATTGTGAAAGTGCTCATGATGACAGGGCCCATTTTGGTAGTTCCCATGGTGAGAGTGCTCACGGTGATAGTGACCATGGTAACACTGCCCATGGTGGCTGTGCCCTTGGTGACAGTGTCCATGATGACAGTACTCATCGTGACAGTTCTCACGGTGATAGTGCCCATGGTGACATTGCACATGGTGGCAGTGACAAATGGTGACAGCGCCTATGATGACAGTTATCATGGAGACAGTTCTCATGGTTACAGTACCCAGGGTGACAGTGATCACAGTGATAGTGGCCATGGTGGCAGTGCCCATGGTGAAAGTGCCCATGGAGACATCGCCCATGGTGATAGTGCTCATGGTGACAACCCGTGCAGACTGTACTCATGGTGACAGTACTCACGGTGACAGTTCTCATGTTTGCAGTATCCATGGTGACACTGCTCACACTGATAGTGCCCATGGTGAGAGAGCCCATGATGACAGGGCCCATGGTGACATTGCCTATGGTGACAGTGCTCATGGTAACAGTGCCCAAGGTGACAGTGACCATGGTGAGAGTGCTCACACTGATGGTGCCCATGGTGACAGTGCTCATGGTGCCTCTCTACATTGTGCCAGTACCCATGGCGACAGTGCTCATGGTGACAGTGACCACAGTGAGAGTGCTCATAGTGATAGTGCTCACGGTAATAGTGCTCATGGTGACAGTGCAAATGGTGACAATACCATGGTGACAGTACTCATGTTGAAAATACCCATGGTGGCAGTTCTCATAGCGACAGATCTCATGGTGACAGTGCTCATAATAGCAGTGCCCCGGTGCCAGTGCTCGTGGTGACAGTGCTAATGGTGACAGTGCTCTTGGTGGCAGTTCCCATCGGGACAATACTGATGGTGACGCTGTGCATTGTTACAGTGCCCATGGTAACCGTGCTCACGGTGATAGTGCACATCGTAACAGTGCCCATGGTGGTAGTTCACCTGGTGACAGCGCTAAATAGTGACAGTGCACATGCTGACAGTGCTCACGGTGATAGTGCCCATGGTGACAGTGCACACGGTGATAATGGGCATTGTTACAGAGTTCATGGTGACAGCACACGGTGGCAGTGGCCATGGAGACAGTGCCCACAATGACAGTGGCCATGGTGACAGTGCCGACAGTGACAGTGCCCATGGTGACACTTCTCACGGTGACAGTGCCCATGGGGACAGTTAGCATGGTGAGATTTCTCACGGTGATAGTGCCCGTTGTGACAGTGCTCACAGTGACAATGCCCACGGTGCCAGTGCCCATAGAGTCATTCCGCACGGTCACATTTCTCACAGTGAAAGTGCCTATGGTGATATTAACCATGGTGACACTGCACATGGTGGCACAGCAAAATGGTGACAGTGCCCATGGTGACATTGCTCATGGTGACTTTGCTTATGGTGATAGTCCTTACAGTGACAGTGCGCATGGTGACACTGCACACAGTGACAGTGTTCATGGTGACAGTGTTCACGGTGATAGTTCCCATGGTGAGATTGTCCATGGTAACAGTGCCCATAGTCACAATTCTCATGGTGTAGTGCTCACAGTGACAGTGCACATGGTGTCATGCCCATGGTGACAGTGCTCATGGTGACAGTGCTCATGTTGGCAGTGCCATAAATAACAGTGCTCATTGTGGCAGTGCTCATGGTGTCCGTGCTCATGGTGACAGTGCCCATGTTTACAGTGTTTATGGTGATAGATGTCACGGTGTCAGTGCCCACGTGGACAGTGCCAAGGCTGACAAAGCCCAGGGTGATACTTCCCATTGGGACAGTGCCCACGGTGACAGTGCCCATGGTGACAGTGCCCAGTGTGACAAGGCTCATGGTGACAGTGCTCACGGTGACGGTGCCCATGGTGACAGTGCCGATGGTGAGAGTGCCATTAGTGACAGTGCTCATGGTGAAACTGCCCATGGAGACATCGCCCATGGTGATAGTGCTCATGGTGACAACCCCACGGTGACAGTGCCAATGTTGATAGTCCCCGTGGTGACAGGTCTTACATTGAATGTGACCATGGTGTCTGTGCTCATGGTGACAGTGCTCAAGGTTAGAGTCTCCATGTTGACAGTAGCGATGGTGACAATTCTCACGGTGACAGGGCCTATGGTGAAAATTCTCATAGTGACAGTGTTCACGGTGACAGTGCCCATGGTGCTATTACCCATGGTGACAGTTCTCATAGTGAAACTGCCCATGGTGACACTGCACATGGTGGCAGTGCAAAATGGTGACAGTGCCCATGGTGATATTGCTCATGGTGACATTGCTTACGGTGATAGTGTGTATGGTGAAACTGCACACAGTGACATTGCTCATGGTGACAGTGTTCACGGCGTTAGTTCCTATCGTGAATGTAACCATGGGGACAGTGCCCATTGTCACAATTCTCATGGTGTAGTGCTCACGGTGACAGTGCCCATGGTGACAATACACAGGGTGACAGTATTCATGGTGACATTGCTAATGGTGAGAGTGCCCATGTTCACAACTGTCACGGTGATAGTTCCCATGGTGACAATACCCAGGGTAACAGAGCTGATGGTAAAAGTGTTCACGGTGACAGTGCCCATGGTGACAGTACCTAAGGTGACAATTCCCATGGTGAGACTGCTCATAGACAGTGCCCATGGTGACAATACCCAGCGGGTCCTGTCCATGGTGACATTGATCATGGTGACACTTCTCATGAGGACAGTGCCATAAGTGACAATGCTCATTGTGGCAGTGCTCATGGTGACTGTGCTCATGGTGACAGTGCCCATGGTGACAGTGCCTATGGTGATAGATATCATGGTGGCCGTGCCCAGGGTGACATTGCCCACGCTGACAAAGCCCATGGTGATACTTCCCATTGTGACAGTGCCCACGGTGGCAGAGCTCATGGTGACAGTGCCCAAGATCACAGTGCCCATGGTGAGAGTGCTAACGGTGACTGTGCCCATGGTGACAGCACCCAGTGTGACAATGCCCATTGTGACAGTGCTCACGGTGACCATGCCAATGGTGATAGTGCCAATAGTGAGAGTGCTCACGGTGACACTGCCCATGGAGACACTGCCCATGGTGATAGTGCTCATCATGACAACCCCTCGGAGGCAGTGCCAAAGGTGAGAGTCCCCGTGGTGACAGTTCTCACAGTGAAAGTGATCCTGTTGAAATTGCTCATGGTGACAGTGCTCATGGTGACAGTGCTCAAGGTGATAGTCTCCATGTTGACAGTGTCCATGGTGACTGTTCTCACGGTGACAGTGCCTATGGTGATTTTGCTCTTAGGGGCAGTGCTCATGGTGACA
Source organism: Mesoplodon mirus (assembly GCF_964341445.2). Classification (NCBI taxonomy): domain Eukaryota; kingdom Metazoa; phylum Chordata; class Mammalia; order Artiodactyla; family Ziphiidae; genus Mesoplodon; species Mesoplodon mirus. The sequence goes on from NW_028295650.1 coordinate 437,710, forward strand.
GTGCCCATGGTGACACTGAACACGGTGACTGTTCTCACCGTGGTAGTGCCCATGGTGACAGTGTTCATGATGACAGTCCGCATTAAGGCTGTGCCCATGGTGACAGTGCTCATGGTGATAGTTCTCACGGTGATAGTACGCACGTTGACAGTGCCAAAGGTGACAATACTCAGGTGATAGTTATCATGGTGAAAGTGCACATGGTGGCAGTTCTCATACTGACAGTTCTTGTGACAGTGCTCATGGTGGCAGTGCTCGTGGTGACAGTGCTCTTGGTGACAGTGCTCATGGTGGCAGTGCCCATGGTGAGACTCCCGATGGTGACCCTGCCCATGGTGACACTGCACATGGTCATGGTTCATCTGATGGCAGTGCAAAATTGTGAGAGTGCCCATGATGATATTGCTCATGGTGATAGTGCCCATGGTGAGAGTGCCCATGGTTCCAGTGCGCATGGTGACAGTGCCCATTCTGACAGTGGCCCTGGTCACAGTGCACACCGTGAGAGTGCCCATGGTGTCTGTGCCCATGGTGACAGTTCTTATCATGAGAGTGTTCACGGTAGCAGTGTTCATGGTAATAGTGCTCACGGAGACATTGCCCACAATGAGAGTGCCCATGGTGAGAATACTGACTGTGACAGTGCCCATGATGACTTTTGTCTCTGCGACAGTGCCCATGGGGACATTTAGCCCGGTGAGATATCTCACAGTGATAGTGCACATTGTTTCAGTGCTAATAGTGAAAAGACCCACGGCGCCAGTGCCCATCATGGCATTGCTCACGCTGATAGTTCTCACGGTGACAGTGCCCATGGTGATATTGCTTAATGTGATAGTCCTTGTGGTGACATTGCGCATGGTGACATTGCCCACCATGACAGTGCTCTTGTTGACAGTGCTCATGGTGATAGTGCAATGTTGGAAGTGCCCATCGAGAAAGTGCCCATGGTGACAGTTCTTATGATGAGAGTGGTCAGAGTGGCAGTGCTCATGGTGAAAGGGCCCATGGTGACAGAGCCCACGGTGACAGTGTCCATAGTTATAGTGTCCAAGGTGACAGTCCTAACATTGAAATTGTCCATGGGGACACTGCCCATGGTGAAAGTGCCCATGGTCACAACACTCACGGTGATTGTGCTCACGGTGAGAGTGGCCATGGTGACAGTGACCACGGTGACAGTTCTAATGGTGATACTGCCCATGATGACAGTGCTCATGGTGACAGTCCACATTGTGCCAGTGCCCAAGGTGACAGTGGTCATGGTGACACTGACCACATTGAGAGTGCTCACTGTGATAGAGCTCACGGTAATAGTGCTCATGGTGACAGTGCAAATGGTGACAATACCCATGGTGACAGTACTCATGTTGAAAATACCCATGGTGGCAGTTCTCATGGTGACAGTGCTCATAATAGCAGTGCCCAAGGTGGCAGTCCTCGTGGTGACAGTGCTAATGGTGACAGTGCTCTTGGTGGCAGTTCCCATGGGGACAGTACCGATGGTGACGCTGTGCATTGTTACAGTGCCCATGGTAACCGTGCTCACGGTGGTAGTGCACATCGTGACACTGTCCATGGTGGTAGTTCACCTGGTGACAATGCTAAATAGTGACAGTGCACATGCTGACAGTGCTCACGGCGATACTGCCCATGGTGACAGTGCCCACGGTGATAATGGGTATTATTACAGTGTTCATCGTGACAGAGCCCAAGGTGGCAGTGGCCATGGTGACAGTGCCCACAATGACAGTGCCCATGGTAACAGTGCCGACAGTGACAGTGCCCATGGTGACACTTCTCACAGTGAATGTGCCCAGGGGGACAGTTCCCATGATGAGATTTCTCACGGTGATAGTGCCCGTTGTGACAGCGCTCACAGTGACAATGCCTATGGTGCCAGTGCCCATAGAGACATTCCGCACGGTCACATTTCTCACGGTGAAAGTGCCTATGGTGACACTGCACCTGGTGGCAGTGCAAAATGGTGACAGTGCCCATGGTGACATTGCTCATAGTAACTTTGCTTACAGTGATAGTCCTTACGGTGACAGTGTGCATGGTGACCCTGCACACAGTTGCAGTGTTTATGGTGACAGTGTTCACGGTGATACTTTCCATGGTGATAGTGCCCATGGTGACACTGCACATGGTGGCAGTGATAAATGGTGACAGTGCTCCTGTTGACAGTTCTCATGGTGACAGTGCACATGGTGACAACCCGTGCAGACTGTACTCATGGTGACAGTACTCACGGTGACAGTTCTCATGTTTGCAGTATCCATGTTGACAGTGCTCACAGTGATAGTGCCCATGGTGAGAGTGCCCATGATGACAGGGCCCATGGTGCCATTGCCTATGGTGACAGTGCTCATGGTAACAGTGCCCAAGGTGACAGTGACCATGGTGAGAGTGCTCACACTGATGGTGCCCATGGTGACAGTGCTCATGTTGCCTCTCTACATTGTGCCAGTACCCATGGCGACAGTGCTCATGGTGACAGTGACCACAGTGAGAGTGCTCATAGTGATAGTGCTCACGGTAATAGTGCTCATGGTGACAGTGCAAATGGTGACAATACCCATGGTGACAGTACTCATGTTGAAAATACCCATGGTGGCAGTTCTCATAGCGACAGATCTCATGGTGACAGTGCTCATAATAGCAGTGCCCAGGTGCCAGTGCTCGTGGTGACAGTGCTAATGGTGACAGTGCTCTTGGTGGCAGTTCCCATCGGGACAATACTGATGGTGACGCTGTGCATTGTTACAGTGCCCATGGTAACCGTGCTCACGGTGATACTGCACATCGTGACAGTGCCCATGGTGGTAGTTCACCTGGTGAGAGTGCTAAATAGTGACAGTGCACATGCTGACAGTGCTCATGGTGATAGTGCCCATGGTGACAGTGCACACGGTGATAATAGGCATTGTTACAGAGTTCATGGTGACAGCACACGGTGGCAGTGGCCATGGAGACAGTGCCCACAATGACAGTGCCCATGGTGACAGTGCCGACAGTGACAGTGCCCATGGTGACACTTCTCACGGTGACAGTGCCCATGGGGACAGTTAGCATGGTGAGATTTCTCACGGTGACCGTGCCCGTTGTGACAGTGCTCACAGTGACAATGCCCATGGTGCCAGTGCCCATAGAGTCATTCCGCACGGTCACATTTCTCACAGTGAAAGTGCCTATGGTGATATTAACCATGGTGACACTGCACATGGTGGCAGAGCAAAATGGTGACAGTGCCCATGGTGACATTGCTCATGGTGACTTTGCTTATGGTGATAGTCCTTACAGTGACAGTGCGCATGGTGACACTGCACACAGTGACAGTGTTCATGGTGACAGTGTTCACGGTGATAGTTCCCATGGTGAGATTGTCCATGGTAACAGTGCCCATAGTCACAATTCTCATGGTGTAGTGCTCACAGTGACAGTGCCCAAGGTGTCATGCCCATGGTGACATTGCTCATCGTGACAGTACTCATGTTGGCAGTGCCATAAATAACAGTGCTCATTGTGGCAGTGCTCATGGTGTCTGTGCTCATGGTGACAGTGCCCATGTTTACAGTGTTTATGGTGATAGATGTCACGGTGTCAGTGCCCACGGGGACAGTGCCAAGGCTGACAAAGCCCAGGGTGATACTTCCCATTGGGACAGTGCCCACGGTGACAGTGCCCATGGTGACAGCGCCCAGTGTGACAAGGCTCATGGTGACAGTGCTCACGGTGACGGTGCCCATGGTGACAGTGCCGATGGTGAGAGTGCCATTAGTGACAGTGCTCATGGTGAAACTGCCCATGGAGACATCGCCCATGGTGATAGTGCTCATGGTGACAACCCCACGGTGACAGTGCCAATGTTGATAGTCCCCGTTGTGACAGGTCTTACATTGAATGTGACCATGGTGTCTGTGCTCATGGTGACAGTGCTCAAGGTTAGAGTCTCCATGTTGACAGTGCCGATGGTGACAATTCTCACGGTGACAGGGCCTATGGTGAAAATTCACATAGTGACAGTGTTCACGGTGACAGTGCCCATGGTGCTATTACCCATGGTGACAGTTCTCATAGTGAAACTGCCCATGGTGACACTGCACATGGTGGCAGTGCAAAATGGTGACAGTGCCCATGGTGATATTGCTCATGGTGACATTGCTTACGGTGATAGAGTGTATGGTGAAACTGCACACAGTGACATTGCTCATGGTGACAGTGTTCACGGCGTTAGTTCCTATCGTGAATGTGACCATGGGGACAGTGCCCATTGTCACAATTCTCATGGTGTAGTGCTCACGGTGACAGTGCCCATGGTGACAATACACAGGGTGACACTATTCATGGTGACATTGCTCATGGTGAGAGTGCCCATGTTCACAACTGTCATGGTGATAGTTCCCATGGTGACAATACCCAGGGTAACAGAGCTGATGGTAAAAGTGTTCACGGTGACAGTGCCCATGATGACAGTACCTAAGGTGACAATTCCCATGGTGAGACTGCTCATAGACAGTGCCCATGGTGACAATACCCAGCGTGTCCTGTCCATGGTGACAGTGATCATGGTGACATTTCTCATGAGGACAGTGCCATAAGTGACAGTGCTCATTGTGGCAGTGCTCATGGTGACCGTGCTCATGGTGACACTGCCCATGGTGACAGTGCCTATGGTGATAGATATCATGGTGGCCGTGCCCAGGGTGACATTGCCCACGTTGACAAAGCCCATGGTGATACTTCCCATTGTGACAGTGCCAACGGTGGCCGAGCCCATGGTGACAGTGCCCAAGATCATAGTGTCCATGGTGAGAGTGCTAACGATGACTGTGCCCATGGTGACAGCACCCAGTGTGACAATGCCCATTGTGACAGTGCTCACGGTGACCATGCCGATGGTGATAGTGCCAATTGTGAGAGTGCTCACGGTGACACTGCCCATGGAGACACTGCCCATGGTGATAGTGCTCATCATGACAACCCCTCGGAGGCAGTGCCAATGGTGAGAGTCCCCGTGGTGACAGTTCTCACGGTGAAAGTGATCCTGTTGAAATTTCTCATGGTGACAGTGCTCAAGGTGATAGTCTCCATGTTGACAGTGCCCATGGTGACTGTTCTCACGGTGACAGTGCCTATGGTGATTATGCTCTTAGTGACAGTGCTCATGGTGACAGTGACCACGGTGACTGTTCTCACCGTGGTAGTGCCCATGGTGACAGTGTTCATGATGACAGTCCACATTAAGGCTGTGCCCGTGGTGACAGTGCTCATGGTGATAGTTCTCACGGTGATAGTACGCACGTTGACAGTGCCAAAGGTGACAATACCCAGGTGATAGTAATCATGGTGAAAGTGCCCATGGTGGCAGTTCTCATACTGACAGTTCTGGTGACAGTGCTCATGGTGGCAGTGCTCGTGGTGACAGTGCTCAAGGTGATAGTCTCCATGTTGACAGTGCCCATGGTGACTGTTCTCACGGTGACAGTGCCTATGGTGATTATGCTCTTAGTGAGAGTGCTCATGGTGACAGTGCCCATGGTGACAGTGACCACGGTGACTGTTCTCACGGTGGTAGTGCCCATGGTGACAGTGTTCATGATGACAGTCCGCATTAAGGCTGTGCCCGTGGTGACAGTGCTCATGGTGATAGTTCTCACGGTGATAGTACGCACGTTGTCAGTGCCAAAGGTGACAATACCCAGGTGATAGTAATCATGGTGAAAGTGCCCATGGTGGCAGTTCTCATACGGACAGTTCTGGTGACAGTGCTCATGGTGGCAGTGCTCGTGGTGACAGTGCTCTTGGTGACAGTGCTCATGGTGGCAGTGCCCATGGTGTGACTACCGATGGTGACACTGCCCATGGTGACACTGCACATGGTCATGGTGCATCTGTTGGCAGTGCAAAATAGTGAGAGTGCCCATGGTGATATTGCTCATGGTGATAGTGCCCATGGTGAGAGTGCCCATGGTTCCAGTGCGCATGGTGACAGTGCCCATTGTGACAGTGCCCCTGGTGACAGTGCACACCGTGAGAGTGTCCATGGTGTCTGTGCCCATGGTGACAGTTCTTATCATGAGAGTGTTCACGGTAGCAGTGTTCATGGTAATAGTGCTCACGGAGACATTGCCCACAATGAGAGTGCCCATGGTGAGAATACTGACTGTGACAGTGCCCATGATGACTTTTCTCTCTGCGACAGTTCCCACGGGGACAGTCAGCACGGTGAGATGTCTCACAGTGATAGTGCACATTGTTTCAGTGCTAATAGTGAAAAGACCCACGGCGCCAGTGCCCATCATGGCACTGCTCACGGTGATAGTTCTCACGGTGACAGTGCCCATGGTGATATTACCCATGGTGACAGTACTCAGTGATCAAGTGCTCATGGTGACAGTGCCTAAGGTGATAGTGCACATGGTGGCAGTGCAAAATGGTGACAGTGCCCATGGTGACATTGCTTAATGTGATAGTCCTTGTGGTGACATTGCGCATGGTGACATTGCCCACCATGACAGTGCTCTTGTTGACAGTGCTCATGGTGATAGTGCCAATGTTGGAAGTGCCCATCGTGAAAGTGCCCATGGTGACAGTTCTTATGATGAGAGTGGTCAGAGTGGCAGTGCTCATGGTGAAAGTGCCCATGGTGACAGAGCCCACGGTGACAGTGTCCATAGTTATAGTGTCCATGGTGACAGTCCTAACAGTGAAATTGTCCATGGGGACACTGCCCATGGTGAAAGTGCCCATGGTCACAACACCCACTGTGATAGTGCTCACGGTGAGAGTGGCCATGGTGACAGTGACCACGGTGACAGTTCTAATGGTGATACTGCCCATGATGACAGTGCTCATGGTGACAGTCCACATTGTGCCAGTGCCCAAGGTGACAGTGCTCATGGTGACAGTGCCCAAAGTCCCAATACCCATGGTGACAGTGCCCAGGCTGACAGTTCTCAAGGTGATAGTGCCCATGGTGACAGTGCACATGGTGATACAGAGAATGGGAACAGTGCTTATGGTGACAGTGGTCATGGTTGCAGTACCCATGGTGATAGTGCTGAAACTGACAGTGCCCTTGGGGATAGTGCTCATGGTGAGTGTGCTCGTGTTAATAGTGCCCATGGTGGCAGTTCCCATTGTGAAAGTGCTCATGATGACAGTGCCCATGTGGGTAGTTCCCATGGTGACAGTGCTCATGGTGATAGTGACCATTTTAACAGTGCACATGGTGGCTGTGCCCTTGGTGACAGTGCCCATGATGACAGTATTCATGGTGACAGTGCTCACGGTGATAGTGCCCATGGTGACAGTGCACATGGTGGTAGTGCACATGGTGGCAGTGAAAAATGGTGACAGTTCCCATGCTGACAGTTCTCATTGTTACAATGCACACGGTCACAACCGATGCTGACATTGCTCATGGTAGCTGTACCCGTGGTGACAGTGCTCATGGTGATAGTGCCCATGTTAACAGTGCCCATGGTGACACTGCCCATGGTGACAATGCCCATGATGACAGTGCCCATGGAGTCAGTGCCCACGGAGCCATTGCCTATGGTAACAGTGCTCACAGTGACAGTACCCATGGTAAGAGTGACCACGGTGAGAGTGCTCATGGTGATAGTGTCTATGGTGACAGATCACACTGTGACAGTCCACATTGTGCCAGTACCAATAGTGACAGTGCCCATGGTGACATTGACCACGGTGAGAGTGCTCACGGTGCTAGTGCTCACAGTAATAGTGCTCATGGTGACAGTGCCGACAGTGACAGTGCTCACGGTGACAGTGCCTATGGTGATAGTGCCCATGGTGAGATTCCGCCCACTGATAGTGCACATGGTGGCAGTTCCCATTGTGAAAGTGCTCATGATGACATTGCCCATGTTGGTAGTTCCCATGGTGACAGTGCTCTCATTGATAGTGACCTTGGTAACAGTGCACATGGTGGCCGTGCCCTTGGTGACAGTGCCAATGATGACAGTACTCATGGTGACAGTTCTCATGGTAATAGTTCCCATGGGGACAAGGCACAGGGTGGCAGTGAAAAATGGTGAAAGTGCCCATGTTGACAGTTCTCAGGGTGACAGTGCACACGGTGACAACCCATGCAGACAGTCCTCACAGTGACAGTTCTCATGGTTGCAGTACCCATGGTGACAGTGTTCACAGTGATATTGCCCATGGTGGCAGTGCCCATGGTGGCAGTGCCCATGGTGAAAGTTCCCACGGCGCCATTGCCTATGGTGACAGTGCTCATGGTAACAGTGCCCATGGTGACAGTGACCATGGTGAGAGTGCTCACACTGAGAGTGCCCATGGTGACAGGGTTCATGGTGCCAGTCCGCATTGTGCCAGTACCCATGGCGACAGTGGTCATGGTGACACTGACCACAGTGAGAGTGCTCACTGTGATAGAGCTCACGGTAATAGTGCTCATGGTGACAGTGCAAATGGTGACAATACCCATGGTGACAGTACTCATGTTGAAAATACCCATGGTGGCAGTTCTCATGGTGACAGCGCTCATAATAGCGGTGCCCAAGTTGGCAGTCCTGGTGGTGACAGTGATAATGGTGACAGTGCTCTTGGTGGCAGTTCCCATGGGGACAGTACCGATGGTGACCCTGTGCATTGTTACAGTGCCCATGGTAACCGTGCTCACGGTGGTAGTGCACATCGTGACAGTGCCCTTGGTGGTAGTTCACCTGGTGACAGTGCTAAATAGTGACAGTGCACATGCTGACAGTGCTCACGGTGATAGTGCCCATGGGGACAGTGCCCACGGTGATAATGGGTATTATTACAGTGTTCATCGTGACAGAGCCCAAGGTGGCAGTGGCCATGGTGACAGTGCCCACAATGACAGTGCCCATGGTAACAGTGCCGACAGTGACAGTGCCCATGGTGACACTTCTCAAAGTGAATGGGCCCATGGGGACAGTTACCATGATGAGATTTCTCACGGTGATAGTGCCCGTTGTGACAGTGCTCACAGTGACAATGCCCATGGTGCCAGTGCCCATAGAGACATTCCGCACAGTCACATTTCTCACGGTGAAAGTGCCTATGGTGACACTGCACCTGGTGGCAGTGCAAAATGGTGACAGTGCCCATGGTGACATTGCTCATAGTGACTTTGCTTACAGTGATAGTCCTTACGGTGACAGTGTGCATGGTGACACTGCACACAGTTGCAGTGTTTATGGTGACAGTGTTCACGGTGATACTTTCCATGGTGATAGTGCCCATGGTGACACTGCACATGGTGGCAGTGATAAATGGTGACAGTGCCCCTGTTGACAGTTCTCATGGTGACAGTGCACATGGTGACAACCCGTGCAGACTGTACTCATGGTGACAGTACTCACGGTGACAGTTCTCATGTTTGCAGTATCCATGGTGACAGTGCTCACAGTGATAGTGCCCATGGTGAGAGTGCCCATGATGACAGGGCCCATGGTGCCATTGCCTATGGTGACAGTGCTCATGGTAACAGTGCCCAAGGTGACAGTGACCATGGTGAGAGTGCTCACACTGATGGTGCCCATGGTGACAGTGCTCACGGTGCCTGTCTACATTGTGCCAGTACCCATGGCGACAGTGCTCATGGTGACAGTGACCACAGTGAGAGTGCTCATAGTGATAGTGCTTACGGTAATAGTGCTCATGGTGACAATGCAAATGGTGACAATACCATGGTGACAGTACTCATGATGAAAATACCCATGGTGGCAGTTCTCATAGCGAGAGATCTCATGGTGACAGTGCTCATAATAGCAGTGCCCAGGTGCCAGTGCTCGTGGTGACAGTGCTAATGGTGACAGTGCTCTTGGTGGCAGTTCCCATCGGGACAATACTGATGGTGACGCTGTGAATTGTTACAGTGCACATGGTAACCATGCTCACGGTGATAGTGCACATCGTGACAGTGCCTATGGTGGTAGTTCACCTGGTGACAGTGCTAAATAGTGACAGTGCACATGCTGACAGTGCTCACGGTGATAGTGCCCATGGTGACAGTGCACACGTTGATAATGGGCATTGTTACAGAGTTCATGGTGACAGCACATGGTGGCAGTGGCCATGGAGACAGTGCCCACAATGACAGTGACCATGGTGACAGTCCCGACAGTGACAGTGCCCATGGTGACACTTCTCACGGTGACAGTGCCCATGGGGACAGTTAGCATGGTGAGATTTCTCACGGTGATAGTGCCCGTTGTGACAGTGCTCACAGTGACAATGCCCATGGTGCCCGTGCCCATAGAGTCATTCCGCACGGTCACATTTCTCACAGTGAAAGTGCCTATGGTGATATTAACCATGGTGACACTGCACATGGTGGCAGAGCAAAATGGTGACAGTGCCCATGGTGACATTGCTCATGGTGACTTTGCTTATGGTGATAGTCCTTACAGTGACAGTGCGCATGGTGACACTGCACACAGTGACAGTGTTCATGGTGACAGTGTTCACGGTGATAGTTCCCATGGTGAGATTGTCCATGGTAACAGTGCCCATAGTCACAATTCTCATGGTGTAGTGCTCACAGTGACAGTGCCCATGGTGTCATGCCCATGGTGACAGTGCTCATGGTGACAGTACTCATGTTGGCAGTGCCATAAATAACAGTGCTCATTGTGGCAGTGCTCATGGTGTCTGTGCTCATGGTGACATTGCCCATGTTTACAGTGTTTATGGAGATAGATGTCACGGTGTCAGTGCCCACGGGGACAGTGCCAAGGCTGACAAAGCCCAGGGTGATACTTCCCATTGGGACAGTGCCCACGGTGACAGTGCCCATGGTGACAGCGCCCAGTGTGACAAGGCTCATGGTGACAGTGCTCACGGTGACGGTGCCCATGGTGACAGTGCCGATGGTGAGAGTGCCATTAGTGACAGTGCTCATGGTGAAACTGCCCATGGAGACATCGCCCATGGTGATAGTGCTCATGGTGACAACCCCACGGTGACAGTGCCAATGTTGATAGTCCCCGTGGTGACAGGTCTTACATTGAATGTGACCATGGTGTCTGTGCTCATGGTGACAGTGCTCAAGGTTAGAGTCTCCATGTTGACAGTGCCGATGGTGACAATTCTCACGGTGACAGGGCCTATGGTGAAAATTCACATAGTGACAGTGTTCACGGTGACAGTGCCCATGGTGCTATTACACATGGTGACAGTTCTCCTAGTGAAACAGCCCATGGTGACACTGCACATGGTGGCAGTGCAAAGTGGTGACAGTGCCCATGGTGATATTGCTCATGGTGACATTGCTTACGGTGATAGTGTGTATGGTGAAACTGCACACAGTGACATTGCTCATGGTGACAGTGTTCACGGCGTTAGTTCCTATCGTGACTGTGACCATGGGGACAGTGCCCATTGTCACAATTCTCATGGTGTAGTGCTCACGGTGACAGTGCCCATGGTGACAATACACAGGGTGACACTATTCATGGTGACATTGCTCATGGTGAGAGTGCCCGTGTTCACAACTGTCACGGTGATAGTTCCCATGGTGACAATACCCAGGGTAACAGAGCTGATGGTAAAAGTGTTCACGGTGACAGTGCCCATGGTGACAGTACCTAAGGTGACAATTCCCATGGTGAGACTGCTCATAGACAGTGCCCATGGTGACAATACCCAGCGTGTCCTGTCCATGGTGACAGTGATCATGGTGACACTTCTCATGAGGACAGTGCCATAAGTGACAGTGCTCATTGTGGCAGTGCTCATGGTGACCGTGCTCATGGTGACAGTGCCCATGGTGACAGTGCCTATGGTGATAGATATCATGGTGGCCGTGCCCAGGGTGACATTGCCCACGCTGACAAAGCCCATGGTGATACTTCCCATTGTGACAGTGCCAACGGTGGCCGAGCCCATGGTGACAGTGCCCAAGATCACAGTGTCCATGGTGAGAGTGCTAACGATGACTGTGCCCATGGTGACAGCACCCAGTGTGACAATGCCCATTGTGACAGTGCTCACGGTGACCATGCCGATGGTGATAGTGCCAATTGTGAGAGTGCTCACGGTGACACTGCCCATGGAGACACTGCCCATGGTGATAGTGCTCATCATGACAACCCCTCGGAGGCAGTGCCAATGGTGAGAGTCCCCGTGGTGACAGTTCTCATGGTGAAAGTGATCCTGTTGAAATTTCTCATGGTGACAGTGCTCAAGGTGATAGTCTCCATGTTGACAGTGCCCATGGTGACTGTTCTCACGGTGACAGTGCCTATGGTGATTATGCTCTTAGTGGCAGTGCTCATGGTGACAGTGCCCATGGTGACAGTGACCACGGTGACTGTTCTCACCGTGGTAGTGCCCATGGTGACAGTGTTCATGATGACAGTCCGCATTAAGGCTGTGCCCGTGGTGACAGTGCTCATGGTGATAGTTCTCACGGTGATAGTACGCACGTTGTCAGTGCCAAAGGTGACAATACCCAGGTGATAGTAATCATGGTGAAAGTGCCCATGGTGGCAGTTCTCATACTGACAGTTCTGGTGACAGTGCTCATGGTGGCAGTGCTCGTGGTGACAGTGCTCTTGGTGACAGTGCTCATGGTGGCAGTGCCCATGGTGTGACTACCGATGGTGACACTGCCCATGGTGACACTGCACATGGTCATGGTGCATCTGGTGGCAGTGCAAATTAGTGAGAGTGCCCATGGTGGTATTGCTCATGGTGATAGTGCCCATGGTGAGAGTGCCCATGGTTCCAGTGCTCATGGTGACAGTGCCCATTGTGACAGTGCCCCTGGTGACAGTGCACACCGTGAGAGTGCCCATGGTGTCTGTGCCCATGGTGACAGTTCTTATCATGAGAGTGTTCACGGTAGCAGTGTTCATGGTAATAGTGCTCACGGAGACATTGCCCACAATGAGAGTGCCCATGGTGAGAATACTGACTGTGACAGTGCCCATGATGACTTTTCTCTCTGCGACAGTTCCCACGGGGACAGTCAGCACGGTGAGATGTCTCACAGTGATAGTGCACATTGTTTCAGTGCTAATAGTGAAAAGACCCACGGCGCCAGTGCCCATCATGGCACTGCTCACGGTGATAGTTCTCACGGTGACAGTGCCCATGGTGATATTACCCATGGTGACAGTACTCAGTGATCAAGTGCTCATGGTGACAGTGCCTAAGGTGATAGTGCACATGGTGGCAGTGCAAAATGGTGACAGTGCCCATGGTGACATTGCTTAATGTGATAGTCCTTGTGGTGACATTGCGCATGGTGACATTGCCCACCATGACAGTGCTCTTGTTGACAGTGCTCATGGTGATAGTGCCAATGTTGGAAGTGCCCATCGTGAAAGTGCCCATGGTGACAGTTCTTATGATGAGAGTGGTCAGAGTGGCAGTGCTCATGGTGAAAGTGCCCATGGTGACAGAGCCCACGGTGACAGTGTCCATAGTTATAGTGTCCATGGTGACAGTCCTAACAGTGAAATTGTCCATGGGGACACTGTCCATGGTGAAAGTGCCCATGGTCACAACACCCACTGTGATAGTGCTCACGGTGAGAGTGGCCATGGTGACAGTGACCACGGTGACAGTTCTAATGGTGATACTGCCCATGATGACAGTGCTCATGGTGACAGTCCACATTGTGCCAGTGCCCAAGGTGACAGTGCTCATGGTGACAGTGCCCAAAGTCCCAATACCCATGGTGACAGTGCCCAGGCTGACAGTTCTCAAGGTGATAGTGCCCATGGTGACAGTGCACATGGTGATACAGAGAATGGGAACAGTGCTTATGGTGACAGTGGTCATGGTTGCAGTACCCATGGTGATAGTGCTGAAACTGACAGTGCCCTTGGGGATAGTGCTCATGGTGAGTGTGCTCGTGTTAATAGTGCCCATGGTGGCAGTTGCCATTGTGAAAGTGCTCATGATGACAGTGCCCATGTGGGTAGTTCCCATGGTGACAGTGCTCATGGTGATAGTGACCATTTTAACAGTGCACATGGTGGCTGTGCCCTTGGTGACAGTGCCCATGATGACAGTATTCATGGTGACAGTGCTCACGGTGATAGTGCCCATGGTGACAGTGCACATGGTGGTAGTGCACATGGTGGCAGTGAAAAATGGTGACAGTTCCCATGCTGACAGTTCTCATTGTTACAATGCACACGGTCACAACCAATGCTGACATTGCTCATGGTAGCTGTACCCGTGGTGACAGTGCTCATGGTGATAGTGCCCATGTTAACAGTGCCCATGGTGATACTGCCCATGGTGACAATGCCCATGATGACAGTGCCCATGGAGTCAGTGCCCACGGAGCCATTGCCTATGGTAACAGTGCTCACAGTGACAGTACCCATGGTAAGAGTGACCACGGTGAGAGTGCTCATGGTGATAGTGTCTATGGTGACAGATCACACTGTGACAGTCCACATTGTGCCAGTACCAATAGTGACAGTGCCCATGGTGACATTGTCCACGGTGAGAGTGCTCACGGTGCTAGTGCTCACAGTAATAGTGCTCATGGTGACAGTGCCGACAGTGACGGTGCTCACGGTGACAGTGCCTATGGTGATAGTGCCCATGGTGAGATTCCGCCCACTGATAGTGCCCATGGTGGCAGTTCCCATTGTGAAAGTGCTCATGATGACATTGCCCATGTTGGTAGTTCCCATGGTGACAGTGCTCTCATTGATAGTGACCTTGGTAACAGTGCACATGGTGGCCGTGCCCTTGGTGACAGTGCCAATGATGACAGTACTCATGGTGACAGTTCTCATGGTAATAGTTCCCATGGGGACAAGGCACAGGGTGGCAGTGAAAAATGGTGAAAGTGCCCATGTTGACAGTTCTCAGGGTGACAGTGCACACGGTGACAACCCATGCAGACAGTCCTCACAGTGACAGTTCTCATGGTTGCAGTACCCATGGTGACAATGTTCACAGTGATACTGCCCATGGTGGCAGTGCCCATGGTGACAGTGCCCATGGTGACACTGCCCATGATGACAGTGCCCATGGTGAAAGTTCCCACGGCGCCATTGCCTATGGTGACAGTGCTCATGGTAACAGTGCCCATGGTGACAGTGACCATGGTGAGAGTGCTCACACTGAGAGTGCCCATGGTGACAGGGTTCATGGTGCCAGTCTGCATTGTGCCAGTACCCATGGCGACAGTGGTCATGGTGACACTGACCACAGTGAGAGTGCTCACTGTGATAGAGCTCATGGTAATAATGCTCATGGTGACAGTGCAAATGGTGACAATACCCATGGTGACAGTACTCATGTTGAAAATACCCATGGTGGCAGTTCTCATGGTGACAGTGCTCATAGTAGCAGTGCCCAAGGTGGCAGTCCTCGTGGTGACAGTGCTAATGGTGACAGTGCTCTTGGTGGCAGTTCCCATGGGGACAGTACCGATGGTGACCCTGTGCATTGTTACAGTGCCCATGGTAACCGTGCTCACGGTGGTAGTGCACATCGTGACAGTGCCCATGGTGGTAGTTCACCTGGTGACAATGCTAAATAGTGACAGTGCACATGCTGACAGTGCTCACGGTGATAGTGCCCATGGTGACAGTGCCCACGGTGATAATGGGTATTATTACAGTGTTCATCGTGACAGAGCCCAAGGTGGCAGTGGCCATGGTGAGAGTGCCCACAATGAAAGTGCCCATGGTAAAAGTGCCGACAGTGACAGTGCCCATGGTGACACTTCTCACAGTGAATGTGCCCATGGGGACAGTTACCATGATGAGATTTCTCACGGTGATAGTGCCCGTTGTGACAGTGCTCACAGTGACAATGCCCATGGTGCCAGTGCCCATAGAGACATTCCGCACAGTCACATTTCTCACGGTGAAAGTGCCTATGGTGACACTGCACCTGGTGGCAGTGCAAAATGGTGACAGTGCCCATGGTGACATTGCTCATAGTGACTTTGCTTACAGTGATAGTCCTTACGGTGACAGTGTGCATGGTGACACTGCACACAGTTGCAGTGTTCATGGTGACAGTGTTCACGGTGATACTTTCCATGGTGATAGTGCCCATGGTGACACTGCACATGGTGGCAGTGATAAATGGTGACAGTGCCCCTGTTGACAGTTCTCATGGTGACAGTGCTCATGGTGACAACCCGTGCAGACTGTACTCATGGTGACAGTACTCACGGTGACAGTTCTCATGTTTGCAGTATCCATGGTGACAGTGCTCACAGTGATAGTGCCCATGGTGAGAGTGCCCATGATGACAGGACCCATGGTGCCATTGCCTATGGTGACAGTGCTCATGGTAACAGTGCCCAAGGTGACAGTGACCATGGTGAGAGTGCTCACACTGATGGTGCCCATGGTGACAGTGCTCACGGTGCCTGTCTACATTGTGCCAGTACCCATGGCGACAGTGCTCATGGTGACAGTGACCACAGTGAGAGTGCTCATAGTGATAGTGCTTACGGTAATAGTGCTCATGGTGACAATGCAAATGGTGACAATACCATGGTGACAGTACTCATGTTGAAAATACCCATGGTGGCAGTTCTCATAGCGACAGATCTCATGGTGACAGTGCTCATAATAGCAGTGCCCAGGTGCCAGTGCTCGTGGTGACAGTGCTAATGGTGACAGTGCTCTTGGTGGCAGTTCCCATCGGGACAATACTGATGGTGACGCTGTGAATTGTTACAGTGCCCATGGTAACCATGCTCACGGTGATAGTGCACATCGTGACAGTGCCTATGGTGGTAGTTCACCTGGTGACAGTGCTAAATAGTGACAGTGCACATGCTGACAGTGCTCACGGTGATAGTGCCCATGGTGACAGTGCACACGGTGATAATGGGCATTGTTACAGAGTTCATGGTGACAGCACATGGTGGCAGTGGCCATGGAGACAGTGCCCACAATGACAGTGCCCATGGTGACAGTCCCGACAGTGACAGTGCCCATGGTGACACTTCTCACGGTGACAAAGCCCATGGGGACAGTTAGCATGGTGAGATTTCTCACGGTGACAGTGCCCGTTGTGACAGTGCTCACAGTGACAATGCCCATGGTGCCCGTGCCCATAGAGTCATTCCGCACGGTCACATTTCTCACAGTGAAAGTGCCTATGGTGATATTAACCATGGTGACACTGCACATGGTGGCAGAGCAAAATGGTGACAGTGCCCATGGTGACATTGCTCATGGTGACTTTGCTTATGGTGATAGTCCTTACAGTGACAGTGCGCATGGTGACACTGCACACAGTGACAGTGTTCATGGTGACAGTGTTCACGGTGATAGTTCCCATGGTGAGATTGTCCATGGTAACAGTGCCCATAGTCACAATTCTCATGGTGTAGTGCTCACAGTGACAGTGCCCATGGTGTCATGCCCATGGTGACAGTGCTCATGGTGACAGTACTCATGTTGGCAGTGCCATAAATAACAGTGCTCATTGTGGCAGTGCTCATGGTGTCTGTGCTCATGGTGACAGTGCCCATGTTTACAGTGTTTATGGTGATAGATGTCACGGTGTCAGTGCCCACGGGGACATTGCCAAGGCTGACAAAGCCCAGGGTGATACTTCCCATTGGGACAGTGCCCACGGTGACAGTGCCCATGGTGACAGCGCCCAGTGTGACAAGGCTCATGGTGACAGTGCTCACGGTGACGGTGCCCATGGTGACAGTGCCGATGGTGAGAGTGCCATTAGTGACAGTGCTCATGGTGAAACCGCCCATGGAGACATCGCCCATGGTGATAGTGCTCATGGTGACAACCCCACGGTGACAGTGCCAATGTTGATAGTCCCCGTGGTGACAGGTCTTACATTGAATGTGACCATGGTGTCTGTGCTCATGGTGACAGTGCTCAAGGTTAGAGTCTCCATGTTGACAGTGCCGATGGTGACAATTCTCACGGTGACAGGGCCTATGGTGAAAATTCACATAGTGACAGTGTTCACGGTGACAGTGCCCATGGTGCTATTACCCATGGTGACAGTTCTCCTAGTGAAACAGCCCATGGTGACACTGCACATGGTGGCAGTGCAAAGTGGTGACAGTGCCCATGGTGATATTGCTCATGGTGACATTGCTTACGGTGATAGTGTGTATGGTGAAACTGCACACAGTGACATTGCTCATGGTGACAGTGTTCACGGCGTTAGTTCCTATCGTGACTGTGACCATGGGGACAGTGCCCATTGTCACAATTCTCATGGTGTAGTGCTCACGGTGACAGTGCCCATGGTGACAATACACAGGGTGACACTATTCATGGTGACATTGCTCATGGTGAGAGTGCCCGTGTTCACAACTGTCACGGTGATAGTTCCCATGGTGACAATACCCAGGGTAACAGAGCTGATGGTAAAAGTGTTCACGGTGACAGTGCCCATGATGACAGTACCTAAGGTGACAATTCCCATGGTGAGACTGCTCATAGACAGTGCCCATGGTGACAATACCCAGCATGTCCTGTCCATGGTGACAGTGATCATGGTGACACTTCTCATGAGGACAGTGCCATAAGTGACAGTGCTCATTGTGGCAGTGCTCATGGTGACCGTGCTCATGGTGACAGTGCCCATGGTGACAGTGCCTATGGTGATAGATATCATGGTGGCCGTGCCCAGGGTGACATTGCCCACGCTGACAAAGCCCATGGTGATACTTCCCATTGTGACAGTGCCAACGGTGGCCGAGCCCATGGTGACAGTGCCCAAGATCACAGTGTCCATGGTGAGAGTGCTAACGATGACTGTGCCCATGGTGACAGCACCCAGTGTGACAATGCCCATTGTGACAGTGCTCACGGTGACCATGCCGATGGTGATAGTGCCAATTGTGAGAGTGCTCACGGTGACACTGCCCATGGAGACACTGCCCATGGTGATAGTGCTCATCATGACAACCCCTCGGAGGCAGTGCCAATGGTGAGAGTCCCCGTGGTGACAGTTCTCACGGTGAAAGTGATCCTGTTGAAATTTCTCATGGTGACAGTGCTCAAGGTGATAGTCTCCATGTTGACAGTGCCCATGGTGACTGTTCTCACGGTGACAGTGCCTATGGTGATTATGCTCTTAGTGACAGTGCTCATGGTGACAGTGCCCATGGTGACAGTGACCACGGTGACTGTTCTCACCGTGGTAGTGCCCACGGTGACAGTGTTCATGATGACAGTCCGCATTAAGGCTGTGCCCGTGGTGACAGTGCTCATGGTGATAGTTCTCACGGTGATAGTACGCACGTTGTCAGTGCCAAAGGTGACAATACCCAGGTGATAGTAATCATGGTGAAAGTGCCCATGGTGGCAGTTCTCATACTGACAGTTCTGGTGACAGTGCTCATGGTGGCAGTGCTCGTGGTGACAGTGCTCTTGGTGACAGTGCTCATGGTGGCAGTGCCCATGGTGTGACTACCGATGGTGACACTGCCCATGGTGACACTGCACATGGTCATGGTGCATCTGGTGGCAGTGCAAATTAGTGAGAGTGCCCATGGTGATATTGCTCATGGTGATAGTGCCCATGGTGAGAGTGCCCATGGTTCCAGTGCTCATGGTGACAGTGCCCATTGTGACAGTGCCCCTGGTGACAGTGCACACCGTGAGAGTGCCCATGGTGTCTGTGCCCATGGTGACAGTTCTTATCATGAGAGTGTTCACGGTAGCAGTGTTCATGGTAATAGTGCTCACGGAGACATTGCCCACAATGAGAGTGCCCATGGTGAGAATACTGACTGTGACAGTGCCCATGATGACTTTTCTCTCTGCGACAGTTCCCACGGGGACAGTCAGCACGGTGAGATGTCTCACAGTGATAGTGCACATTGTTTCAGTGCTAATAGTGAAAAGACCCACGGCGCCAGTGCCCATCATGGCACTGCTCACGGTGATAGTTCTCACGGTGACAGTGCCCATGGTGATATTACCCATGGTGACAGTACTCAGTGATCAAGTGCTCATGGTGACAGTGCCTAAGGTGATAGTGCACATGGTGGCAGTGCAAAATGGTGACAGTGCCCATGGTGACATTGCTTAATGTGATAGTCCTTGTGGTGACATTGCGCATGGTGACATTGCCCACCATGACAGTGCTCTTGTTGACAGTGCTCATGGTGATAGTGCCAATGTTGGAAGTGCCCATCGTGAAAGTGCCCATGGTGACAGTTCTTATGATGAGAGTGGTCAGAGTGGCAGTGCTCATGGTGAAAGTGCCCATGGTGACAGAGCCCACGGTGACAGTGTCCATAGTTATAGTGTCCATGGTGACAGTCCTAACAGTGAAATTGTCCATGGGGACACTGCCCATGGTGAAAGTGCCCATGGTCACAACACCCACTGTGATAGTGCTCACGGTGAGAGTGGCCATGGTGACAGTGACCACGGTGACAGTTCTAATGGTGATACTGCCCATGATGACAGTGCTCATGGTGACAGTCCACATTGTGCCAGTGCCCAAGGTGACAGTGCTCATGGTGACAGTGCCCAAAGTCCCAATACCCATGGTGACAGTGCCCAGGCTGACAGTTCTCAAGGTGATAGTGCCCATGGTGACAGTGCACATGGTGATACAGAGAATGGGAACAGTGCTTATGGTGACAGTGGTCATGGTTGCAGTACCCATGGTGATAGTGCTGAAACTGACAGTGCCCTTGGGGATAGTGCTCATGGTGAGTGTGCTCGTGTTAATAGTGCCCATGGTGGCAGTTGCCATTGTGAAAGTGCTCATGATGACAGTGCCCATGTGGGTAGTTCCCATGGTGACAGTGCTCATGGTGATAGTGACCATTTTAACAGTGCACATGGTGGCTGTGCCCTTGGTGACAGTGCCCATGATGACAGTATTCATGGTGACAGTGCTCACGGTGATAGTGCCCATGGTGACAGTGCACATGGTGGTAGTGCACATGGTGGCAGTGAAAAATGGTGACAGTTCCCATGCTGACAGTTCTCATTGTTACAATGCACACGGTCACAACCAATGCTGACATTGCTCATGGTAGCTGTACCCGTGGTGACAGTGCTCATGGTGATAGTGCCCATGTTAACAGTGCCCATGGTGATACTGCCCATGGTGACAATGCCCATGATGACAGTGCCCATGGAGTCAGTGCCCACGGAGCCATTGCCTATGGTAACAGTGCTCACAGTGACAGTACCCATGGTAAGAGTGACCACGGTGAGAGTGCTCATGGTGATAGTGTCTATGGTGACAGATCACACTGTGACAGTCCACATTGTGCCAGTACCAATAGTGACAGTGCCCATGGTGACATTGTCCACGGTGAGAGTGCTCACGGTGCTAGTGCTCACAGTAATAGTGCTCATGGTGACAGTGCCGACAGTGACGGTGCTCACGGTGACAGTGCCTATGGTGATAGTGCCCATGGTGAGATTCCGCCCACTGATAGTGCCCATGGTGGCAGTTCCCATTGTGAAAGTGCTCATGATGACATTGCCCATGTTGGTAGTTCCCATGGTGACAGTGCTCTCATTGATAGTGACCTTGGTAACAGTGCACATGGTGGCCGTGCCCTTGGTGACAGTGCCAATGATGACAGTACTCATGGTGACAGTTCTCATGGTAATAGTTCCCATGGGGACAAGGCACAGGGTGGCAGTGAAAAATGGTGAAAGTGCCCATGTTGACAGTTCTCAGGGTGACAGTGCACACGGTGACAACCCATGCAGACAGTCCTCACAGTGACAGTTCTCATGGTTGCAGTACCCATGGTGACAATGTTCACAGTGATACTGCCCATGGTGGCAGTGCCCATGGTGACAGTGCCCATGGTGACACTGCCCATGATGACAGTGCCCATGGTGAAAGTTCCCACGGCGCCATTGCCTATGGTGACAGTGCTCATGGTAACAGTGCCCATGGTGACAGTGACCATGGTGAGAGTGCTCACACTGAGAGTGCCCATGGTGACAGGGTTCATGGTGCCAGTCTGCATTGTGCCAGTACCCATGGCGACAGTGGTCATGGTGACACTGACCACAGTGAGAGTGCTCACTGTGATAGAGCTCATGGTAATAATGCTCATGGTGACAGTGCAAATGGTGACAATACCCATGGTGACAGTACTCATGTTGAAAATACCCATGGTGGCAGTTCTCATGGTGACAGTGCTCATAGTAGCAGTGCCCAAGGTGGCAGTCCTCGTGGTGACAGTGCTAATGGTGACAGTGCTCTTGGTGGCAGTTCCCATGGGGACAGTACCGATGGTGACCCTGTGCATTGTTACAGTGCCCATGGTAACCGTGCTCACGGTGGTAGTGCACATCGTGACAGTGCCCATGGTGGTAGTTCACCTGGTGACAATGCTAAATAGTGACAGTGCACATGCTGACAGTGCTCACGGTGATAGTGCCCATGGTGACAGTGCCCACGGTGATAATGGGTATTATTACAGTGTTCATCGTGACAGAGCCCAAGGTGGCAGTGGCCATGGTGAGAGTGCCCACAATGAAAGTGCCCATGGTAAAAGTGCCGACAGTGACAGTGCCCATGGTGACACTTCTCACAGTGAATGTGCCCATGGGGACAGTTACCATGATGAGATTTCTCACGGTGATAGTGCCCGTTGTGACAGTGCTCACAGTGACAATGCCCATGGTGCCAGTGCCCATAGAGACATTCCGCACAGTCACATTTCTCACGGTGAAAGTGCCTATGGTGACACTGCACCTGGTGGCAGTGCAAAATGGTGACAGTGCCCATGGTGACATTGCTCATAGTGACTTTGCTTACAGTGATAGTCCTTACGGTGACAGTGTGCATGGTGACACTGCACACAGTTGCAGTGTTCATGGTGACAGTGTTCACGGTGATACTTTCCATGGTGATAGTGCCCATGGTGACACTGCACATGGTGGCAGTGATAAATGGTGACAGTGCCCCTGTTGACAGTTCTCATGGTGACAGTGCTCATGGTGACAACCCGTGCAGACTGTACTCATGGTGACAGTACTCACGGTGACAGTTCTCATGTTTGCAGTATCCATGGTGACAGTGCTCACAGTGATAGTGCCCATGGTGAGAGTGCCCATGATGACAGGACCCATGGTGCCATTGCCTATGGTGACAGTGCTCATGGTAACAGTGCCCAAGGTGACAGTGACCATGGTGAGAGTGCTCACACTGATGGTGCCCATGGTGACAGTGCTCACGGTGCCTGTCTACATTGTGCCAGTACCCATGGCGACAGTGCTCATGGTGACAGTGACCACAGTGAGAGTGCTCATAGTGATAGTGCTTACGGTAATAGTGCTCATGGTGACAATGCAAATGGTGACAATACCATGGTGACAGTACTCATGTTGAAAATACCCATGGTGGCAGTTCTCATAGCGACAGATCTCATGGTGACAGTGCTCATAATAGCAGTGCCCAGGTGCCAGTGCTCGTGGTGACAGTGCTAATGGTGACAGTGCTCTTGGTGGCAGTTCCCATCGGGACAATACTGATGGTGACGCTGTGAATTGTTACAGTGCCCATGGTAACCATGCTCACGGTGATAGTGCACATCGTGACAGTGCCTATGGTGGTAGTTCACCTGGTGACAGTGCTAAATAGTGACAGTGCACATGCTGACAGTGCTCACGGTGATAGTGCCCATGGTGACAGTGCACACGGTGATAATGGGCATTGTTACAGAGTTCATGGTGACAGCACATGGTGGCAGTGGCCATGGAGACAGTGCCCACAATGACAGTGCCCATGGTGACAGTCCCGACAGTGACAGTGCCCATGGTGACACTTCTCACGGTGACAAAGCCCATGGGGACAGTTAGCATGGTGAGATTTCTCACGGTGACAGTGCCCGTTGTGACAGTGCTCACAGTGACAATGCCCATGGTGCCCGTGCTCATAGAGTCATTCCGCACGGTCACATTTCTCACAGTGAAAGTGCCTATGGTGATATTAACCATGGTGACACTGCACATGGTGGCAGAGCAAAATGGTGACAGTGCCCATGGTGACATTGCTCATGGTGACTTTGCTTATGGTGATAGTCCTTACAGTGACAGTGCGCATGGTGACACTGCACACAGTGACAGTGTTCATGGTGACAGTGTTCACGGTGATAGTTCCCATGGTGAGATTGTCCATGGTAACAGTGCCCATAGTCACAATTCTCATGGTGTAGTGCTCACAGTGACAGTGCCCATGGTGTCATGCCCATGGTGACAGTGCTCATGGTGACAGTACTCATGTTGGCAGTGCCATAAATAACAGTGCTCATTGTGGCAGTGCTCATGGTGTCTGTGCTCATGGTGACAGTGCCCATGTTTACAGTGTTTATGGTGATAGATGTCACGGTGTCAGTGCCCACGGGGACATTGCCAAGGCTGACAAAGCCCAGGGTGATACTTCCCATTGGGACAGTGCCCACGGTGACAGTGCCCATGGTGACAGCGCCCAGTGTGACAAGGCTCATGGTGACAGTGCTCACGGTGACGGTGCCCATGGTGACAGTGCCGATGGTGAGAGTGCCATTAGTGACAGTGCTCATGGTGAAACCGCCCATGGAGACATCGCCCATGGTGATAGTGCTCATGGTGACAACCCCACGGTGACAGTGCCAATGTTGATAGTCCCCGTGGTGACAGGTCTTACATTGAATGTGACCATGGTGTCTGTGCTCATGGTGACAGTGCTCAAGGTTAGAGTCTCCATGTTGACAGTGCCGATGGTGACAATTCTCACGGTGACAGGGCCTATGGTGAAAATTCACATAGTGACAGTGTTCACGGTGACAGTGCCCATGGTGCTATTACCCATGGTGACAGTTCTCCTAGTGAAACAGCCCATGGTGACACTGCACATGGTGGCAGTGCAAAGTGGTGACAGTGCCCATGGTGATATTGCTCATGGTGACATTGCTTACGGTGATAGTGTGTATGGTGAAACTGCACACAGTGACATTGCTCATGGTGACAGTGTTCACGGCGTTAGTTCCTATCGTGACTGTGACCATGGGGACAGTGCCCATTGTCACAATTCTCATGGTGTAGTGCTCACGGTGACAGTGCCCATGGTGACAATACACAGGGTGACACTATTCATGGTGACATTGCTCATGGTGAGAGTGCCCGTGTTCACAACTGTCACGGTGATAGTTCCCATGGTGACAATACCCAGGGTAACAGAGCTGATGGTAAAAGTGTTCACGGTGACAGTGCCCATGATGACAGTACCTAAGGTGACAATTCCCATGGTGAGACTGCTCATAGACAGTGCCCATGGTGACAATACCCAGCATGTCCTGTCCATGGTGACAGTGATCATGGTGACACTTCTCATGAGGACAGTGCCATAAGTGACAGTGCTCATTGTGGCAGTGCTCATGGTGACCGTGCTCATGGTGACAGTGCCCATGGTGACAGTGCCTATGGTGATAGATATCATGGTGGCCGTGCCCAGGGTGACATTGCCCACGCTGACAAAGCCCATGGTGATACTTCCCATTGTGACAGTGCCAACGGTGGCCGAGCCCATGGTGACAGTGCCCAAGATCACAGTGTCCATGGTGAGAGTGCTAACGATGACTGTGCCCATGGTGACAGCACCCAGTGTGACAATGCCCATTGTGACAGTGCTCACGGTGACCATGCCGATGGTGATAGTGCCAATTGTGAGAGTGCTCACGGTGACACTGCCCATGGAGACACTGCCCATGGTGATAGTGCTCATCATGACAACCCCTCGGAGGCAGTGCCAATGGTGAGAGTCCCCGTGGTGACAGTTCTCACGGTGAAAGTGATCCTGTTGAAATTTCTCATGGTGACAGTGCTCAAGGTGATAGTCTCCATGTTGACAGT
This sequence comes from Mesoplodon mirus, assembly GCF_964341445.2. Classification (NCBI taxonomy): domain Eukaryota; kingdom Metazoa; phylum Chordata; class Mammalia; order Artiodactyla; family Ziphiidae; genus Mesoplodon; species Mesoplodon mirus. The sequence goes on from NW_028295650.1 coordinate 463,536, forward strand.
GCCCATGGTGACTGTTCTCACGGTGACAGTGCCTATGGTGATTATGCTCTTAGTGACAGTGCTCATGGTGACAGTGCCCATGGTGACAGTGACCACGGTGACTGTTCTCACCGTGGTAGTGCCCACGGTGACAGTGTTCATGATGACAGTCCGCATTAAGGCTGTGCCCGTGGTGACAGTGCTCATGGTGATAGTTCTCACGGTGATAGTACGCACGTTGTCAGTGCCAAAGGTGACAATACCCAGGTGATAGTAATCATGGTGAAAGTGCCCATGGTGGCAGTTCTCATACTGACAGTTCTGGTGACAGTGCTCATGGTGGCAGTGCTCGTGGTGACAGTGCTCTTGGTGACAGTGCTCATGGTGGCAGTGCCCATGGTGTGACTACCGATGGTGACACTGCCCATGGTGACACTGCACATGGTCATGGTGCATCTGGTGGCAGTGCAAATTAGTGAGAGTGCCCATGGTGATATTGCTCATGGTGATAGTGCCCATGGTGAGAGTGCCCATGGTTCCAGTGCTCATGGTGACAGTGCCCATTGTGACAGTGCCCCTGGTGACAGTGCACACCGTGAGAGTGCCCATGGTGTCTGTGCCCATGGTGACAGTTCTTATCATGAGAGTGTTCACGGTAGCAGTGTTCATGGTAATAGTGCTCACGGAGACATTGCCCACAATGAGAGTGCCCATGGTGAGAATACTGACTGTGACAGTGCCCATGATGACTTTTCTCTCTGCGACAGTTCCCACGGGGACAGTCAGCACGGTGAGATGTCTCACAGTGATAGTGCACATTGTTTCAGTGCTAATAGTGAAAAGACCCACGGCGCCAGTGCCCATCATGGCACTGCTCACGGTGATAGTTCTCACGGTGACAGTGCCCATGGTGATATTACCCATGGTGACAGTACTCAGTGATCAAGTGCTCATGGTGACAGTGCCTAAGGTGATAGTGCACATGGTGGCAGTGCAAAATGGTGACAGTGCCCATGGTGACATTGCTTAATGTGATAGTCCTTGTGGTGACATTGCGCATGGTGACATTGCCCACCATGACAGTGCTCTTGTTGACAGTGCTCATGGTGATAGTGCCAATGTTGGAAGTGCCCATCGTGAAAGTGCCCATGGTGACAGTTCTTATGATGAGAGTGGTCAGAGTGGCAGTGCTCATGGTGAAAGTGCCCATGGTGACAGAGCCCACGGTGACAGTGTCCATAGTTATAGTGTCCATGGTGACAGTCCTAACAGTGAAATTGTCCATGGGGACACTGCCCATGGTGAAAGTGCCCATGGTCACAACACCCACTGTGATAGTGCTCACGGTGAGAGTGGCCATGGTGACAGTGACCACGGTGACAGTTCTAATGGTGATACTGCCCATGATGACAGTGCTCATGGTGACAGTCCACATTGTGCCAGTGCCCAAGGTGACAGTGCTCATGGTGACAGTGCCCAAAGTCCCAATACCCATGGTGACAGTGCCCAGGCTGACAGTTCTCAAGGTGATAGTGCCCATGGTGACAGTGCACATGGTGATACAGAGAATGGGAACAGTGCTTATGGTGACAGTGGTCATGGTTGCAGTACCCATGGTGATAGTGCTGAAACTGACAGTGCCCTTGGGGATAGTGCTCATGGTGAGTGTGCTCGTGTTAATAGTGCCCATGGTGGCAGTTGCCATTGTGAAAGTGCTCATGATGACAGTGCCCATGTGGGTAGTTCCCATGGTGACAGTGCTCATGGTGATAGTGACCATTTTAACAGTGCACATGGTGGCTGTGCCCTTGGTGACAGTGCCCATGATGACAGTATTCATGGTGACAGTGCTCACGGTGATAGTGCCCATGGTGACAGTGCACATGGTGGTAGTGTACATGGTGGCAGTGAAAAATGGTGACAGTTCCCATGCTGACAGTTCTCATTGTTACAATGCACACGGTCACAACCGATGCTGACATTGCTCATGGTAGCTGTACCCGTGGTGACAGTGCTCATGGTGATAGTGCCCATGTTAACAGTGACCATGGTGACACTGCCCATGGTGACAATGCCCATGATGACAGTGCCCATGGAGTCAGTGCCCACGGAGCCATTGCCTATGGTAACAGTGCTCACAGTGACAGTACCCATGGTAACAGTGACCACGGTGAGAGTGCTCATGGTGATAGTGTCTATGGTGACAGATCACACTGTGACAGTCCACATTGTGCCAGTACCAATAGTGACAGTGCCCATGGTGACATTGACCACGGTGAGAGTGCTCACGGTGCTAGTGCTCACAGTAATAGTGCTCATGGTGACAGTGCCGACAGTGACGGTGCTCACGGTGACAGTGCCTATGGTGATAGTGCCCATGGTGAGATTCCGCCCACTGATAGTGGACATGGTGGCAGTTCCCATTGTGAAAGTGCTCATGATGACATTGCCCATGTTGGTAGTTCCCATGGTGAGAGTGCTCTCATTGATAGTGACCTTGGTAACAGTGCACATGGTGGCCGTGCCCTTGGTGACAGTGCCAATGATGACAGTACTCATGGTGACAGTTCTCATGGTAATAGTTCCCATGGGGACAAGGCACAGGGTGGCAGTGAAAAATGGTGAAAGTGCCCATGTTGACAGTTCTCAGGGTGACAGTGCACACGGTGACAACCCATGCAGACAGTCCTCACAGTGACAGTTCTCATGGTTGCAGTACCCATGGTGACAGTGTTCACAGTGATACTGCCCATGGTGGCAGTGCCCATGGTGACAGTGCCCATGGTGAAAGTTCCCACGGCGCCATTGCCTATGGTGACAGTGCTCATGGTAACAGTGCCCATGGTGACAGTGACCATGGTGAGAGTGCTCACACTGAGAGTGCCCATGGTGACAGGGTTCATGGTGCCAGTCCGCATTGTGCCAGTACCCATGGCGACAGTGGTCATGGTGACACTGACCACAGTGAGAGTGCTCACTGTGATAGAGCTCACGGTAATAGTGCTCATGGTGACAGTGCAAATGGTGACAATACCCATGGTGACAGTACTCATGTTGAAAATACCCATGGTGGCAGTTCTCATGGTGACAGCGCTCATAATAGCGGTGCCCAAGTTGGCAGTCCTGGTGGTGACAGTGATAATGGTGACAGTGCTCTTGGTGGCAGTTCCCATGGGGACAGTACCAATGGTGACCCTGTGCATTGTTACAGTGCCCATGGTAACCGTGCTCACGGTGGTAGTGCACATCGTGACAGTGCCCTTGGTGGTAGTTCACCTGGTGACAGTGCTAAATAGTGACAGTGCACATGCTGACAGTGCTCACGGTGATAGTGCCCATGGGGACAGTGCCCACGGTGATAATGGGTATTATTACAGTGTTCATCGTGACAGAGCCCAAGGTGGCAGTGGCCATGGTGACAGTGCCCACAATGACAGTGCCCATGGTAACAGTGCCGACAGTGACAGTGCCCATGGTGACACTTCTCAAAGTGAATGGGCCCATGGGGACAGTTACCATGATGAGATTTCTCACGGTGATAGTGCCCGTTGTGACAGCGCTCACAGTGACAATGCCCATAGTGCCAGTGCCCATAGAGACATTCCGCACGGTCACATTTCTCACGGTGAAAGTGCCTATGGTGACACTGCACGTGGTGGCAGTGCAAAATGGTGACAGTGCCCATGGTGACATTGCTCATAGTGACTTTGCTTACAGTGATAGTCCTTACGGTGACAGTGTGCATGGTGACACTGCACACAGTTGCAGTGTTTATGGTGACAGTGTTCACGGTGATACTTTCCATGGTGATAGTGCCCATGGTGACACTGCACATGGTGGCAGTGATAAATGGTGACAGTGCCCCTGTTGACAGTTCTCATGGTGAGAGTGCACATGGTGACAACCCGTGCAGACTGTACTCATGGTGACAGTACTCACGGTGACAGTTCTCATGTTTGCAGTATCCATGGTGACAGTGCTCACAGTGATAGTGCCCATGGTGAGAGTGCCAATGATGACAGGACCCATGGTGCCATTGCCTATGGTGACAGTGCTCATGGTAACAGTGCCCAAGGTGACAGTGACCATGGTGAGAGTGCTCACACTGATGGTGCCCATTGTGACAGTGCTTACGGTGCCTGTCTACATTGTGCCAGTACCCATGGCGACAGTGCTCATGGTGACAGTGACCACAGTGAGAGTGCTCATAGTGATAGTGCTTACGGTAATAGTGCTCATGGTGACAATGCAAATGGTGACAATACCATGGTGACAGTACTGATGTTGAAAATACCCATGGTGGCAGTTCTCATAGCGACAGATCTCATGGTGACAGTGCTCATAATAGCAGTGCCCAGGTGCCAGTGCTCGTGGTGACAGTGCTAATGGTGACAATGCTCTTGGTGGCAGTTCCCATCGGGACAATACTGATGGTGACGCTGTGCATTGTTACAGTGCCCATGGTAACCGTGCTCACGGTGATAGTGCACATCGTGACAGTGCCTATGGTGGTAGTTCACCTGGTGACAGTGCTAAATAGTGACAGTGCACATGCTGACAGAGCTCACGGTGATAGTGCCCATGGTGACAGTGCACACGGTGATAATGGGCATTGTTACAGAATTCATGGTGACAGCACATGGTGGCAGTGGCCATGGAGACAGTGCCCAGAATGACAGTGCCCATGGTGACAGTCCCGACAGTGACAGTGCCCATGGTGACACTTCTCACGGTGACAAAGCCCATGGGGACAGTTAGCATGGTGAGATTTCTCACGGTGACAGTGCCCGTTGTGACAGTGCTCACAGTGACAATGCCCATGGTGCCCGTGCCCATAGAGTCATTCCGCACGGTCACATTTCTCACAGTGAAAGTGCCTATGGTGATATTAACCATGGTGACACTGCACATGGTGGCAGAGCAAAATGGTGACAGTGCCCATGGTGACATTGCTCATGGTGACTTTGCTTATGGTGATAGTCCTTACAGTGACAGTGCGCATGGTGACACTGCACACAGTGACAGTGTTCATGGTGACAGTGTTCACGGTGATAGTTCCCATGGTGAGATTGTCCATGGTAACAGTGCCCATAGTCACAATTCTCATGGTGTAGTGCTCACAGTGACAGTGGCCATGGTGTCATGCCCATGGTGACAGTGCTCATGGTGACAGTACTCATGTTGGCAGTGCCATAAATAACAGTGCTCATTGTGGCAGTGCTCATGGTGTCTGTGCTCATGGTGACAGTGCCCATGTTTACAGTGTTTATGGTGATAGATGTCACGGTGTCAGTGCCCACGGGGACAGTGCCAAGGCTGACAAAGCCCAGGGTGATACTTCCCATTGGGACAGTGCCCACGGTGACAGTGCCCATGGTGACAGCGCCCAGTGTGACAAGGCTCATGGTGACAGTGCTCACGGTGACGGTGCCCATGGTGACAGTGCCGATGGTGAGAGTGCCATTAGTGACAGTGCTCATGGTGAAACTGCCCATGGAGACATCGCCCATGGTGATAGTGCTCATGGTGACAACCCCACGGTGACAGTGCCAATGTTGATAGTCCCCGTGGTGACAGGTCTTACATTGAATGTGACCATGGTGTCTGTGCTCATGGTGACAGTGCTCAAGGTTAGAGTCTCCATGTTGACAGTGCCGATGGTGACAATTCTCACGGTGACAGGGCCTATGGTGAAAATTCACATAGTGACAGTGTTCACGGTGACAGTGCCCATGGTGCTATTACCCATGGTGACAGTTCTCCTAGTGAAACAGCCCATGGTGACACTGCACATGGTGGCAGTGCAAAGTGGTGACAGTGCCCATGGTGATATTGCTCATGGTGACATTGCTTACGGTGATAGTGTGTATGGTGAAACTGCACACAGTGACATTGCTCATGGTGACAGTGTTCACGGCGTTAGTTCCTATCGTGACTGTGACCATGGGGACAGTGCCCATTGTCACAATTCTCATGGTGTAGTGCTCACGGTGACAGTGCCCATGGTGACAATACACAGGGTGACACTATTCATGGTGACATTGCTCATGGTGAGAGTGCCTGTGTTCACAACTGTCACGGTGATAGTTCCCATGGTGACAATACCCAGGGTAACAGAGCTGATGGTAAAAGTGTTCACGGTGACAGTGCCCATGATGACAGTACCTAAGGTGACAATTCCCATGGTGAGACTGCTCATAGACAGTGCCCATGGTGACAATACCCAGCGTGTCCTGTCCATGGTGACAGTGATCATGGTGACACTTCTCATGAGGACAGTGCCATAAGTGACAGTGCTCATTGTGGCAGTGCTCATGGTGACCGTGCTCATGGTGACAGTGCCCATGGTGACAGTGCCTATGGTGATAGATATCATGGTGGCCGTGCCCAGGGTGACATTGCCCACGCTGACAAAGCCCATGGTGATACTTCCCATTGTGACAGTGCCAACGGTGGCCGAGCCCATGGTGACAGTGCCCAAGATCACAGTGTCCATGGTGAGAGTGCTAACGATGACTGTGCCCATGGTGACAGCACCCAGTGTGACAATGCCCATTGTGACAGTGCTCACGGTGACCATGCCGATGGTGATAGTGCCAATTGTGAGAGTGCTCACGGTGACACTGCCCATGGAGACACTGCCCATGGTGATAGTGCTCATCATGACAACCCCTCGGAGGCAGTGCCAATGGTGAGAGTCCCCGTGGTGACAGTTCTCACGGTGAAAGTGATCCTGTTGAAATTTCTCATGGTGACAGTGCTCAAGGTGATAGTCTCCATGTTGACAGTGCCCATGGTGACTGTTCTCACGGTGACAGTGCCTATGGTGATTATGCTCTTAGTGACAGTGCTCATGGTGACAGTGCCCATGGTGACAGTGACCTCGGTGACTGTTCTCACCGTGGTAGTGCCCATGGTGACAGTGTTCATGATGACGGTCCGCATTAAGGCTGTGCCCGTGGTGACAGTGCTCATGGTGATAGTTCTCACGGTGATAGTACGCACGTTGTCAGTGCCAAAGGTGACAATACCCAGGTGATAGTAATCATGGTGAAAGTGCCCATGGTGGCAGTTCTCATACTGACAGTTCTGGTGACAGTGCTCATGGTGGCAGTGCTCGTGGTGACAGTGCTCTTGGTGACAGTGCTCATGGTGGCAGTGCCCATGGTGTGACTACCGATGGTGACACTGCCCATGGTGACACTGCACATGGTCATGGTGCATCTGGTGGCAGTGCAAATTAGTGAGAGTGCCCATGGTGATATTGCTCATGGTGATAGTGCCCATGGTGAGAGTGCCCATGGTTCCAGTGCTCATGGTGACAGTGCCCATTGTGACAGTGCCCCTGGTGACAGTGCACACCGTGAGAGTGTCCATGGTGTCTGTGCCCATGGTGACAGTTCTTATCATGAGAGTGTTCACGGTAGCAGTGTTCATGGTAATAGTGCTCACGGAGACATTGCCCACAATGAGAGTGCCCATGGTGAGAATACTGACTGTGACAGTGCCCATGATGACTTTTCTCTCTGCGACAGTTCCCACGGGGACAGTCAGCACGGTGAGATGTCTCACAGTGATAGTGCACATTGTTTCAGTGCTAATAGTGAAAAGACCCACGGCGCCAGTGCCCATCATGGCACTGCTCACGGTGATAGTTCTCACGGTGACAGTGCCCATGGTGATATTACCCATGGTGACAGTACTCAGTGATCAAGTGCTCATGGTGACAGTGCCTAAGGTGATAGTGCACATGGTGGCAGTGCAAAATGGTGACAGTGCCCATGGTGACATTGCTTAATGTGATAGTCCTTGTGGTGACATTGCGCATGGTGACATTGCCCACCATGACAGTGCTCTTGTTGACAGTGCTCATGGTGATAGTGCCAATGTTGGAAGTGCCCATCGTGAAAGTGCCCATGGTGACAGTTCTTATGATGAGAGTGGTCAGAGTGGCAGTGCTCATGGTGAAAGTGCCCATGGTGACAGAGCCCACGGTGACAGTGTCCATAGTTATAGTGTCCATGGTGACAGTCCTAACAGTGAAATTGTCCATGGGGACACTGCCCATGGTGAAAGTGCCCATGGTCACAACACCCACTGTGATAGTGCTCACGGTGAGAGTGGCCATGGTGACAGTGACCACGGTGACAGTTCTAATGGTGATACTGCCCATGATGACAGTGCTCATGGTGACAGTCCACATTGTGCCAGTGCCCAAGGTGACAGTGCTCATGGTGACAGTGCCCAAAGTCCCAATACCCATGGTGACAGTGCCCAGGCTGACAGTTCTCAAGGTGATAGTGCCCATGGTGACCGTGCACATGGTGATACAGAGAATGGGAACAGTGCTTATGGTGACAGTGGTCATGGTTGCAGTACCCATGGTGATAGTGCTGAAACTGACAGTGCCCTTGGGGATAGTGCTCATGGTGAGTGTGCTCGTGTTAATAGTGCCCATGGTGGCAGTTCCCATTGTGAAAGTGCTCATGATGACAGTGCCCATGTGGGTAGTTCCCATGGTGACAGTGCTCATGGTGATAGTGACCATTTTAACAGTGCACATGGTGGCTGTGCCCTTGGTGACAGTGCCCATGATGACAGTATTCATGGTGACAGTGCTCACGGTGATAGTGCCCATGGTGACAGTGCACATGGTGGTAGTGCACATGGTGGCAGTGAAAAATGGTGACAGTTCCCATGCTGACAGTTCTCATTGTGACAATGCACACGGTCACAACCGATGCTGACATTGCTCATGGTAGCTGTACCCGTGGTGACAGTGCTCATGGTGATAGTGCCCATGTTAACAGTGCCCATGGTGACACTGCCCATGGTGACAATGCCCATGATGACAGTGCCCATGGAGTCAGTGCCCACGGAGCCATTGCCTATGGTAACAGTGCTCACAGTGACAGTACCCATGGTAACAGTGACCACGGTGAGAGTGCTCATGGTGATAGTGTCTATGGTGACAGATCACACTGTGACAGTCCACATTGTGCCAGTACCAATAGTGACAGTGCCCATGGTGACATTGTCCACGGTGAGAGTGCTCACGGTGCTAGTGCTCACAGTAATAGTGCTCATGGTGACAGTGCCGACAGTGACGGTGCTCACGGTGACAGTGCCTATGGTGATAGTGCCCATGGTGAGATTCCGCCCACTGATAGTGCCCATGGTGGCAGTTCCCATTGTGAAAGTGCTCATGATGACATTGCCCATGTTGGTAGTTCCCATGGTGACAGTGCTCTCATTGATAGTGACCTTGGTAACAGTGCACATGGTGGCCGTGCCCTTGGTGACAGTGCCAATGATGACAGTACTCATGGTGACAGTTCTCATGGTAATAGTTCCCATGGGGACAAGGCACAGGGTGGCAGTGAAAAATGGTGAAAGTGCCCATGTTGACAGTTCTCAGGGTGACAGTGCACACGGTGACAACCCATGCAGACAGTCCTCACAGTGACAGTTCTCATGGTTGCAGTACCCATGGTGACAGTGTTCACAGTGATACTGCCCATGGTGGCAGTGCCCATGGTGACAGTGCCCATCGTGAAAGTTCCCACGGCGCCATTGCCTATGGTGACAGTGCTCATGGTAACAGTGCCCATGGTGACAGTGACCATGGTGAGAGTGCTCACACTGAGAGTGCCCATGGTGACAGGGTTCATGGTGCCAGTCCGCATTGTGCCAGTACCTATGGCGACAGTGGTCATGGTGACACTGACCACAGTGAGAGTGCTCACTGTGATAGAGCTCACGGTAATAGTGCTCATGGTGACAGTGCAAATGGTGACAATACCCATGGTGACAGTACTCATGTTGAAAATACCCATGGTGGCAGTTCTCATGGTGAGAGTGCTCATAATAGCAGTGCCCAAGTTGGCAGTCCTGGTGGTGACAGTGATAATGGTGACAGTGCTCTTGGTGGCAGTTCCCATGGGGACAGTACCGATGGTGACCCTGTGCATTGTTACAGTGCCCATGGTAACCGTGCTCACGGTGGTAGTGCACATCGTGACAGTGCCCTTGGTGGTAGTTCACCTGGTGACAGTGCTAAATAGTGACAGTGCACATGCTGACAGTGCTCACGGTGATAGTGCCCATGGGGACAGTGCCCACGGTGATAATGGGTATTATTACAGTGTTCATCGTGACAGAGCCCAAGGTGGCAGTGGCCATGGTGACAGTGCCCACAATGACAGTGCCCATGGTAACAGTGCCGACAGTGACAGTGCCCATGGTGACACTTCTCACAGTGAATGGGCCCATGGGGACAGTTACCATGATGAGATTTCTCACGGTGATAGTGCCCGTTGTGACAGCGCTCACAGTGACAATGCCCATGGTGCCAGTGCCCATAGAGACATTCCGCACGGTCACATTTCTCACGGTGAAAGTGCCTATGGTGACACTGCACGTGGTGGCAGTGCAAAATGGTGACAGTGCCCATGGTGACATTGCTCATAGTGACTTTGCTTACAGTGATAGTCCTTACGGTGACAGTGTGCATGGTGACACTGCACACAGTTGCAGTGTTTATGGTGACAGTGTTCACGGTGATACTTTCCATGGTGATAGTGCCCATGGTGACACTGCACATGGTGGCAGTGATAAATGGTGACAGTGCCCCTGTTGACAGTTCTCATGGTGAGAGTGCACATGGTGACAACCCGTGCAGACTGTACTCATTGTGACAGTACTCACGGTGACAGTTCTCATGTTTGCAGTATCCATGGTGACAGTGCTCACAGTGATAGTGCCCATGGTGAGAGTGCCCATGATGACAGGGCCCATGGTGCCATTGCCTATGGTGACAGTGCTCATGGTAACAGTGCCCAAGGTGACAGTGACCATGGTGAGAGTGCTCACACTGATGGTGCCCATGGTGACAGTGCTCACGGTGCCTGTCTACATTGTGCCAGTACCCATGGCGACAGTGCTCATGGTGACAGTGACCACAGTGAGAGTGCTCATAGTGATAGTGCTTACGGTAATAGTGCTCATGGTGACAATGCAAATGGTGACAATACCATGGTGACAGTACTCATGTTGAAAATACCCATGGTGGCAGTTCTCATAGCGACAGATCTCATGGTGACAGTGCTCATAATAGCAGTGCCCAGGTGCCAGTGCTCGTGGTGACAGTGCTAATGGTGACAGTGCTCTTGGTGGCAGTTCCCATCGGGACAATACTGATGGTGACGCTGTGAATTGTTACAGTGCCCATGGTAACCGTGCTCACGGTGATAGTGCACATCGTGACAGTGCCTATGGTGGTAGTTCACCTGGTGACAGTGCTAAATAGTGACAGTGCACATGCTGACAGTGCTCACGGTGATAATGCCCATGGTGACAGTGCACACGGTGATAATGGGCATTGTTACAGAGTTCATGGTGACAGCACATGGTGGCAGTGGCCATGGAGACAGTGCCCACAATGACAGTGCCCATGGTGACAGTCCCGACAGTGACAGTGCCCATCGTGACACTTCTCACGGTGACAGTGCCCATGGGGACAGTTAGCATGGTGAGATTTCTCACGGTGACAGTGCCCGTTGTGACAGTGCTCACAGTGACAATGCCCATGGTGCCCGTGCCCATAGAGTCATTCCGCACGGTCACATTTCTCACAGTGAAAGTGCCTATGGTGATATTAACCATGGTGACACTGCACATGGTGGCAGAGCAAAATGGTGACAGTGCCCATGGTGACATTGCTCATGGTGACTTTGCTTATGGTGATAGTCCTTACAGTGACAGTGCGCATGGTGACACTGCACACAGTGACAGTGTTCATGGTGACAGTGTTCACGGTGATAGTTCCCATGGTGAGATTGTCCATGGTAACAGTGCCCATAGTCACAATTCTCATGGTGTAGTGCTCACAGTGACAGTGCCCATGGTGTCATGCCCATGGTGACAGTGCTCATGGTGACAGTACTCATGTTGGCAGTGCCATAAATAACAGTGCTCATTGTGGCAGTGCTCATGGTGTCTGTGCTCATGGTGACAGTGCCCATGTTTACAGTGTTTATGGTGATAGATGTCACGGTGTCAGTGCCCACGGGGACAGTGCCAAGGCTGACAAAGCCCAGGGTGATACTTCCCATTGGGACAGTGCCCACGGTGACAGTGCCCATGGTGACAGCGCCCAGTGTGACAAGGCTCATGGTGACAGTGCTCACGGTGACGGTGCCCATGGTGACAGTGCCGATGGTGAGAGTGCCATTAGTGACAGTGCTCATGGTGAAACTGCCCATGGAGACATCGCCCATGGTGATAGTGCTCATGGTGACAACCCCACGGTGACAGTGCCAATGTTGATAGTCCCCGTGGTGACAGGTCTTACATTGAATGTGACCATGGTGTCTGTGCTCATGGTGACAGTGCTCAAGGTTAGAGTCTCCATGTTGACAGTGCCGATGGTGACAATTCTCACGGTGACAGGGCCTATGGTGAAAATTCACATAGTGACAGTGTTCACGGTGACAGTGCCCATGGTGCTATTACCCATGGTGACAGTTCTCCTAGTGAAACAGCCCATGGTGACTCTGCACATGGTGGCAGTGCAAAGTGGTGACAGTGCCCATGGTGATATTGCTCATGGTGACATTGCTTACGGTGATAGTGTGTATGGTGAAACTGCACACAGTGACATTGCTCATGGTGACAGTGTTCACGGCGTTAGTTCCTATCGTGACTGTGACCATGGGGACAGTGCCCATTGTCACAATTCTCATGGTGTAGTGCTCACGGTGACAGTGCCCATGGTGACAATACACAGGGTGACACTATTCATGGTGACATTGCTCATGGTGAGAGTGCCCATGTTCACAACTGTCACGGTGATAGTTCCCATGGTGACAATACCCAGGGTAACAGAGCTGATGGTAAAAGTGTTCACGGTGACAGTGCCCATGATGACAGTACCTAAGGTGACAATTCCCATGGTGAGACTGCTCATAGACAGTGCCCATGGTGACAATACCCAGCGTGTCCTGTCCATGGTGACAGTGATCATGGTGACACTTCTCATGAGGACAGTGCCATAAGTGACAGTGCTCATTGTGGCAGTGCTCATGGTGACCGTGCTCATGGTGACAGTGCCCATGGTGACAGTGCCTATGGTGATAGATATCATGGTGGCCGTGCCCAGGGTGACATTGCCCACGCTGACAAAGCCCATGGTGATACTTCCCATTGTGACAGTGCCAACGGTGGCCGAGCCCATGGTGACAGTGCCCAAGATCACAGTGTCCATGGTGAGAGTGCTAACGATGACTGTGCCCATGGTGACAGCACCCAGTGTGACAATGCCCATTGTGACAGTGCTCACGGTGACCATGCCGATGGTGATAGTGCCAATTGTGAGAGTGCTCACGGTGACACTGCCCATGGAGACACTGCCCATGGTGATAGTGCTCATCATGACAACCCCTCGGAGGCAGTGCCAATGGTGAGAGTCCCCGTGGTGACAGTTCTCACGGTGAAAGTGATCCTGTTGAAATTTCTCATGGTGACAGTGCTCAAGGTGATAGTCTCCATGTTGACAGTGCCCATGGTGACTGTTCTCACGGTGACAGTGCCTATGGTGATTATGCTCTTAGTGGCAGTGCTCATGGTGACAGTGCCCATGGTGACAGTGACCACGGTGACTGTTCTCACCGTGGTAGTGCCCATGGTGACAGTGTTCATGATGACAGTCCGCATTAAGGCTGTGCCCGTGGTGACAGTGCTCATGGTGATAGTTCTCACGGTGATAGTACGCACGTTGTCAGTGCCAAAGGTGACAATACCCAGGTGATAGTAATCATGGTGAAAGTGCCCATGGTGGCAGTTCTCATACTGACAGTTCTGGTGACAGTGCTCATGGTGGCAGTGCTCGTGGTGACAGTGCTCTTGGTGACAGTGCTCATGGTGGCAGTGCCCATGGTGTGACTACCGATGGTGACACTGCCCATGGTGACACTGCACATGGTCATGGTGCATCTGGTGGCAGTGCAAATTAGTGAGAGTGCCCATGGTGATATTGCTCATGGTGATAGTGCCCATGGTGAGAGTGCCCATGGTTCCAGTGCTCATGGTGACAGTGCCCATTGTGACAGTGCCCCTGGCGACAGTGCACACCGTGAGAGTGCCCATGGTGTCTGTGCCCATGGTGACAGTTCTTATCATGAGAGTGTTCACGGTAGCAGTGTTCATGGTAATAGTGCTCACGGAGACATTGCCCACAATGAGAGTGCCCATGGTGAGAATACTGACTGTGACAGTGCCCATGATGACTTTTCTCTCTGCGACAGTTCCCACGGGGACAGTCAGCACGGTGAGATGTCTCACAGTGATAGTGCACATTGTTTCAGTGCTAATAGTGAAAAGACCCACGGCGCCAGTGCCCATCATGGCACTGCTCACGGTGATAGTTCTCACGGTGACAGTGCCCATGGTGATATTACCCATGGTGACAGTACTCAGTGATCAAGTGCTCATGGTGACAGTGCCTAAGGTGATAGTGCACATGGTGGCAGTGCAAAATGGTGACAGTGCCCATGGTGACATTGCTTAATGTGATAGTCCTTTTGGTGACATTGCACATGGTGACATTGCCCACCATGACAGTGCTCTTGTTGACAGTGCTCATGGTGATAGTGCCAATGTTGGAAATGCCCATTGTGAAAGTGCCCATGGTGACAGTTCTTATGATGAGAGTGGTCAGAGTGGCAGTGCTCATGGTGAAAGTGCCCATGGTGACAGAGCCCACGGTGACAGTGTCCATAGTTATAGTGTCCATGGTGACAGTACTAACAGTGAAATTGTCCATGGGGACACTGCCCATGGTGAAAGTGCCCATGGTCACAACACTCACGGTGATAGTGCTCACGGTGAGAGTGGCCATGGTAACAGTGACCACGGTGACAGTTCTAATGGTGATACTGCCCATGATGACAGTGCTCATGGTGACAGTCCACATTGTGCCAGTGCCCAAGGTGACAGTGCTCATGGTGACAGTGCCCAAAGTCCCAATACCCATGGTGACAGTGCCCAGGCTGACAGTTCTCAAGGTGATAGTGCCCATGGTGACAGTGCCCATGGTGATACAGAGAATGGGGACAGTGCTTATGGTGACAGTGGTCATGGTTGCAGTACCCATGGTGATAGTGCTGAAACTGACAGTGCCCTTGGGGATAGTGCCCATGGTGAGTGTGCTCGTGTTAATAGTGCCCATGGTGGCAGTTCCCATTGTGAAAGTGCTCATGATGACAGTGCCCATGTGGGTAGTTCCCATGGTGACAGTGCTCATGGTGATAGTGACCATGTTAACAGTGCACATGGTGGCTGTGCCCTTGGTGACAGTGCCCATGATGACAGTATTCATGGTGACAGTGCTCACGGTGATAGTGCCCATGGTGACAGTGCACATAGTGGTAGTGCACATGGTGGCAGTGAAAAATGGTGACAGTTCCCATGCTGACAGTTCTCATTGTGACAATGCACACGGTCACAACCGATGCTGACACTGCTCATGGTAGCTGTACCCGTGGTGACAGTGCTCATGGTGATAGTGCCCATGTTAACAGTGCCCATGGTGACACTGCCCATGGTGACAATGCCCATGATAACAGTGCCCATGGAGTCAGTGCCCACGGAGCCATTGCCTATGGTAACAGTGCTCACAGTGACAGGACCCATGGTAACAGTGACCACGGTGAGAGTGCTCATGGTGATAGTGTCTATGGTGACAGATCACACTGTGACAGTCCGCATTGTGCCAATACCAATAGTGACAGTGCCCATGGTGACATTGACCACGGTGAGAGTGCTCACGGTGCTAGTGCTCACAGTAATAGTGCTCATGGTGGCAGTGCCGACTGTGACGGTGCTCACGGTGATAGTGCCTATGGTGATAGTGCCCATGGTGAGAGTCTGCCCATTGATTGTGCCCATGGTGGCAGTTCCCATTGTGAAAGTGCAATGATGACATTGCCCATGTTGGTAGTTCCCATGGTGACAGTGCTCACGGTGATAGTGACCTTGGTAACTGTGCACATGGTGGCCGTGCCCTTGGTGACAGTGCCAATGATGACAGTACTCATGGTGACAGTTCTCATGGTAATAGTTCCCATGGGGACAAGGCACAGGTTGGCAGTGAAAAATGGTGAAAGTGCCCATGTTGACAGTTCTCAGGGTGACAGTGCACACGGTGACAACCCATGCAGACAGTCCTCACGGTGACAGTTCTCATGGTTGCAGTACACATGGTGACAGTGCTCACAGTGATATTGCCCATGGTGGCAGTGCCCATGGTGACAGTGCCCATGGTGACACTGCCCATGATGACAGTGCCCATGGTGAAAGTTCCCACGGCGCCATTGCCTATGGTGACAGTGCTCATGGTAACAGTGCCCATGGTGACAGTGACCATGGTGAGAGTGCTCACACTGAGAGTGCCCATGGTGACAGGGCTCATGGTGCCAGTCCGCATTGTGCCAGTACCCATGGCGACAGTGGTCCTGGTGACACTGACCACAGTGACAGTGCTCACTGTGATAGAGCTCACGGTATTAGTGCTCATGGTGACAGTGCAAATGGTGACAATACCCATGGTGACAGTACTCATGTTGAAAATACCCATGGTGGCCGTTCTCATGGTGACAGTGCTCATAATAGCAGTGCCCAAGGTGGCAGTCCTCGTGGTGACAGTGCTAATGGTGACAGTGCTCTTGGTGGCAGTTCCCATGGGGACAGTACCGATGGTGACCCTGTGCATTGTTACAGTGCCCATGGTAACCGTGCTCACGGTGGTAGTGCACATCGTGACAGTGCCCATGGTGGTAGTTCACCTGGTGACAGTGCTAAATAGTGACAGTGCACATGCTGACAGTGCTCACGGTGATAGTGCCCATGGTGAGAGTGCCCACGGTGATAATGGGTATTATTACAGTGTTCATCGTGACAGAGCCCAAGGTGGCAGTGGCCATGGTGAGAGTGCCCACAATGAAAGTGCCCATGGTAAAAGTGCCGACAGTGACAGTGCCCATGGTGACACTTCTCACAGTGAATGTGCCCATGGGGACAGTTACCATGATGAGATTTCTCACGGTGATAGTGCCCGTTGTGACAGTGCTCACAGTGACAATGCCCATGGTGCCAGTGCCCATAGAGACATTCCGCACAGTCACATTTCTCACGGTGAAAGTGCCTATGGTGACACTGCACCTGGTGGCAGTGCAAAATGGTGACAGTGCCCATGGTGACATTGCTCATAGTGACTTTGCTTACAGTGATAGTCCTTACGGTGACAGTGTGCATGGTGACACTGCACACAGTTGCAGTGTTTATGGTGACAGTGTTCACGGTGATACTTCCCATGGTGATAGTGCCCATGGTGACACTGCACATGGTGGCAGTGATAAATGGTGACAGTGCCCCTGTTGACAGTGCACATGGTGACAACCCGTGCAGACTGTACTCATGGTGACAGTACTCACGGTGACAGTTCTCATGTTTGCAGTATCCATGGTGACAGTGCTCACAGTGATAGTGCCCATGGTGAGAGTGCCCATGATGACAGGACCCATGGTGCCATTGCCTATGGTGACAGTGCTCATGGTAACAGTGCCCAAGGTGACAGTGACCATGGTGAGAGTGCTCACACTGATGGTGCCCATGGTGACAGTGCTCACGGTGCCTGTCTACATTGTGCCAGTACCCATGGCGACAGTGCTCATGGTGACAGTGACCACAGTGAGAGTGCTCATAGTGATAGTGCTTACGGTAATAGTGCTCATGGTGACAATGCAAATGGTGACAATACCATGGTGACAGTACTCATGTTGAAAATACCCATGGTGGCAGTTCTCATAGCGACAGATCTCATGGTGACAGTGCTCATAATAGCAGTGCCCAGGTGCCAGTGCTCGTGGTGACAGTGCTAATGGTGACAGTGCTCTTGGTGGCAGTTCCCATCGGGACAATACTGATGGTGACGCTGTGAATTGTTACAGTGCCCATGGTAACCGTGCTCACGGTGATAGTGCACATCGTGACAGTGCCTATGGTGGTAGTTCACCTGGTGACAGTGCTAAATAGTGACAGTGCACATGCTGACAGTGCTCACGGTGATAGTGCCCATGGTGACAGTGCACACGGTGATAATGGGCATTGTTACAGAGTTCATGGTGACAGCACATGGTGGCAGTGGCCATGGAGACAGTGCCCACAATGACAGTGCCCATGGTGACAGTCCCGACAGTGACAGTGCCCATGGTGACACTTCTCACGGTGACAGTGCCCATGGGGACAGTTAGCATGGTGAGATTTCTCACGGTGACAGTGCCCGTTGTGACAGTGCTCACAGTGACAATGCCCATGGTGCCCGTGCCCATAGAGTCATTCCGCACGGTCACATTTCTCACAGTGAAAGTGCCTATGGTGATATTAACCATGGTGACACTGCACATGGTGGCAGAGCAAAATGGTGACAGTGCCCATGGTGACATTGCTCATGGTGACTTTGCTTATGGTGATAGTCCTTACAGTGACAGTGCGCATGGTGACACTGCACACAGTGACAGTGTTCATGGTGACAGTGTTCACGGTGATAGTTCCCATGGTGAGATTGTCCATGGTAACAGTGCCCATAGTCACAATTCTCATGGTGTAGTGCTCACAGTGACAGTGCCCATGGTGTCATGCCCATGGTGACAGTGCTCATGGTGACAGTACTCATGTTGGCAGTGCCATAAATAACAGTGCTCATTGTGGCAGTGCTCATGGTGTCTGTGCTCATGGTGACAGTGCCCATGTTTACAGTGTTTATGGTGATAGATGTCACGGTGTCAGTGCCCACGTGGACAGTGCCAAGGCTGACAAAGCCCAGGGTGATACTTCCCATTGGGACAGTGCCCACGGTGACAGTGCCCATGGTGACAGCGCCCAGTGTGACAAGGCTCATGGTGACAGTGCTCACGGTGACGGTGCCCATGGTGACAGTGCCGATGGTGAGAGTGCCATTAGTGACAGTGCTCATGGTGAAACTGCCCATGGAGACATCGCCCATGGTGATAGTGCTCATGGTGACAACCCCACGGTGACAGTGCCAATGTTGATAGTCCCCGTGGTGACAGGTCTTACATTGAATGTGACCATGGTGTCTGTGCTCATGGAGACAGTGCTCAAGGTTAGAGTCTCCATGTTGACAGTGCCGATGGTGACAATTCTCACGGTGACAGGGCCTATGGTGAAAATTCTCATAGTGACAGTGTTCACGGTGACACTGCCCATGGTGCTATTACCCATGGTGACAGTTCTCATAGTGAAACTGCCCATGGTGACACTGCACATGGTGGCAGTGCAAAATGGTGACAGTGCCCATGGTGATATTGCTCATGGTGACATTGCTTACGGTGATAGTGTGTATGGTGAAACTGCACACAGTGACATTGCTCATGGTGACAGTGTTCACGGTGTTAGTTCCTATCGTGAATGTAACCATGGGGACAGTGCCCATTGTCACAATTCTCATGGTGTAGTGCTCACGGTGACAGTGCCCATAGTGACAATACACAGGGTGACAGTATTCATGGTGACATTGCTCATGGTGAGAGTGCCCATGTTCACAACTGTCACGGTGATAGTTCCCATGGTGACAATACCCAGGGTAACAGAGCTGATGGTAAAAGTGTTCACGGTGACAGTGCCCATGGTGACAGTACCTAAGGTGACAATTCCCATGGTGAGACTGCTCATAGACAGTGCCCATGGTGACAATACCCAGCGGGTCCTGTCCATGGTGACATTGATCATGGTGACACTTCTCATGAGGACAGTGCCATAAGTGACAATGCTCATTGTGGCAGTGCTCATGGTGACTGTGCTCATGGTGACAGTGCCCATGGTGACAGTGCCTATGGTGATAGATATCATGGTGGCCGTGCCCAGGGTGACATTGCCCACGCTGACAAAGCCCATGGTGATACTTCCCATTGTGACAGTGTCCACGGTGGCAGAGCTCATGGTGACAGTGCCCAAGATCACAGTGCCCATGGTGAGAGTGCTAACGGTGACTGTGCCCATGGTGACAGCACCCAGTGTGACAATGCCCATTGTGACAGTGCTCACGGTGACCATGCCAATGGTGATAGTGCCAATAGTGAGAGTGCTCACGGTGACACTGCCCATGGAGACACTGCCCATGGTGATAGTGCTCATCATGACAACCCCTCGGAGGCAGTGCCAAAGGTGAGAGTCCCCGTGGTGACAGTTCTCACGGTGAAAGTGATCCTGTTGAAATTGCTCATGGTGACAGTGCTCATGGTGACAGTGCTCAAGGTGATAGTCTCCATGTTGACAGTGTCCATGGTGACTGTTCTCACGGTGACAGTGCCTATGGTGATTTTGCTCTTAGGGGCAGTGCTCATGGTGACAGTGCCCATGGTGACAGTGAACACGGTGACTGTTCTCACCGTGGTAGTGCCCATGGTGACAGTGTTCATGATGACAGTCCGCATTAAGGCTGTGCCCATGGTGACAGTGCTCATGGTGATAGTTCTCACGGTGATAGTACGCACGTTGACAGTGCCAAAGGTGACAATACTCAGGTGATAGTTATCATGGTGAAAGTGCACATGGTGGCAGTTCTCATACTGACAGTTCTTGTGACAGTGCTCATGGTGGCAGTGCTCGTGGTAACAGTGCTCTTGGTGACAGTGCTCATGGTGGCAGTGCCCATGGTGAGACTCCCGATGGTGACCCTGCCCATGGTGACACTGCACATGGTCATGGTTCATCTGATGGCAGTGCAAAATTGTGAGAGTGCCCATGATGATATTGCTCATGGTGATAGTGCCCATGGTGAGAGTGCCCATGGTTCCAGTGCGCATGGTGACATTGCCCATTCTGACAGTGGCCCTGGTGACAGTGCACACCGTGAGAGTGCCCATGGTGTCTGTGCCCATGGTGACAGTTCTTATCATGAGAGTGTTCACGGTAGCAGTGTTCATGGTAATAGTGCTCACGGAGACATTGCCCACAATGAGAGTGCCCATGGTGAGAATACTGACTGTGACAGTGCCCATGATGACTTTTCTCTCTGCGACAGTGCCCATGGGGACATGTAGCCCGGTGAGATATCTCACAGTGATAGTGCACATTGTTTCAGTGCTAATAGTGAAAAGACCCACGGCGCCAGTGCCCATCATGGCATTGCTCACGGTGATAGTTCTCACGGTGACAGTGCCCATGGTGATATTGCTTAATGTGATAGTCCTTGTGGTGACATTGCACATGGTGACATTGCCCACCATGACAGTGCTCTTGTTGACAGTGCTCATGGTGATAGTGCAATGTTGGAAGTGCCCATCGAGAAAGTGCCCATGGTGACAGTTCTTATGATGAGAGTGGTCAGAGTGGCAGTGCTCATGGTGAAAGTGCCCATGGTGACAGAGCCCACGGTGACAGTGTCCATAGTTATAGTGTCCAAGGTGACAGTCCTAACATTGAAATTGTCCATGGGGACACTGCCCATGGTGAAAGTGCCCATGGTCAAAACACTCACGGTGATTGTGCTCACGGTGAGAGTGGCCATGGTGACAGTGACCACGGTGACAGTTCTAATGGTGATACTGCCCATGATGACAGTGCTCATGGTGACAGTCCACATTGTGCCAGTGCCCAAGGTGACAGTGGTCATGGTGACACTGACCACATTGAGAGTGCTCACTGTGATAGAGCTCATGGTAATAGTGCTCATGGTGACAGTGCAAATGGTGACAATACCCATGGTGACAGTACTCATGTTGAAAATACCCATGGTGGCAGTTCTCATGGTGACAGTGCTCATAATAGCAGTGCCCAAGTTGGCAGTCCTCGTGGTGACAGTGCTAATGGTGACAGTGCTCTTGGTGGCAGTTCCCATGAGGACAGTACCGATGGTGACCCTGTGCATTGTTACAGTGCCCATGGTAACCGTGCTCACGGTGGTAGTGCACATCGTGACAGTGTCCATGGTGGTAGTTCACCTGGTGACAATGCTAAATAGTGACAGTGCACATGCTGACAGTGCTCACGGCGATACTGCCCATGGTGACATTGCCCACGGTGATAATGGGTATTATTACAGTGTTCATCGTGACAGAGCCCAAGGTGGCAGTGGCCATGGTGACAGTGCCCACAATGACAGTGCCCATGGTAACAGTGCCGACAGTGACAGTGCCCATGGTGACACTTCTCACAGTGAATGTGCCCAGGGGGACAGTTCCCATGATGAGATTTCTCACGGTGATAGTGCCCGTTGTGACAGCGCTCACAGTGACAATGCCCATGGTGCCAGTGCCCATAGAGACATTCCGCACGGTCACATTTCTCACGGTGAAAGTGCCTATGGTGACACTGCACCTGGTGGCAGTGCAAAATGGTGACAGTGCCCATGGTGACATTGCTCATAGTAACTTTGCTTACAGTGATAGTCCTTACGGTGACAGTGTGCATGGTGACCCTGCACACAGTTGCAGTGTTTATGGTGACAGTGTTCACGGTGATACTTTCCATGGTGATAGTGCCCATGGTGACACTGCACATGGTGGCAGTGATAAATGGTGACAGTGCTCCTGTTGACAGTTCTCATGGTGACAGTGCACATGGTGACAACCCGTGCAGACTGTACTCATGGTGACAGTACTCACGGTGACAGTTCTCATGTTTGCAGTATCCATGTTGACAGTGCTCACAGTGATAGTGCCCATGGTGAGAGTGCCCATGATGACAGGGCCCATGGTGCCATTGCCTATGGTGACAGTGCTCATGGTAACAGTGCCCAAGGTGACAGTGACCATGGTGAGAGTGCTCACACTGATGGTGCCCATGGTGACAGTGCTCATGTTGCCTCTCTACATTGTGCCAGTACCCATGGCGACAGTGCTCATGGTGACAGTGACCACAGTGAGAGTGCTCATAGTGATAGTGCTTACGGTAATAGTGCTCATGGTGACAATGCAAATGGTGACAATACCATGGTGACAGTACTCATGTTGAAAATACCCATGGTGGCAGTTCTCATAGCGACAGATCTCATGGTGACAGTGCTCATAATAGCAGTGCCCAGGTGCCAGTGCTCGTGGTGACAGTGCTAATGGTGACAGTGCTCTTGGTGGCAGTTCCCATCGGGACAATACTGATGGTGACGCTGTGAATTGTTACAGTGCCCATGGTAACCGTGCTCACGGTGATAGTGCACATCGTGACAGTGCCTATGGTGGTAGTTCACCTGGTGACAGTGCTAAATAGTGACAGTGCACATGCTGACAGTGCTCACGGTGATAATGCCCATGGTGACAGTGCACACGGTGATAATGGGCATTGTTACAGAGTTCATGGTGACAGCACATGGTGGCAGTGGCCATGGAGACAGTGCCCACAATGACAGTGCCCATGGTGACAGTCCCGACAGTGACAGTGCCCATCGTGACACTTCTCACGGTGACAGTGCCCATGGGGACAGTTAGCATGGTGAGATTTCTCACGGTGACAGTGCCCGTTGTGACAGTGCTCACAGTGACAATGCCCATGGTGCCCGTGCCCATAGAGTCATTCCGCACGGTCACATTTCTCACAGTGAAAGTGCCTATGGTGATATTAACCATGGTGACACTGCACATGGTGGCAGAGCAAAATGGTGACAGTGCCCATGGTGACATTGCTCATGGTGACTTTGCTTATGGTGATAGTCCTTACAGTGACAGTGCGCATGGTGACACTGCACACAGTGACAGTGTTCATGGTGACAGTGTTCACGGTGATAGTTCCCATGGTGAGATTGTCCATGGTAACAGTGCCCATAGTCACAATTCTCATGGTGTAGTGCTCACAGTGACAGTGCCCATGGTGTCATGCCCATGGTGACAGTGCTCATGGTGACAGTACTCATGTTGGCAGTGCCATAAATAACAGTGCTCATTGTGGCAGTGCTCATGGTGTCTGTGCTCATGGTGACAGTGCCCATGTTTACAGTGTTTATGGTGATAGATGTCACGGTGTCAGTGCCCACGGGGACAGTGCCAAGGCTGACAAAGCCCAGGGTGATACTTCCCATTGGGACAGTGCCCACGGTGACAGTGCCCATGGTGACAGCGCCCAGTGTGACAAGGCTCATGGTGACAGTGCTCACGGTGACGGTGCCCATGGTGACAGTGCCGATGGTGAGAGTGCCATTAGTGACAGTGCTCATGGTGAAACTGCCCATGGAGACATCGCCCATGGTGATAGTGCTCATGGTGACAACCCCACGGTGACAGTGCCAATGTTGATAGTCCCCGTGGTGACAGGTCTTACATTGAATGTGACCATGGTGTCTGTGCTCATGGTGACAGTGCTCAAGGTTAGAGTCTCCATGTTGACAGTGCCGATGGTGACAATTCTCACGGTGACAGGGCCTATGGTGAAAATTCACATAGTGACAGTGTTCACGGTGACAGTGCCCATGGTGCTATTACCCATGGTGACAGTTCTCCTAGTGAAACAGCCCATGGTGACTCTGCACATGGTGGCAGTGCAAAGTGGTGACAGTGCCCATGGTGATATTGCTCATGGTGACATTGCTTACGGTGATAGTGTGTATGGTGAAACTGCACACAGTGACATTGCTCATGGTGACAGTGTTCACGGCGTTAGTTCCTATCGTGACTGTGACCATGGGGACAGTGCCCATTGTCACAATTCTCATGGTGTAGTGCTCACGGTGACAGTGCCCATGGTGACAATACACAGGGTGACACTATTCATGGTGACATTGCTCATGGTGAGAGTGCCCATGTTCACAACTGTCACGGTGATAGTTCCCATGGTGACAATACCCAGGGTAACAGAGCTGATGGTAAAAGTGTTCACGGTGACAGTGCCCATGATGACAGTACCTAAGGTGACAATTCCCATGGTGAGACTGCTCATAGACAGTGCCCATGGTGACAATACCCAGCGTGTCCTGTCCATGGTGACAGTGATCATGGTGACACTTCTCATGAGGACAGTGCCATAAGTGACAGTGCTCATTGTGGCAGTGCTCATGGTGACCGTGCTCATGGTGACAGTGCCCATGGTGACAGTGCCTATGGTGATAGATATCATGGTGGCCGTGCCCAGGGTGACATTGCCCACGCTGACAAAGCCCATGGTGATACTTCCCATTGTGACAGTGCCAACGGTGGCCGAGCCCATGGTGACAGTGCCCAAGATCACAGTGTCCATGGTGAGAGTGCTAACGATGACTGTGCCCATGGTGACAGCACCCAGTGTGACAATGCCCATTGTGACAGTGCTCACGGTGACCATGCCGATGGTGATAGTGCCAATTGTGAGAGTGCTCACGGTGACACTGCCCATGGAGACACTGCCCATGGTGATAGTGCTCATCATGACAACCCCTCGGAGGCAGTGCCAATGGTGAGAGTCCCCGTGGTGACAGTTCTCACGGTGAAAGTGATCCTGTTGAAATTTCTCATGGTGACAGTGCTCAAGGTGATAGTCTCCATGTTGACAGTGCCCATGGTGACTGTTCTCACGGTGACAGTGCCTATGGTGATTATGCTCTTAGTGGCAGTGCTCATGGTGACAGTGCCCATGGTGACAGTGACCACGGTGACTGTTCTCACCGTGGTAGTGCCCATGGTGACAGTGTTCATGATGACAGTCCGCATTAAGGCTGTGCCCGTGGTGACAGTGCTCATGGTGATAGTTCTCACGGTGATAGTACGCACGTTGTCAGTGCCAAAGGTGACAATACCCAGGTGATAGTAATCATGGTGAAAGTGCCCATGGTGGCAGTTCTCATACTGACAGTTCTGGTGACAGTGCTCATGGTGGCAGTGCTCGTGGTGACAGTGCTCTTGGTGACAGTGCTCATGGTGGCAGTGCCCATGGTGTGACTACCGATGGTGACACTGCCCATGGTGACACTGCACATGGTCATGGTGCATCTGGTGGCAGTGCAAATTAGTGAGAGTGCCCATGGTGATATTGCTCATGGTGATAGTGCCCATGGTGAGAGTGCCCATGGTTCCAGTGCTCATGGTGACAGTGCCCATTGTGACAGTGCCCCTGGCGACAGTGCACACCGTGAGAGTGCCCATGGTGTCTGTGCCCATGGTGACAGTTCTTATCATGAGAGTGTTCACGGTAGCAGTGTTCATGGTAATAGTGCTCACGGAGACATTGCCCACAATGAGAGTGCCCATGGTGAGAATACTGACTGTGACAGTGCCCATGATGACTTTTCTCTCTGCGACAGTTCCCACGGGGACAGTCAGCACGGTGAGATGTCTCACAGTGATAGTGCACATTGTTTCAGTGCTAATAGTGAAAAGACCCACGGCGCCAGTGCCCATCATGGCACTGCTCACGGTGATAGTTCTCACGGTGACAGTGCCCATGGTGATATTACCCATGGTGACAGTACTCAGTGATCAAGTGCTCATGGTGACAGTGCCTAAGGTGATAGTGCACATGGTGGCAGTGCAAAATGGTGACAGTGCCCATGGTGACATTGCTTAATGTGATAGTCCTTTTGGTGACATTGCACATGGTGACATTGCCCACCATGACAGTGCTCTTGTTGACAGTGCTCATGGTGATAGTGCCAATGTTGGAAATGCCCATTGTGAAAGTGCCCATGGTGACAGTTCTTATGATGAGAGTGGTCAGAGTGGCAGTGCTCATGGTGAAAGTGCCCATGGTGACAGAGCCCACGGTGACAGTGTCCATAGTTATAGTGTCCATGGTGACAGTACTAACAGTGAAATTGTCCATGGGGACACTGCCCATGGTGAAAGTGCCCATGGTCACAACACTCACGGTGATAGTGCTCACGGTGAGAGTGGCCATGGTAACAGTGACCACGGTGACAGTTCTAATGGTGATACTGCCCATGATGACAGTGCTCATGGTGACAGTCCACATTGTGCCAGTGCCCAAGGTGACAGTGCTCATGGTGACAGTGCCCAAAGTCCCAATACCCATGGTGACAGTGCCCAGGCTGACAGTTCTCAAGGTGATAGTGCCCATGGTGACAGTGCCCATGGTGATACAGAGAATGGGGACAGTGCTTATGGTGACAGTGGTCATGGTTGCAGTACCCATGGTGATAGTGCTGAAACTGACAGTGCCCTTGGGGATAGTGCCCATGGTGAGTGTGCTCGTGTTAATAGTGCCCATGGTGGCAGTTCCCATTGTGAAAGTGCTCATGATGACAGTGCCCATGTGGGTAGTTCCCATGGTGACAGTGCTCATGGTGATAGTGACCATGTTAACAGTGCACATGGTGGCTGTGCCCTTGGTGACAGTGCCCATGATGACAGTATTCATGGTGACAGTGCTCACGGTGATAGTGCCCATGGTGACAGTGCACATAGTGGTAGTGCACATGGTGGCAGTGAAAAATGGTGACAGTTCCCATGCTGACAGTTCTCATTGTGACAATGCACACGGTCACAACCGATGCTGACACTGCTCATGGTAGCTGTACCCGTGGTGACAGTGCTCATGGTGATAGTGCCCATGTTAACAGTGCCCATGGTGACACTGCCCATGGTGACAATGCCCATGATAACAGTGCCCATGGAGTCAGTGCCCACGGAGCCATTGCCTATGGTAACAGTGCTCACAGTGACAGGACCCATGGTAACAGTGACCACGGTGAGAGTGCTCATGGTGATAGTGTCTATGGTGACAGATCACACTGTGACAGTCCGCATTGTGCCAATACCAATAGTGACAGTGCCCATGGTGACATTGACCACGGTGAGAGTGCTCACGGTGCTAGTGCTCACAGTAATAGTGCTCATGGTGGCAGTGCCGACTGTGACGGTGCTCACGGTGATAGTGCCTATGGTGATAGTGCCCATGGTGAGAGTCTGCCCATTGATTGTGCCCATGGTGGCAGTTCCCATTGTGAAAGTGCAATGATGACATTGCCCATGTTGGTAGTTCCCATGGTGACAGTGCTCACGGTGATAGTGACCTTGGTAACTGTGCACATGGTGGCCGTGCCCTTGGTGACAGTGCCAATGATGACAGTACTCATGGTGACAGTTCTCATGGTAATAGTTCCCATGGGGACAAGGCACAGGTTGGCAGTGAAAAATGGTGAAAGTGCCCATGTTGACAGTTCTCAGGGTGACAGTGCACACGGTGACAACCCATGCAGACAGTCCTCACGGTGACAGTTCTCATGGTTGCAGTACACATGGTGACAGTGCTCACAGTGATATTGCCCATGGTGGCAGTGCCCATGGTGACAGTGCCCATGGTGACACTGCCCATGATGACAGTGCCCATGGTGAAAGTTCCCACGGCGCCATTGCCTATGGTGACAGTGCTCATGGTAACAGTGCCCATGGTGACAGTGACCATGGTGAGAGTGCTCACACTGAGAGTGCCCATGGTGACAGGGCTCATGGTGCCAGTCCGCATTGTGCCAGTACCCATGGCGACAGTGGTCCTGGTGACACTGACCACAGTGACAGTGCTCACTGTGATAGAGCTCACGGTATTAGTGCTCATGGTGACAGTGCAAATGGTGACAATACCCATGGTGACAGTACTCATGTTGAAAATACCCATGGTGGCCGTTCTCATGGTGACAGTGCTCATAATAGCAGTGCCCAAGGTGGCAGTCCTCGTGGTGACAGTGCTAATGGTGACAGTGCTCTTGGTGGCAGTTCCCATGGGGACAGTACCGATGGTGACCCTGTGCATTGTTACAGTGCCCATGGTAACCGTGCTCACGGTGGTAGTGCACATCGTGACAGTGCCCATGGTGGTAGTTCACCTGGTGACAGTGCTAAATAGTGACAGTGCACATGCTGACAGTGCTCACGGTGATAGTGCCCATGGTGAGAGTGCCCACGGTGATAATGGGTATTATTACAGTGTTCATCGTGACAGAGCCCAAGGTGGCAGTGGCCATGGTGAGAGTGCCCACAATGAAAGTGCCCATGGTAAAAGTGCCGACAGTGACAGTGCCCATGGTGACACTTCTCACAGTGAATGTGCCCATGGGGACAGTTACCATGATGAGATTTCTCACGGTGATAGTGCCCGTTGTGACAGTGCTCACAGTGACAATGCCCATGGTGCCAGTGCCCATAGAGACATTCCGCACAGTCACATTTCTCACGGTGAAAGTGCCTATGGTGACACTGCACCTGGTGGCAGTGCAAAATGGTGACAGTGCCCATGGTGACATTGCTCATAGTGACTTTGCTTACAGTGATAGTCCTTACGGTGACAGTGTGCATGGTGACACTGCACACAGTTGCAGTGTTTATGGTGACAGTGTTCACGGTGATACTTCCCATGGTGATAGTGCCCATGGTGACACTGCACATGGTGGCAGTGATAAATGGTGACAGTGCCCCTGTTGACAGTGCACATGGTGACAACCCGTGCAGACTGTACTCATGGTGACAGTACTCACGGTGACAGTTCTCATGTTTGCAGTATCCATGGTGACAGTGCTCACAGTGATAGTGCCCATGGTGAGAGTGCCCATGATGACAGGACCCATGGTGCCATTGCCTATGGTGACAGTGCTCATGGTAACAGTGCCCAAGGTGACAGTGACCATGGTGAGAGTGCTCACACTGATGGTGCCCATGGTGACAGTGCTCACGGTGCCTGTCTACATTGTGCCAGTACCCATGGCGACAGTGCTCATGGTGACAGTGACCACAGTGAGAGTGCTCATAGTGATAGTGCTTACGGTAATAGTGCTCATGGTGACAATGCAAATGGTGACAATACCATGGTGACAGTACTCATGTTGAAAATACCCATGGTGGCAGTTCTCATAGCGACAGATCTCATGGTGACAGTGCTCATAATAGCAGTGCCCAGGTGCCAGTGCTCGTGGTGACAGTGCTAATGGTGACAGTGCTCTTGGTGGCAGTTCCCATCGGGACAATACTGATGGTGACGCTGTGAATTGTTACAGTGCCCATGGTAACCGTGCTCACGGTGATAGTGCACATCGTGACAGTGCCTATGGTGGTAGTTCACCTGGTGACAGTGCTAAATAGTGACAGTGCACATGCTGACAGTGCTCACGGTGATAGTGCCCATGGTGACAGTGCACACGGTGATAATGGGCATTGTTACAGAGTTCATGGTGACAGCACATGGTGGCAGTGGCCATGGAGACAGTGCCCACAATGACAGTGCCCATGGTGACAGTCCCGACAGTGACAGTGCCCATGGTGACACTTCTCACGGTGACAGTGCCCATGGGGACAGTTAGCATGGTGAGATTTCTCACGGTGACAGTGCCCGTTGTGACAGTGCTCACAGTGACAATGCCCATGGTGCCCGTGCCCATAGAGTCATTCCGCACGGTCACATTTCTCACAGTGAAAGTGCCTATGGTGATATTAACCATGGTGACACTGCACATGGTGGCAGAGCAAAATGGTGACAGTGCCCATGGTGACATTGCTCATGGTGACTTTGCTTATGGTGATAGTCCTTACAGTGACAGTGCGCATGGTGACACTGCACACAGTGACAGTGTTCATGGTGACAGTGTTCACGGTGATAGTTCCCATGGTGAGATTGTCCATGGTAACAGTGCCCATAGTCACAATTCTCATGGTGTAGTGCTCACAGTGACAGTGCCCATGGTGTCATGCCCATGGTGACAGTGCTCATGGTGACAGTACTCATGTTGGCAGTGCCATAAATAACAGTGCTCATTGTGGCAGTGCTCATGGTGTCTGTGCTCATGGTGACAGTGCCCATGTTTACAGTGTTTATGGTGATAGATGTCACGGTGTCAGTGCCCACGTGGACAGTGCCAAGGCTGACAAAGCCCAGGGTGATACTTCCCATTGGGACAGTGCCCACGGTGACAGTGCCCATGGTGACAGCGCCCAGTGTGACAAGGCTCATGGTGACAGTGCTCACGGTGACGGTGCCCATGGTGACAGTGCCGATGGTGAGAGTGCCATTAGTGACAGTGCTCATGGTGAAACTGCCCATGGAGACATCGCCCATGGTGATAGTGCTCATGGTGACAACCCCACGGTGACAGTGCCAATGTTGATAGTCCCCGTGGTGACAGGTCTTACATTGAATGTGACCATGGTGTCTGTGCTCATGGAGACAGTGCTCAAGGTTAGAGTCTCCATGTTGACAGTGCCGATGGTGACAATTCTCACGGTGACAGGGCCTATGGTGAAAATTCTCATAGTGACAGTGTTCACGGTGACACTGCCCATGGTGCTATTACCCATGGTGA
Source organism: Mesoplodon mirus (assembly GCF_964341445.2). NCBI lineage: Eukaryota > Metazoa > Chordata > Mammalia > Artiodactyla > Ziphiidae > Mesoplodon > Mesoplodon mirus. The sequence goes on from NW_028295650.1 coordinate 494,794, forward strand.
CAGTTCTCATAGTGAAACTGCCCATGGTGACACTGCACATGGTGGCAGTGCAAAATGGTGACAGTGCCCATGGTGATATTGCTCATGGTGACATTGCTTACGGTGATAGTGTGTATGGTGAAACTGCACACAGTGACATTGCTCATGGTGACAGTGTTCACGGTGTTAGTTCCTATCGTGAATGTAACCATGGGGACAGTGCCCATTGTCACAATTCTCATGGTGTAGTGCTCACGGTGACAGTGCCCATAGTGACAATACACAGGGTGACAGTATTCATGGTGACATTGCTCATGGTGAGAGTGCCCATGTTCACAACTGTCACGGTGATAGTTCCCATGGTGACAATACCCAGGGTAACAGAGCTGATGGTAAAAGTGTTCACGGTGACAGTGCCCATGGTGACAGTACCTAAGGTGACAATTCCCATGGTGAGACTGCTCATAGACAGTGCCCATGGTGACAATACCCAGCGGGTCCTGTCCATGGTGACATTGATCATGGTGACACTTCTCATGAGGACAGTGCCATAAGTGACAATGCTCATTGTGGCAGTGCTCATGGTGACTGTGCTCATGGTGACAGTGCCCATGGTGACAGTGCCTATGGTGATAGATATCATGGTGGCCGTGCCCAGGGTGACATTGCCCACGCTGACAAAGCCCATGGTGATACTTCCCATTGTGACAGTGTCCACGGTGGCAGAGCTCATGGTGACAGTGCCCAAGATCACAGTGCCCATGGTGAGAGTGCTAACGGTGACTGTGCCCATGGTGACAGCACCCAGTGTGACAATGCCCATTGTGACAGTGCTCACGGTGACCATGCCAATGGTGATAGTGCCAATAGTGAGAGTGCTCACGGTGACACTGCCCATGGAGACACTGCCCATGGTGATAGTGCTCATCATGACAACCCCTCGGAGGCAGTGCCAAAGGTGAGAGTCCCCGTGGTGACAGTTCTCACGGTGAAAGTGATCCTGTTGAAATTGCTCATGGTGACAGTGCTCATGGTGACAGTGCTCAAGGTGATAGTCTCCATGTTGACAGTGTCCATGGTGACTGTTCTCACGGTGACAGTGCCTATGGTGATTTTGCTCTTAGGGGCAGTGCTCATGGTGACAGTGCCCATGGTGACAGTGAACACGGTGACTGTTCTCACCGTGGTAGTGCCCATGGTGACAGTGTTCATGATGACAGTCCGCATTAAGGCTGTGCCCATGGTGACAGTGCTCATGGTGATAGTTCTCACGGTGATAGTACGCACGTTGACAGTGCCAAAGGTGACAATACTCAGGTGATAGTTATCATGGTGAAAGTGCACATGGTGGCAGTTCTCATACTGACAGTTCTTGTGACAGTGCTCATGGTGGCAGTGCTCGTGGTAACAGTGCTCTTGGTGACAGTGCTCATGGTGGCAGTGCCCATGGTGAGACTCCCGATGGTGACCCTGCCCATGGTGACACTGCACATGGTCATGGTTCATCTGATGGCAGTGCAAAATTGTGAGAGTGCCCATGATGATATTGCTCATGGTGATAGTGCCCATGGTGAGAGTGCCCATGGTTCCAGTGCGCATGGTGACATTGCCCATTCTGACAGTGGCCCTGGTGACAGTGCACACCGTGAGAGTGCCCATGGTGTCTGTGCCCATGGTGACAGTTCTTATCATGAGAGTGTTCACGGTAGCAGTGTTCATGGTAATAGTGCTCACGGAGACATTGCCCACAATGAGAGTGCCCATGGTGAGAATACTGACTGTGACAGTGCCCATGATGACTTTTCTCTCTGCGACAGTGCCCATGGGGACATGTAGCCCGGTGAGATATCTCACAGTGATAGTGCACATTGTTTCAGTGCTAATAGTGAAAAGACCCACGGCGCCAGTGCCCATCATGGCATTGCTCACGGTGATAGTTCTCACGGTGACAGTGCCCATGGTGATATTGCTTAATGTGATAGTCCTTGTGGTGACATTGCACATGGTGACATTGCCCACCATGACAGTGCTCTTGTTGACAGTGCTCATGGTGATAGTGCAATGTTGGAAGTGCCCATCGAGAAAGTGCCCATGGTGACAGTTCTTATGATGAGAGTGGTCAGAGTGGCAGTGCTCATGGTGAAAGTGCCCATGGTGACAGAGCCCACGGTGACAGTGTCCATAGTTATAGTGTCCAAGGTGACAGTCCTAACATTGAAATTGTCCATGGGGACACTGCCCATGGTGAAAGTGCCCATGGTCAAAACACTCACGGTGATTGTGCTCACGGTGAGAGTGGCCATGGTGACAGTGACCACGGTGACAGTTCTAATGGTGATACTGCCCATGATGACAGTGCTCATGGTGACAGTCCACATTGTGCCAGTGCCCAAGGTGACAGTGGTCATGGTGACACTGACCACATTGAGAGTGCTCACTGTGATAGAGCTCATGGTAATAGTGCTCATGGTGACAGTGCAAATGGTGACAATACCCATGGTGACAGTACTCATGTTGAAAATACCCATGGTGGCAGTTCTCATGGTGACAGTGCTCATAATAGCAGTGCCCAAGTTGGCAGTCCTCGTGGTGACAGTGCTAATGGTGACAGTGCTCTTGGTGGCAGTTCCCATGAGGACAGTACCGATGGTGACCCTGTGCATTGTTACAGTGCCCATGGTAACCGTGCTCACGGTGGTAGTGCACATCGTGACAGTGTCCATGGTGGTAGTTCACCTGGTGACAATGCTAAATAGTGACAGTGCACATGCTGACAGTGCTCACGGCGATACTGCCCATGGTGACATTGCCCACGGTGATAATGGGTATTATTACAGTGTTCATCGTGACAGAGCCCAAGGTGGCAGTGGCCATGGTGACAGTGCCCACAATGACAGTGCCCATGGTAACAGTGCCGACAGTGACAGTGCCCATGGTGACACTTCTCACAGTGAATGTGCCCAGGGGGACAGTTCCCATGATGAGATTTCTCACGGTGATAGTGCCCGTTGTGACAGCGCTCACAGTGACAATGCCCATGGTGCCAGTGCCCATAGAGACATTCCGCACGGTCACATTTCTCACGGTGAAAGTGCCTATGGTGACACTGCACCTGGTGGCAGTGCAAAATGGTGACAGTGCCCATGGTGACATTGCTCATAGTAACTTTGCTTACAGTGATAGTCCTTACGGTGACAGTGTGCATGGTGACCCTGCACACAGTTGCAGTGTTTATGGTGACAGTGTTCACGGTGATACTTTCCATGGTGATAGTGCCCATGGTGACACTGCACATGGTGGCAGTGATAAATGGTGACAGTGCTCCTGTTGACAGTTCTCATGGTGACAGTGCACATGGTGACAACCCGTGCAGACTGTACTCATGGTGACAGTACTCACGGTGACAGTTCTCATGTTTGCAGTATCCATGTTGACAGTGCTCACAGTGATAGTGCCCATGGTGAGAGTGCCCATGATGACAGGGCCCATGGTGCCATTGCCTATGGTGACAGTGCTCATGGTAACAGTGCCCAAGGTGACAGTGACCATGGTGAGAGTGCTCACACTGATGGTGCCCATGGTGACAGTGCTCATGTTGCCTCTCTACATTGTGCCAGTACCCATGGCGACAGTGCTCATGGTGACAGTGACCACAGTGAGAGTGCTCATAGTGATAGTGCTCACGGTAATAGTGCTCATGGTGACAGTGCAAATGGTGACAATACCCATGGTGACAGTACTCATGTTGAAAATACCCATGGTGGCAGTTCTCATAGCGACAGATCTCATGGTGACAGTGCTCATAATAGCAGTGCCCAGGTGCCAGTGCTCGTGGTGACAGTGCTAATGGTGACAGTGCTCTTGGTGGCAGTTCCCATCGGGACAATACTGATGGTGACGCTGTGCATTGTTACAGTGCCCATGGTAACCGTGCTCACGGTGATACTGCACATCGTGACAGTGCCCATGGTGGTAGTTCACCTGGTGAGAGTGCTAAATAGTGACAGTGCACATGCTGACAGTGCTCATGGTGATAGTGCCCATGGTGACAGTGCACACGGTGATAATGGGCATTGTTACAGAGTTCATGGTGAGAGCACACGGTGGCAGTGGCCATGGAGACAGTGCCCACAATGACAGTGCCCATGGTGACAGTGCCGACAGTGACAGTGCCCATGGTGACACTTCTCACGGTGACAGTGCCCATGGGGACAGTTAGCATGGTGAGATTTCTCACGGTGACAGTGCCCGTTGTGACAGTGCTCACAGTGACAATGCCCAAGGTGCCAGTGCCCATAGAGTCATTCCGCACGGTCACATTTCTCACAGTGAAAGTGCCTATGGTGATATTAACCATGGTGACACTGCACATGGTGGCAGAGCAAAATGGTGACAGTGCCCATGGTGACATTGCTCATGGTGACTTTGCTTATGGTGATAGTCCTTACAGTGACAGTGCGCATGGTGACACTGCACACAGTGACAGTGTTCATGGTGACAGTGTTCACGGTGATAGTTCCCATGGTGAGATTGTCCATGGTAACAGTGCCCATAGTCACAATTCTCATGGTGTAGTGCTCACAGTGACAGTGCCCAAGGTGTCATGCCCATGGTGACATTGCTCATCGTGACAGTACTCATGTTGGCAGTGCCATAAATAACAGTGCTCATTGTGGCAGTGCTCATGGTGTCTGTGCTCATGGTGACAGTGCCCATGTTTACAGTGTTTATGGTGATAGATGTCACGGTGTCAGTGCCCACGGGGACAGTGCCAAGGCTGACAAAGCCCAGGGTGATACTTCCCATTGGGACAGTGCCCACGGTGACAGTGCCCATGGTGACAGCGCCCAGTGTGACAAGGCTCATGGTGACAGTGCTCACGGTGACGGTGCCCATGGTGACAGTGCCGATGGTGAGAGTGCCATTAGTGACAGTGCTCATGGTGAAACTGCCCATGGAGACATCGCCCATGGTGATAGTGCTCATGGTGACAACCCCACGGTGACAGTGCCAATGTTGATAGTCCCCGTTGTGACAGGTCTTACATTGAATGTGACCATGGTGTCTGTGCTCATGGTGATAGTGCTCAAGGTTAGAGTCTCCATGTTGACAGTGCCGATGGTGACAATTCTCATGGTGACAGGGCCTATGGTGAAAATTCACATAGTGACAGTGTTCACGGTGACAGTGCCCATGGTGCTATTACCCATGGTGACAGTTCTCATAGTGAAACAGCCCATGGTGACACTGCACATGGTGGCAGTGCAAAATGGTGACAGTGCCCATGGTGATATTGCTCATGGTGACATTGCTTACGGTGATAGTGTGTATGGTGAAACTGCACACAGTGACATTGCTCATGGTGACAGTGTTCACGGCGTTAGTTCCTATCGTGAATGTGACCATGGGGACAGTGCCCATTGTCACAATTCTCATGGTGTAGTGCTCACGGTGACAGTGCCCATGGTGACAATACACAGGGTGACACTATTCATGGTGACATTGCTCATGGTGAGAGTGCCCATGTTCACAACTGTCACGGTGATAGTTCCCATGGTGACAATACCCAGGGTAACAGAGCTGATGGTAAAAGTGTTCACGGTGACAGTGCCCATGATGACAGTACCTAAGGTGACAATTCCCATGGTGAGACTGCTCATAGACAGTGCCCATGGTGACAATACCCAGCGTGTCCTGTCCATGGTGACAGTGATCATGGTGACACTTCTCATGAGGACAGTGCCATAAGTGACAGTGCTCATTGTGGCAGTGCTCATGGTGACCGTGCTCATGGTGACAGTGCCCATGGTGACAGTGCCTATGGTGATAGATATCATGGTGGCCGTGCCCAGGGTGACATTGCCCACGCTGACAAAGCCCATGGTGATACTTCCCATTGTGACAGTGCCAACGGTGGCCGAGCCCATGGTGACAGTGCCGAAGATCATAGTGTCCATGGTGAGAGTGCTAACGATGACTGTGCCCATGGTGACAGCACCCAGTGTGACAATGCCCATTGTGACAGTGCTCACGGTGACCATGCCGATGGTGATAGTGCCAATTGTGAGAGTGCTCACGGTGACACTGCCCATGGAGACACTGCCCATGGTGATAGTGCTCATCATGACAACCCCTCGGAGGCAGTGCCAATGGTGGTGACAGTGGTGACAGTTCTCACGGTGAAAGTGATCCTGTTGAAATTTCTCATGGTGACAGTGCTCAAGGTGATAGTCTCCATGTTGACAGTGCCCATGGTGACTGTTCTCACGGTGACAGTGCCTATGGTGATTATGCTCTTAGTGACAGTGCTCATGGTGACAGTGACCACGGTGACTGTTCTCACCGTGGTAGTGCCCATGGTGACAGTGTTCATGATGACAGTCCGCATTAAGGCTGTGCCCGTGGTGACAGTGCTCATGGTGATAGTTCTCACGGTGATAGTACGCACGTTGACAGTGCCAAAGGTGACAATACCCAGGTGATAGTAATCATGGTGAAAGTGCCCATGGTGGCAGTTCTCATACTGACAGTTCTGGTGACAGTGCTCATGGTGGCAGTGCTCGTGGTGACAGTGCTCTTGGTGACAGTGCTCATGGTGGCAGTGCCCATGGTGTGACTACCGATGGTGACACTGCCCATGGTGACACTGCACATGGTCATCGTGCATCTGTTGGCAGTGCAAAATAGTGAGAGTGCCCAGGATGATATTGCTCATGGTGATAGTGCCCATGGTGAGAGTGCCCATGGTTCCAGTGCTCATGGTGACAGTGCCCATTGTGACAGTGCCCCTGGTGACAGTGCACACCGTGAGAGTGCCCATGGTGTCTGTGCCCATGGTGACAGTTCTTATCATGAGAGTGTTCACGGTAGCAGTGTTCATGGTAATTGTGCTCACGGAGACATTGCCCACAATGAGAGTGCCCATGGTGAGAATACTGACTGTGACAGTGCCCATGATGACTTTTCTCTCTGCGACAGTTCCCACGGGGACAGTCAGCACGGTGAGATGTCTCACAGTGATAGTGCACATTGTTTCAGTGCTAATAGTGAAAAGACCCACGGCGACAGTGTCCATCATGGCACTGCTCACGGTGATAGTTCTCACGGTGACAGTGCCCATGGTGATATTACCCATGGTGACAGTACTCAGTGATCAAGTGCTCATGGTGACAGTGCCTAAGTTGATAGTGCACATGGTGGCAGTGCAAAATGGTGACAGTGCCCATGGTGACATTGCTTAATGGGATAGTCCATGTGGTGACATTGCGCATGGTGACATTGCCCACCATGACAATGCTCTTGTTGACAGTGCTCATGGTGATAGTGCCAATGTTGGAAGTGCCCATCGTGAAAGTGCCCATGGTGACAGTTCTTATGATGAGAGTGGTCAGAGTGGCAGTGCTCATGGTGAAAGTGCCCATGGTGACAGAGCCCACGGTGACAGTGTCCATAGTTATAGTGTCCACGGTGACAGTCCTAACAGTGAAATTGTCCATGGGGACACTGCCCATAGTGAAAGTGCCCATGGTCACAACACTCACGGTGATAGTGCTCACGGTGAGAGTGGCCATGGTGACAGTGACCACGGTGACAGCTCTAATGGTGATACTGCCCAAGATGACAGTGCTCATGGTGACAGTCCACATTGTGCCAGTGCCCAAGGTGACAGTGCTCATGGTGACAGTGCCCAAAGTCCCAATACCCATGGTGACAGTGCCCAGGCTGACAGTTCTCAAGGTGATAGTGCCCATGGTGACAGTGCACATGGTGATACAGAGAATGGGAACAGTGCTTATGGTGACAGTGGTCATGGTTGCAGTACCCATGGTGATAGTGCTGAAACTGACAGTGCCCTTGGGGATAGTGCTCATGGTGAGTGTGCTCGTGTTAATAGTGCCCATGGTGGCAGTTCCCATTGTGAAAGTGCTCATGATGACAGTGCCCATGTGGGTAGTTCCCATGGTGACAGTGCTCATGGTGATAGTGACCATTTTAACAGTGCACATGGTGGCTGTGCCCTTGGTGACAGTGCCCATGATGACAGTATTCATGGTGACAGTGCTCACGGTGATAGTGCCCATGGTGACAGTGCACATGGTGGTAGTGCACATGGTGGCAGTGAAAAATGGTGAGAGTTCCCATGCAGACAGTTCTCATTGTGACAATGCACACGGTCACAACCGATGCTGACATTGCTCATGGTAGCTTTACCCGTGGTGACAGTGCTCATGGTGATAGTGCCCATGTTAACAGTGCCCATGGTGACACTGCCCATGGTGACAATGCCCATGATGACAGTGCCCATGGAGTCAGTGCCCACGGAGCCATTGCCTATGGTAACAGTGCTCACAGTGACAGGACCCATGGTAACAGTGACCACGGTGAGAGTGCTCATGGTGATAGTGTCTATGGTGACAGATCACACAGTGACAGTCCACATTGTGCCAGTACCAATAGTGACAGTGCCCATGGTGACATTGACCACGGTGAGAGTGCTCACGGTGCTAGTGCTCACAGTAATAGTGCTCATGGTGACAGTGCCGACAGTGACGGTGCTCACGGTGACAGTGCCTATGGTGATAGTGCCCATGGTGAGATTCCGCCCACTGATAGTGCACATGGTGGCAGTTCCCATTGTGAAAGTGCTCATGATGACATTGCCCATGTTGGTAGTTCCCATGGTGACAGTGCTCTCATTGATAGTGACCTTGGTAACAGTGCACATGGTGGCCGTGCCCTTGGTGACAGTGCCAATGATGACAGTACTCATGGTGACAGTTCTCATGGTAATAGTTCCCATGGGGACAAGGCACAGGGTGGCAGTGAAAAATGGTGAAAGTGCCCATGTTGACAGTTCGCAGGGTGACAGTGCACACGGTGACAACCCATGCAGACAGTCCTCACAGTGACAGTTCTCATGGTTGCAGTACCCATGGTGACAGTGTTCACAGTGATACTGCCCATGGTGGCAGTGCCCATGGTGACAGTGCCCATGGTGACACTGCCCATGATGACAGTGCCCATGGTGAAAGTTCCCACGGCGCCATTGCCTATGGTGACAGTGCTCATGGTAACAGTGCCCATGGTGACAGTGACCATGGTGAGAGTGCTCACACTGAGAGTGCCCATGGTGACAGGGCTCATGGTGCCAGTCTGCATTGTGCCAGTACCCATGGCGACAGTGGTCATGGTGACACTGACCACAGTGAGAGTGCTCACTGTGATAGAGCTCATGGTAATAATGCTCATGGTGACAGTGCAAATGGTGACAATACCCATGGTGACAGTACTCATGTTGAAAATACCCATGGTGGCAGTTCTCATGGTGACAGTGCTCATAGTAGCAGTGCCCAAGGTGGCAGTCCTCGTGGTGACAGTGCTAATGGTGACAGTGCTCTTGGTGGCAGTTCCCATGGGGACAGTACCGATGGTGACCCTGTGCATTGTTACAGTGCCCATGGTAACCGTGCTCACGGTGGTAGTGCACATCGTGACAGTGCCCATGGTGGTAGTTCACCTGGTGACAGTGCTAAATAGTGACAGTGCACATGCTGACAGTGCTCACGGTGATAGTGCCCATGGTGACAGTGCCCACGGTGATAATGGGTATTATTACAGTGTTCATCGTGACAGAGCACAAGGTGGCAGTGGCCATGGTGAGAGTGCCCACAATGACAGTGCCCATGGTAACAGTGCCGACAGTGACAGTGCCCATGGTGACACTTCTCACAGTGAATGTGCCCATGGGGACAGTTACCATGATGAGATTTCTCACGGTGATAGTGCCCGTTGTGACAGTGCTCACAGTGACAATGCCCATGGTGCCAGTGCCCATAGAGACATTCCGCACAGTCACATTTCTCACGGTGAAAGTGCCTATGGTGACACTGCACCTGGTGGCAGTGCAAAATGGTGACAGTGCCCATGGTGACATTGCTCATAGTGACTTTGCTTACAGTGATAGTCCTTACGGTGACAGTGTGCATGGTGACTCTGCACACAGTTGCAGTGTTTATGGTGACAGTGTTCACGGTGATACTTTCCATGGTGATAGTGCCCATGGTGACACTGCACATGGTGGCAGTGATAAATGGTGACAGTGCCCCTGTTGACAGTTCTCATGGTGAGAGTGCACATGGTGACAACCCGTGCAGACTGTACTCATTGTGACAGTACTCACGGTGACAGTTCTCATGTTTGCAGTATCCATGGTGACAGTGCTCACAGTGATAGTGCCCATGGTGAGAGTGCCCATGATGACAGGGCCCATGGTGCCATTGCCTATGGTGACAGTGCTCATGGTAACAGTGCCCAAGGTGACAGTGACCATGGTGAGAGTGCTCACACTGATGGTGCCCATGGTGACAGTGCTCACGGTGCCTGTCTACATTGTGCCAGTACCCATGGCGACAGTGCTCATGGTGACAGTGACCACAGTGAGAGTGCTCATAGTGATAGTGCTTACGGTAATAGTGCTCATGGTGACAATGCAAATGGTGACAATACCATGGTGACAGTACTCATTTTGAAAATACCCATGGTGGCAGTTCTCATAGCGACAGATCTCATGGTGACAGTGCTCATAATAGCAGTGCCCAGGTGCCAGTGCTCGTGGTGACAGTGCTAATGGTGACAGTGCTCTTGGTGGCAGTTCCCATCGGGACAATACTGATGGTGATGCTGTGAATTGTTACAGTGCCCATGGTAACCGTGCTCACGGTGATAGTGCACATCGTGACAGTGCCTATGGTGGTAGTTCACCTGGTGACAGTGCTAAATAGTGACAGTGCACATGCTGACAGAGCTCACGGTGATAGTGCCCATGGTGACAGTGCACACGGTGATAATGGGCATTGTTACAGAGTTCATGGTGACAGCACATGGTGGCAGTGGCCATGGAGACAGTGCCCACAATGACAGTGCCCATGGTGACAGTCCCGACAGTGACAGTGCCCATGGTGACACTTCTCACGGTGACAGTGCCCATGGGGACAGTTAGCATGGTGAGATTTCTCACGGTGACAGTGCCCGTTGTGACAGTGCTCACAGTGACAATGCCCATGGTGCCCGTGCCCATAGAGTCATTCCGCACGGTCACATTTCTCACAGTGAAAGTGCCTATGGTGATATTAACCATGGTGACACTGCACATGGTGGCAGAGCAAAATGGTGACAGTGCCCATGGTGACATTGCTCATGGTGACTTTGCTTATGGTGATAGTCCTTACAGTGACAGTGCGCATGGTGACACTGCACACAGTGACAGTGTTCATGGTGACAGTGTTCACGGTGATAGTTCCCATGGTGAGATTGTCCATGGTAACAGTGCCCATAGTCACAATTCTCATGGTGTAGTGCTCACAGTGACAGTGCCCATGGTGTCATGCCCATGGTGACAGTGCTCATGGTGACAGTACTCATGTTGGCAGTGCCATAAATAACAGTGCTCATTGTGGCAGTGCTCATGGTGTCTGTGCTCATGGTGACAGTGCCCATGTTTACAGTGTTTATGGTGATAGATGTCACGGTGTCAGTGCCCACGGGGACAGTGCCAAGGCTGACAAAGCCCAGGGTGATACTTCCCATTGGGACAGTGCCCACGGTGACAGTGCCCATGGTGACAGCGCCCAGTGTGACAAGGCTCATGGTGACAGTGCTCACGGTGACGGTGCCCATGGTGACAGTGCCGATGGTGAGAGTGCCATTAGTGACAGTGCTCATGGTGAAACTGCCCATGGAGACATCGCCCATGGTGATAGTGCTCATGGTGACAACCCCACGGTGACAGTGCCAATGTTGATAGTCCCCGTGGTGACAGGTCTTACATTGAATGTGACCATGGTGTCTGTGCTCATGGTGACAGTGCTCAAGGTTAGAGTCTCCATGTTGACAGTGCCGATGGTGACAATTCTCACGGTGACAGGGCCTATGGTGAAAATTCACATAGTGACAGTTTTCACGGTGACAGTGCCCATGGTGCTATTACACATGGTGACAGTTCTCCTAGTGAAACAGCCCATGGTGACACTGCACATGGTGGCAGTGCAAAGTGGTGACAGTGCCCATGGTGATATTGCTCATGGTGACATTGCTTACGGTGATAGTGTGTATGGTGAAACTGCACACAGTGACATTGCTCATGGTGACAGTGTTCACGGCGTTAGTTCCTATCGTGACTGTGACCATGGGGACAGTGCCCATTGTCACAATTCTCATGGTGTAGTGCTCACGGTGACAGTGCCCATGGTGACAATACACAGGGTGACACTATTCATGGTGACATTGCTCATGGTGAGAGTGCCCGTGTTCACAACTGTCACGGTGATAGTTCCCATGGTGACAATACCCAGGGTAACAGAGCTGATGGTAAAAGTGTTCACGGTGACAGTGACCATGATGACAGTACCTAAGGTGACAATTCCCATGGTGAGACTGCTCATAGACAGTGCCCATGGTGACAATACCCAGCGTGTCCTGTCCATGGTGACAGTGATCATGGTGACACTTCTCATGAGGACAGTGCCATAAGTGACAGTGCTCATTGTGGCAGTGCTCATGGTGACCGTGCTCATGGTGACAGTGCCCATGGTGACAGTGCCTATGGTGATAGATATCATGGTGGCCGTGCCCAGGGTGACATTGCGCACGCTGACAAAGCCCATGGTGATACTTCCCATTGTGACAGTGCCAACGGTGGCCGAGCCCATGGTGACAGTGCCCAAGATCACAGTGTCCATGGTGAGAGTGCTAACGATGACTGTGCCCATGGTGACAGCACCCAGTGTGACAATGCCCATTGTGACAGTGCTCACGGTGACCATGCCGATGGTGATAGTGCCAATTGTGAGAGTGCTCACGGTGACACTGCCCATGGAGACACTGCCCATGGTGATAGTGCTCATCATGACAACCCCTCGGAGGCAGTGCCAATGGTGAGAGTCCCCGTGGTGACAGTTCTCACGGTGAAAGTGATCCTGTTGAAATTTCTCATGGTGACAGTGCTCAAGGTGATAGTCTCCATGTTGACAGTGCCCATGGTGACTGTTCTCACGGTGACAGTGCCTATGGTGATTATGCTCTTAGTGACAGTGCTCATGGTGACAGTGCCCATGGTGACAGTGACCACGGTGACTGTTCTCACCGTGGTAGTGCCCATGGTGACAGTGTTCATGATGACAGTCCGCATTAAGGCTGTGCCCGTGGTGACAGTGCTCATGGTGATAGTTCTCACGGTGATAGTACGCACGTTGTCAGTGCCAAAGGTGACAATACCCAGGTGATAGTAATCATGGTGAAAGTGCCCATGGTGGCAGTTCTCATACTGACAGTTCTGGTGACAGTGCTCATGGTGGCAGTGCTCGTGGTGACAGTGCTCTTGGTGACAGTGCTCATGGTGGCAGTGCCCATGGTGTGACTACCGATGGTGACACTGCCCATGGTGACACTGCACATGGTCATGGTGCATCTGGTGGCAGTGCAAATTAGTGAGAGTGCCCATGGTGATATTGCTCATGGTGATAGTGCCCATGGTGAGAGTGCCCATGGTTCCAGTGCTCATGGTGACAGTGCCCATTGTGACAGTGCCCCTGGTGACAGTGCACACCGTGAGAGTGCCCATGGTGTCTGTGCCCATGGTGACAGTTCTTATCATGAGAGTGTTCACGGTAGCAGTGTTCATGGTAATAGTGCTCACGGAGACATTGCCCACAATGAGAGTGCCCATGGTGAGAATACTGACTGTGACAGTGCCCATGATGACTTTTCTCTCTGCGACAGTTCCCACGGGGACAGTCAGCACGGTGAGATGTCTCACAGTGATAGTGCACATTGTTTCAGTGCTAATAGTGAAAAGACCCACGGCGCCAGTGCCCATCATGGCACTGCTCACGGTGATAGTTCTCACGGTGACAGTGCCCATGGTGATATTACCCATGGTGACAGTACTCAGTGATCAAGTGCTCATGGTGACAGTGCCTAAGGTGATAGTGCACATGGTGGCAGTGCAAAATGGTGACAGTGCCCATGGTGACATTGCTTAATGTGATAGTCCTTGTGGTGACATTGCGCATGGTGACATTGCCCACCATGACAGTGCTCTTGTTGACAGTGCTCATGGTGATAGTGCCAATGTTGGAAGTGCCCATCGTGAAAGTGCCCATGGTGACAGTTCTTATGATGAGAGTGGTCAGAGTGGCAGTGCTCATGGTGAAAGTGCCCATGGTGACAGAGCCCACGGTGACAGTGTCCATAGTTATAGTGTCCATGGTGACAGTCCTAACAGTGAAATTGTCCATGGGGACACTGCCCATGGTGAAAGTGCCCATGGTCACAACACCCACTGTGATAGTGCTCACGGTGAGAGTGGCCATGGTGACAGTGACCACGGTGACAGTTCTAATGGTGATACTGCCCATGATGACAGTGCTCATGGTGACAGTCCACATTGTGCCAGTGCCCAAGGTGACAGTGCTCATGGTGACAGTGCCCAAAGTCCCAATACCCATGGTGACAGGGCCCAGGCTGACAGTTCTCAAGGTGATAGTGCCCATGGTGACAGTGCACATGGTGATACAGAGAATGGGAACAGTGCTTATGGTGACAGTGGTCATGGTTGCAGTACCCATGGTGATAGTGCTGAAACTGACAGTGCCCTTGGGGATAGTGCTCATGGTGAGTGTGCTCGTGTTAATAGTGCCCATGGTGGCAGTTCCCATTGTGAAAGTGCTCATGATGACAGTGCCCATGTGGGTAGTTCCCATGGTGACAGTGCTCATGGTGATAGTGACCATTTTAACAGTGCACATGGTGGCTGTGCCCTTGGTGACAGTGCCCATGATGACAGTATTCATGGTGACAGTGCTCACGGTGATAGTGCCCATGGTGACAGTGCACATGGTGGTAGTGCACATGGTGGCAGTGAAAAATGGTGACAGTTCCCATGCTGACAGTTCTCATTGTTACAATGCACACGGTCACAACCGATGCTGACATTGCTCATGGTAGCTGTACCCGTGGTGACAGTGCTCATGGTGATAGTGCCCATGTTAACAGTGCCCATGGTGACACTGCCCATGGTGACAATGCCCATGATGACAGTGCCCATGGAGTCAGTGCCCACGGAGCCATTGCCTATGGTAACAGTGCTCACAGTGACAGTACCCATGGTAAGAGTGACCACGGTGAGAGTGCTCATGGTGATAGTGTCTATGGTGACAGATCACACTGTGACAGTCCACATTGTGCCAGTACCAATAGTGACAGTGCCCATGGTGACATTGACCACGGTGAGAGTGCTCACGGTGCTAGTGCTCACAGTAATAGTGCTCATGGTGACAGTGCCGACAGTGACAGTGCTCACGGTGACAGTGCCTATGGTGATAGTGCCCATGGTGAGATTCCGCCCTCTGATAGTGCACATGGTGGCAGTTCCCATTGTGAAAGTGCTCATGATGACATTGCCCATGTTGGTAGTTCCCATGGTGACAGTGCTCTCATTGATAGTGACCTTGGTAACAGTGCACATGGTGGCCGTGCCCTTGGTGACAGTGCCAATGATGACAGTACTCATGGTGACAGTTCTCATGGTAATAGTTCCCATGGGGACAAGGCACAGGGTGGCAGTGAAAAATGGTGAAAGTGCCCATGTTGACAGTTCTCAGGGTGACAGTGCACACGGTGACAACCCATGCAGACAGTCCTCACAGTGACAGTTCTCATGGTTGCAGTACCCATGGTGACAGTGTTCACAGTGATATTGCCCATGGTGGCAGTGCCCATGGTGGCAGTGCCCATGGTGAAAGTTCCCACGGTGCCATTGCCTATGGTGACAGTGCTCATGGTAACTGTGCCCATGGTGACAGTGACCATGGTGAGAGTGCTCACACTGAGAGTGCCCATGGTGACAGGGTTCATGGTGCCAGTCCGCATTGTGCCAGTACCCATGGCGACAGTGGTCATGGTGACACTGACCACAGTGAGAGTGCTCACTGTGATAGAGCTCACGGTAATAGTGCTCATGGTGACAGTGCAAATGGTGACAATACCCATGGTGACAGTACTCATGTTGAAAATACCCATGGTGGCAGTTCTCATGGTGACAGCGCTCATAATAGCGGTGCCCAAGTTGGCAGTCCTGGTGGTGACAGTGATAATGGTGACAGTGCTCTTGGTGGCAGTTCCCATGGGGACAGTACCGATGGTGACCCTGTGCATTGTTACAGTGCCCATGGTAACCGTGCTCACGGTGGTAGTGCACATCGTGACAGTGCCCTTGGTGGTAGTTCACCTGGTGACAGTGCTAAATAGTGACAGTGCACATGCTGACAGTGCTCACGGTGATAGTGCCCATGGGGACAGTGCCCACGGTGATAATGGGTATTATTACAGTGTTCATCGTGACAGAGCCCAAGGTGGCAGTGGCCATGGTGACAGTGCCCACAATGACAGTGCCCATGGTAACAGTGCCGACAGTGACAGTGCCCATGGTGACACTTCTCACAGTGAATGGGCCCATGGGGACAGTTACCATGATGAGATTTCTCACGGTGATAGTGCCCGTTGTGACAGCGCTCACAGTGACAATGCCCATGGTGCCAGTGCCCATAGAGACATTCCGCACGGTCACATTTCTCACGGTGAAAGTGCCTATGGTGACACTGCACGTGGTGGCAGTGCAAAATGGTGACAGTGCCCATGGTGACATTGCTCATAGTGACTTTGCTTACAGTGATAGTCCTTACGGTGACAGTGTGCATGGTGACACTGCACACAGTTGCAGTGTTTATGGTGACAGTGTTCACGGTGATACTTTCCATGGTGATAGTGCCCATGGTGACACTGCACATGGTGGCAGTGATAAATGGTGACAGTGCCCCTGTTGACAGTTCTCATGGTGACAGTGCACATGGTGACAACCCGTGCAGACTGTACTCATGGTGACAGTACTCACGGTGACAGTTCTCATGTTTGCAGTATCCATGGTGACAGTGCTCACAGTGATAGTGCCCATGGTGAGAGTGCCCATGATGACAGGGCCCATGGTGCCATTGCCTATGGTGACAGTGCTCATGGTAACAGTGCCCAAGGTGACAGTGACCATGGTGAGAGTGCTCACACTGATGGTGCCCATGGTGACAGTGCTCACGGTGCCTGTCTACATTGTGCCAGTACCCATGGCGACAGTGCTCATGGTGACAGTGACCACAGTGAGAGTGCTCATAGTGATAGTGCTTACGGTAATAGTGCTCATGGTGACAATGCAAATGGTGACAATACCATGGTGACAGTACTCATGTTGAAAATACCCATGGTGGCAGTTCTCATAGCGACAGATCTCATGGTGACAGTGCTCATAATAGCAGTGCCCAGGTGCCAGTGCTCGTGGTGACAGTGCTAATGGTGACAGTGCTCTTGGTGGCAGTTCCCATCGGGACAATACTGATGGTGACGCTGTGAATTGTTACAGTGCCCATGGTAACCATGCTCACGGTGATAGTGCACATCGTGACAGTGCCTATGGTGGTAGTTCACCTGGTGACAGTGCTAAATAGTGACAGTGCACATGCTGACAGTGCTCACGGTGATAGTGCCCATGGGGACAGTGCCCACGGTGATAATGGGTATTATTACAGTGTTCATCGTGACAGAGCCCAAGGTGGCAGTGGCCATGGTGACAGTGCCCACAATGACAGTGCCCATGGTGACAGTCCCGACAGTGACAGTGCCCATGGTGACACTTCTCACGGTGACAGTGCCCATGGGGACAGTTAGCATGGTGAGATTTCTCACGGTGATAGTGCCCGTTGTGACAGTGCTCACAGTGACAATGCCCATGGTGCCCGTGCCCATAGAGTCATTCCGCACGGTCACATTTCTCACAGTGAAAGTGCCTATGGTGATATTAACCATGGTGACACTGCACATGGTGGCAGAGCAAAATGGTGACAGTGCCCATGGTGACATTGCTCATGGTGACTTTGCTTATGGTGATAGTCCTTACAGTGACAGTGCGCATGGTGACACTGCACACAGTGACAGTGTTCATGGTGACAGTGTTCACGGTGATAGTTCCCATGGTGAGATTGTCCATGGTAACAGTGCCCATAGTCACAATTCTCATGGTGTAGTGCTCACAGTGACAGTGCCCATGGTGTCATGCCCATGGTGACAGTGCTCATGGTGACAGTACTCATGTTGGCAGTGCCATAAATAACAGTGCTCATTGTGGCAGTGCTCATGGTGTCTGTGCTCATGGTGACAGTGCCCATGTTTACAGTGTTTATGGTGATAGATGTCACGGTGTCAGTGCCCACGGGGACAGTGCCAAGGCTGACAAAGCCCAGGGTGATACTTCCCATTGGGACAGTGCCCACGGTGACAGTGCCCATGGTGACAGCGCCCAGTGTGACAAGGCGCATGGTGACAGTGCTCACGGTGACGGTGCCCATGGTGACAGTGCCGATGGTGAGAGTGCCATTAGTGACAGTGCTCATGGTGAAACTGCCCATGGAGACATCGCCCATGGTGATAGTGCTCATGGTGACAACCCCACGGTGACAGTGCCAATGTTGATAGTCCCCGTGGTGACAGGTCTTACATTGAATGTGACCATGGTGTCTGTGCTCATGGTGACAGTGCTCAAGGTTAGAGTCTCCATGTTGACAGTGCCGATGGTGACAATTCTCACGGTGACAGGGCCTATGGTGAAAATTCACATAGTGACAGTGTTCACGGTGACACTGCCCATGGTGCTATTACCCATGGTGACAGTTCTCCTAGTGAAACAGCCCATGGTGACACTGCACATGGTGGCAGTGCAAAGTGGTGACAGTGCCCATGGTGATATTGCTCATGGTGACATTGCTTACGGTGATAGTGTGTATGGTGAAACTGCACACAGTGACATTGCTCATGGTGACAGTGTTCACGGCGTTAGTTCCTATCGTGACTGTGACCATGGGGACAGTGCCCATTGTCACAATTCTCATGGTGTAGTGCTCACGGTGACAGTGCCCATGGTGACAATACACAGGGTGACACTATTCATGGTGACATTGCTCATGGTGAGAGTGCCCGTGTTCACAACTGTCACGGTGATAGTTCCCATGGTGACAATACCCAGGGTAACAGAGCTGATGGTAAAAGTGTTCACGGTGACAGTGCCCATGATGACAGTACCTAAGGTGACAATTCCCATGGTGAGACTGCTCATAGACAGTGCCCATGGTGACAATACCCAGCGTGTCCTGTCCATGGTGACAGTGATCATGGTGACACTTCTCATGAGGACAGTGCCATAAGTGACAGTGCTCATTGTGGCAGTGCTCATGGTGACCGTGCTCATGGTGACAGTGCCCATGGTGACAGTGCCTATGGTGATAGATATCATGGTGGCCGTGCCCAGGGTGACATTGCGCACGCTGACAAAGCCCATGGTGATACTTCCCATTGTGACAGTGCCAACGGTGGCCGAGCCCATGGTGACAGTGCCCAAGATCACAGTGTCCATGGTGAGAGTGCTAACGATGACTGTGCCCATGGTGACAGCACCCAGTGTGACAATGCCCATTGTGACAGTGCTCACGGTGACCATGCCGATGGTGATAGTGCCAATTGTGAGAGTGCTCACGGTGACACTGCCCATGGAGACACTGCCCATGGTGATAGTGCTCATCATGACAACCCCTCGGAGGCAGTGCCAATGGTGAGAGTCCCCGTGGTGACAGTTCTCACGGTGAAAGTGATCCTGTTGAAATTTCTCATGGTGACAGTGCTCAAGGTGATAGTCTCCATGTTGACAGTGCCCATGGTGACTGTTCTCACGGTGACAGTGCCTATGGTGATTATGCTCTTAGTGACAGTGCTCATGGTGACAGTGCCCATGGTGACAGTGACCACGGTGACTGTTCTCACCGTGGTAGTGCCCATGGTGACAGTGTTCATGATGACAGTCCGCATTAAGGCTGTGCCCGTGGTGACAGTGCTCATGGTGATAGTTCTCACGGTGATAGTACGCACGTTGTCAGTGCCAAAGGTGACAATACCCAGGTGATAGTAATCATGGTGAAAGTGCCCATGGTGGCAGTTCTCATACTGACAGTTCTGGTGACAGTGCTCATGGTGGCAGTGCTCGTGGTGACAGTGCTCTTGGTGACAGTGCTCATGGTGGCAGTGCCCATGGTGTGACTACCGATGGTGACACTGCCCATGGTGACACTGCACATGGTCATGGTGCATCTGGTGGCAGTGCAAATTAGTGAGAGTGCCCATGGTGATATTGCTCATGGTGATAGTGCCCATGGTGAGAGTGCCCATGGTTCCAGTGCTCATGGTGACAGTGCCCATTGTGACAGTGCCCCTGGTGACAGTGCACACCGTGAGAGTGCCCATGGTGTCTGTGCCCATGGTGACAGTTCTTATCATGAGAGTGTTCACGGTAGCAGTGTTCATGGTAATAGTGCTCACGGAGACATTGCCCACAATGAGAGTGCCCATGGTGAGAATACTGACTGTGACAGTGCCCATGATGACTTTTCTCTCTGCGACAGTTCCCACGGGGACAGTCAGCACGGTGAGATGTCTCACAGTGATAGTGCACATTGTTTCAGTGCTAATCGTGAAAAGACCCACGGCGCCAGTGCCCATCATGGCACTGCTCACGGTGATAGTTCTCACGGTGACAGTGCCCATGGTGATATTACCCATGGTGACAGTACTCAGTGATCAAGTGCTCATGGTGACAGTGCCTAAGGTGATAGTGCACATGGTGGCAGTGCAAAATGGTGACAGTGCCCATGGTGACATTGCTTAATGTGATAGTCCTTGTGGTGACATTGCGCATGGTGACATTGCCCACCATGACAGTGCTCTTGTTGACAGTGCTCATGGTGATAGTGCCAATGTTGGAAGTGCCCATCGTGAAAGTGCCCATGGTGACAGTTCTTATGATGAGAGTGGTCAGAGTGGCAGTGCTCATGGTGAAAGTGCCCATGGTGACAGAGCCCACGGTGACAGTGTCCATAGTTATAGTGTCCATGGTGACAGTCCTAACAGTGAAATTGTCCATGGGGACACTGCCCATGGTGAAAGTGCCCATGGTCACAACACCCACTGTGATAGTGCTCACGGTGAGAGTGGCCATGGTGACAGTGACCACGGTGACAGTTCTAATGGTGATACTGCCCATGATGACAGTGCTCATGGTGACAGTCCACATTGTGCCAGTGCCCAAGGTGACAGTGCTCATGGTGACAGTGCCCAAAGTCCCAATACCCATGGTGACAGTGCCCAGGCTGACAGTTCTCAAGGTGATAGTGCCCATGGTGACAGTGCACATGGTGATACAGAGAATGGGAACAGTGCTTATGGTGACAGTGGTCATGGTTGCAGTACCCATGGTGATAGTGCTGAAACTGACAGTGCCCTTGGGGATAGTGCTCATGGTGAGTGTGCTCGTGTTAATAGTGCCCATGGTGGCAGTTCCCATTGTGAAAGTGCTCATGATGACAGTGCCCATGTGGGTAGTTCCCATGGTGACAGTGCTCATGGTGATAGTGACCATTTAAACAGTGCACATGGTGGCTGTGCCCTTGGTGACAGTGCCCATGATGACAGTATTCATGGTGACAGTGCTCACGGTGATAGTGCCCATGGTGACAGTGCACATGGTGGTAGTGCACATGGTGGCAGTGAAAAATGGTGACAGTTCCCATGCTGACAGTTCTCATTGTGACAATGCACACGGTCACAACCGATGCTGACATTGCTCATGGTAGCTGTACCCGTGGTGACAGTGCTCATGGTGATAGTGCCCATGTTAACAGTGCCCATGGTGACACTGCCCATGGTGACAATGCCCATGATAACAGTGCCCATGGAGTCAGTGCCCACGGAGCCATTGCCTATGGTAACAGTGCTCACAGTGACAGGACCCATGGTAACAGTGACCATGGTGAGAGTGCTCATGGTGATAGTGTCTATGGTGACAGATCACACCGTGACAGTCCGCATTGTGCCAATACCAATAGTGACAGTGCCCATGGTGACATTGACCACGGTGAGAGTGCTCACGGTGCTAGTGCTCACAGTAATAGTGCTCATGGTGGCAGTGCCGACTGTGACGGTGCTCACGGTGATAGTGCCTATGGTGATAGTGCCCATGGTGAGAGTCCGCCCATTGATAGTGCCCATGGTGGCAGTTCCCATTGTGAAAGTGCTCATGATGACATTGCCCATGTTGGTAGTTCCCATGGTGACAGTGCTCACGGTGATAGTGACCTTGGTAACTGTGCACATGGTGGCCGTGCCCTTGGTGACAGTGCCAATGATGACAGTACTCATGGTGACAGTTCTCATGGTAATAGTTCCCATGGGGACAAGGCACAGGGTGGCAGTGAAAAATGGTGAAAGTGCCCATGTTGACAGTTCTCAGGGTGACAGTGCACACGGTGACAACCCATGCAGACAGTCCTCACAGTGACAGTTCTCATGGTTGCAGTACCCATGGTGACAGTGTTCACAGTGATACTGCCCATGGTGGCAGTGCCCATGGTGACAGTGCCCATGGTGACACTGCCCATGATGACAGTGCCCATGGTGAAAGTTCCCACGGCGCCATTGCCTATGGTGACAGTGCTCATGGTAACAGTGCCCATGGTGACAGTGACCATGGTGAGAGTGCTCACACTGAGAGTGCCCATGGTGACAGGGTTCATGGTGCCAGTCCGCATTGTGCCAGTACCTATGGCGACAGTGGTCATGGTGACACTGACCACAGTGAGAGTGCTCACTGTGATAGAGCTCACGGTAATTGTGCTCATGGTGACAGTGCAAATGGTGACAATACCCATGGTGACAGTACTCATGTTGAAAATACCCATGGTGGCAGTTCTCATGGTGAGAGTGCTCATAAGAGCAGTGCCCAAGTTGGCAGTCCTCGTGGTGACAGTGATAATGGTGACAGTGCTCTTGGTGGCAGTTCCCATGGGGACAGTACCGATGGTGACCCTGTGCATTGTTACAGTGCCCATGGTAACCGTGCTCACGGTGGTAGTGCACATCGTGACAGTGCCCTTGGTGGTAGTTCACCTGGTGACAGTGCTAAATAGTGACAGTGCACATGCTGACAGTGCTCACGGTGATAGTGCCCATGGGGACAGTGCCCACGGTGATAATGGGTATTATTACAGTGTTCATCGTGACAGAGCCCAAGGTGGCAGTGGCCATGGTGAGAGTGCCCACAATGAAAGTGCCCATGGTAAAAGTGCCGACAGTGACAGTGCCCATGGTGACACTTCTCACAGTGAATGTGCCCATGGGGACAGTTACCATGATGAGATTTCTCACGGTGATAGTGCCCGTTGTGACAGTGCTCACAGTGACAATGCCCATGGTGCCAGTGCCCATAGAGACATTCCGCACAGTCACATTTCTCACGGTGAAAGTGCCTATGGTGACACTGCACCTGGTGGCAGTGCAAAATGGTGACAGTGCCCATGGTGACATTGCTCATAGTGACTTTGCTTACAGTGATAGTCCTTACGGTGACAGTGTGCATGGTGACACTGCACACAGTTGCAGTGTTTATGGTGACAGTGTTCACGGTGATACTTTCCATGGTGATAGTGCCCATGGTGACACTGCACATGGTGGCAGTGATAAATGGTGACAGTGCCCCTGTTGACAGTTCTCATGGTGAGAGTGCACATGGTGACAACCCGTGCAGACTGTACTCATGGTGACAGTACTCACGGTGACAGTTCTCATGTTTGCAGTATCCATGGTGACAGTGCTCACAGTGATAGTGCCCATGGTGAGAGTGCCCATGATGACAGGGCCCATGGTGCCATTGCCTATGGTGACAGTGCTCATGGTAACAGTGCCCAAGGTGACAGTGACCATGGTGAGAGTGCTCACACTGATGGTGCCCATGGTGACAGTGCTCACGGTGCCTGTCTACATTGTGCCAGTACCCATGGCGACAGTGCTCATGGTGACAGTGACCACAGTGAGAGTGCTCATAGTGATAGTGCTTACGGTAATAGTGCTCATGGTGACAATGCAAATGGTGACAATACCATGGTGACAGTACTCATGTTGAAAATACCCATGGTGGCAGTTCTCATAGCGACAGATCTCATGGTGACAGTGCTCATAATAGCAGTGCCCAGGTGCCAGTGCTCGTGGTGACAGTGCTAATGGTGACAGTGCTCTTGGTGGCAGTTCCCATCGGGACAATACTGATGGTGACGCTGTGCATTGTTACAGTGCCCATGGTAACCGTGCTCACGGTGATAGTGCACATCGTGACAGTGCCCATGGTGGTAGTTCACCTGGTGACAGTGCTAAATAGTGACAGTGCACATGCTGACAGTGCTCACGGTGATAGTGCCCATGGTGACAGTGCACACGGTGATAATGGGCATTGTTACAGAGTTCATGGTGACAGCACATGGTGGCAGTGGCCATGGAGACAGTGCCCACAATGACAGTGCCCATGGTGACAGTCCCGACAGTGACAGTGCCCATGGTGACACTTCTAACGGTGACAAAGCCCATGGGGACAGTTAGCATGGTGAGATTTCTCACGGTGACAGTTCCCGTTGTGACAGTGCTCACAGTGACAATGCCCATGGTGCCCGTGCCCATAGAGTCATTCCGCACGGTCACATTTCTCACAGTGAAAGTGCCTATGGTGATATTAACCATGGTGACACTGCACATGGTGGCAGAGCAAAATGGTGACAGTGCCCATGGTGACATTGCTCATGGTGACTTTGCTTATGGTGATAGTCCTTACAGTGACAGTGCGCATGGTGACACTGCACACAGTGACAGTGTTCATGGTGACAGTGTTCACGGTGATAGTTCCCATGGTGAGATTGTCCATGGTAACAGTGCCCATAGTCACAATTCTCATGGTGTAGTGCTCACAGTGACAGTGCCCATGGTGTCATGCCCATGGTGACAGTGCTCATGGTGACAGTACTCATGTTGGCAGTGCCATAAATAACAGTGCTCATTGTGGCAGTGCTCATGGTGTCTGTGCTCATGGTGACAGTGCCCATGTTTACAGTGTTTATGGTGATAGATGTCACGGTGTCAGTGCCCACGGGGACAGTGCCAAGGCTGACAAAGCCCAGGGTGATACTTCCCATTGGGACAGTGCCCACGGTGACAGTGCCCATGGTGACAGCGCCCAGTGTGACAAGGCTCATGGTGACAGTGCTCACGGTGACGGTGCCCATGGTGACAGTGCCGATGGTGAGAGTGCCATTAGTGACAGTGCTCATGGTGAAACTGCCCATGGAGACATCGCCCATGGTGATAGTGCTCATGGTGACAACCCCACGGTGACAGTGCCAATGTTGATAGTCCCCGTGGTGACAGGTCTTACATTGAATGTGACCATGGTGTCTGTGCTCATGGTGACAGTGCTCAAGGTTAGAGTCTCCATGTTGACAGTGCCGATGGTGACAATTCTCACGGTGACAGGGCCTATGGTGAAAATTCACATAGTGACAGTATTCACGGTGACAGTGCCCATGGTGCTATTACCCATGGTGACAGTTCTCCTAGTGAAACAGCCCATGGTGACACTGCACATGGTGGCAGTGCAAAGTGGTGACAGTGCCCATGGTGATATTGCTCATGGTGACATTGCTTACGGTGATAGTGTGTATGGTGAAACTGCACACAGTGACATTGCTCATGGTGACAGTGTTCACGGCGTTAGTTCCTATCGTGACTGTGACCATGGGGACAGTGCCCATTGTCACAATTCTCATGGTGTAGTGCTCACGGTGACAGTGCCCATGGTGACAATACACAGGGTGACACTATTCATGGTGACATTGCTCATGGTGAGAGTGCCCGTGTTCACAACTGTCACGGTGATAGTTCCCATGGTGACAATACCCAGGGTAACAGAGCTGATGGTAAAAGAGTTCACGGTGACAGTGCCCATGATGACAGTACCTAAGGTGACAATTCCCATGGTGAGACTGCTCATAGACAGTGCCCATGGTGACAATACCCAGCGTGTCCTGTCCATGGTGACAGTGATCATGGTGACACTTCTCATGAGGACAGTGCCATAAGTGACAGTGCTCATTGTGGCAGTGCTCATGGTGACCGTGCTCATGGTGACAGTGCCCATGGTGACAGTGCCTATGGTGATAGATATCATGGTGGCCGTGCCCAGGGTGACATTGCCCACGCTGACCAAGCCCATGGTGATACTTCCCATTGTGACAGTGCCAACGGTGGCCGAGCCCATGGTGACAGTGCCCAAGATCACAGTGTCCATGGTGAGAGTGCTAACGATGACTGTGCCCATGGTGACAGCACCCAGTGTGACAATGCCCATTGTGACAGTGCTCACGGTGACCATGCCGATGGTGATAGTGCCAATTGTGAGAGTGCTCACGGTGACACTGCCCATGGAGACACTGCCCATGGTGATAGTGCTCATCATGACAACCCCTCGGAGGCAGTGCCAATGGTGAGAGTCCCCGTGGTGACAGTTCTCACGGTGAAAGTGATCCTGTTGAAATTTCTCATGGTGACAGTGCTCAAGGTGATAGTCTCCATGTTGACAGTGCCCATGGTGACTGTTCTCATGGTGACAGTGCCTATGGTGATTATGCTCTTAGTGACAGTGCTCATGGTGACAGTGCCCATGGTGACAGTGACCACGGTGACTGTTCTCACCGTGGTAGTGCCCATGGTGACAGTGTTCATGATGACAGTCCGCATTAAGGCTGTGCCCGTGGTGACAGTGCTCATGGTGATAGTTCTCACGGTGATAGTACGCACGTTGTCAGTGCCAAAGGTGACAATACCCAGGTGATAGTAATCATGGTGAAAGTGCCCATGGTGGCAGTTCTCATACTGACAGTTCTGGTGACAGTGCTCATGGTGGCAGTGCTCGTGGTGACAGTGCTCTTGGTGACAGTGCTCATGGTGGCAGTGCCCATGGTGTGACTACCGATGGTGACACTGCCCATGGTGACACTGCACATGGTCATGGTGCATCTGGTGGCAGTGCAAATTAGTGAGAGTGCCCATGGTGATATTGCTCATGGTGATAGTGCCCATGGTGAGAGTGCCCATGGTTCCAGTGCTCATGGTGACAGTGCCCATTGTGACAGTGCCCCTGGTGACAGTGCACACCGTGAGAGTGCCCATGGTGTCTGTGCCCATGGTGACAGTTCTTATCATGAGAGTGTTCACGGTAGCAGTGTTCATGGTAATAGTGCTCACGGAGACATTGCCCACAATGAGAGTGCCCATGGTGAGAATACTGACTGTGACAGTGCCCATGATGACTTTTCTCTCTGCGACAGTTCCCACGGGGACAGTCAGCACGGTGAGATGTCTCACAGTGATAGTGCACATTGTTTCAGTGCTAATAGTGAAAAGACCCACGGCGCCAGTGCCCATCATGGCACTGCTCACGGTGATAGTTCTCACGGTGACAGTGCCCATGGTGATATTACCCATGGTGACAGTACTCAGTGATCAAGTGCTCATGGTGACAGTGCCTAAGGTGATAGTGCACATGGTGGCAGTGCAAAATGGTGACAGTGCCCATGGTGACATTGCTTAATGTGATAGTCCTTGTGGTGACATTGCGCATGGTGACATTGCCCACCATGACAGTGCTCTTGTTGACAGTGCTCATGGTGATAGTGCCAATGTTGGAAGTGCCCATCGTGAAAGTGCCCATGGTGACAGTTCTTATGATGAGAGTGGTCAGAGTGGCAGTGCTCATGGTGAAAGTGCCCATGGTGACAGAGCCCACGGTGACAGTGTCCATAGTTATAGTGTCCATGGTGACAGTCCTAACAGTGAAATTGTCCATGGGGACACTGCCCATGGTGAAAGTGCCCATGGTCACAACACCCACTGTGATAGTGCTCACGGTGAGAGTGGCCATGGTGACAGTGACCACGGTGACAGTTCTAATGGTGATACTGCCCATGATGACAGTGCTCATGGTGACAGTCCACATTGTGCCAGTGCCCAAGGTGACAGTGCTCATGGTGACAGTGCCCAAAGTCCCAATACCCATGGTGACAGTGCCCAGGCTGACAGTTCTCAAGGTGATAGTGCCCATGGTGACAGTGCACATGGTGATACAGAGAATGGGAACAGTGCTTATGGTGACAGTGGTCATGGTTGCAGTACCCATGGTGATAGTGCTGAAACTGACAGTGCCCTTGGGGATAGTGCTCATGGTGAGTGTGCTCGTGTTAATAGTGCCCATGGTGGCAGTTCCCATTGTGAAAGTGCTCATGATGACAGTGCCCATGTGGGTAGTTCCCATGGTGACAGTGCTCATGGTGATAGTGACCATTTAAACAGTGCACATGGTGGCTGTGCCCTTGGTGACAGTGCCCATGATGACAGTATTCATGGTGACAGTGCTCACGGTGATAGTGCCCATGGTGACAGTGCACATGGTGGTAGTGCACATGGTGGCAGTGAAAAATGGTGACAGTTCCCATGCTGACAGTTCTCATTGTGACAATGCACACGGTCACAACCAATGCTGACATTGCTCATGGTAGCTGTACCCGTGGTGACAGTGCTCATGGTGATAGTGCCCATGTTAACAGTGCCCATGGTGACACTGCCCATGGTGACAATGCCCATGATGACAGTGCCCATGGAGTCAGTGCCCACGGAGCCATTGCCTATGGTAACAGTGCTCACAGTGACAGTACCCATGGTAACAGTGACCACGGTGAGAGTGCTCATGGTGATAGTGTCTATGGTGACAGATCACACTGTGACAGTCCACATTGTGCCAGTACCAATAGTGACAGTGCCCATGGTGACATTGTCCACGGTGAGAGTGCTCACGGTGCTAGTGCTCACAGTAATAGTGCTCATGGTGACAGTGCCGACAGTGACGGTGCTCACGGTGACAGTGCCTATGGTGATAGTGCCCATGGTGAGATTCCGCCCACTGATAGTGCCCATGGTGGCAGTTCCCATTGTGAAAGTGCTCATGATGACATTGCCCATGTTGGTAGTTCCCATGGTGACAGTGCTCTCATTGATAGTGACCTTGGTAACAGTGCACATGGTGGCCGTGCCCTTGGTGACAGTGCCAATGATGACAGTACTCATGGTGACAGTTCTCATGGTAATAGTTCCCATGGGGACAAGGCACAGGGTGGCAGTGAAAAATGGTGAAAGTGCCCATGTTGACAGTTCTCAGGGTGACCGTGCACACGGTGACAACCCATGCAGACAGTCCTCACAGTGACAGTTCTCATGGTTGCAGTACCCATGGTGACAGTGTTCACAGTGATACTGCCCATGGTGGCAGTGCCCATGGTGACAGTGCCCATGGTGAAAGTTCCCACGGCGCCATTGCCTATGGTGACAGTGCTCATGGTAACAGTGCCCATGGTGACAGTGACCATGGTGAGAGTGCTCACACTGAGAGTGCCCATGGTGACAGGGTTCATGGTGCCAGTCCGCATTGTGCCAGTACCTATGGCGACAGTGGTCATGGTGACACTGACCACAGTGAGAGTGCTCACTGTGATAGAGCTCACGGTAATTGTGCTCATGGTGACAGTGCAAATGGTGACAATACCCATGGTGACAGTACTCATGTTGAAAATACCCATGGTGGCAGTTCTCATGGTGAGAGTGCTCATAAGAGCAGTGCCCAAGTTGGCAGTCCTCGTGGTGACAGTGATAATGGTGACAGTGCTCTTGGTGGCAGTTCCCATGGGGACAGTACCGATGGTGACCCTGTGCATTGTTACAGTGCCCATGGTAACCGTGCTCACGGTGGTAGTGCACATCGTGACAGTGCCCTTGGTGGTAGTTCACCTGGTGACAGTGCTAAATAGTGACAGTGCACATGCTGACAGTGCTCACGGTGATAGTGCCCATGGGGACAGTGCCCACGGTGATAATGGGTATTATTACAGTGTTCATCGTGACAGAGCCCAAGGTGGCAGTGGCCATGGTGACAGTGCCCACAATGACAGTGCCCATGGTAACAGTGCCGACAGTGACAGTGCCCATGGTGACACTTCTCACAGTGAATGGGCCCATGGGGACAGTTACCATGATGAGATTTCTCACGGTGATAGTGCCCGTTGTGACAGCGCTCACAGTGACAATGCCCATGGTGCCAGTGCCCATAGAGACATTCCGCACGGTCACATTTCTCACGGTGAAAGTGCCTATGGTGACACTGCACGTGGTGGCAGTGCAAAATGGTGACAGTGCCCATGGTGACATTGCTCATAGTGACTTTGCTTACAGTGATAGTCCTTACGGTGACAGTGTGCATGGTGACACTGCACACAGTTGCAGTGTTTATGGTGACAGTGTTCACGGTGATACTTTCCATGGTGATAGTGCCCATGGTGACACTGCACATGGTGGCAGTGATAAATGGTGACAGTGCCCCTGTTGACAGTTCTCATGGTGAGAGTGCACATGGTGACAACCCGTGCAGACTGTACTCATTGTGACAGTACTCACGGTGACAGTTCTCATGTTTGCAGTATCCATGGTGACAGTGCTCACAGTGATAGTGCCCATGGTGAGAGTGCCCATGATGACAGGGCCCATGGTGCCATTGCCTATGGTGACAGTGCTCATGGTAACAGTGCCCAAGGTGACAGTGACCATGGTGAGACTGCTCACACTGATGGTGCCCATGGTGACAGTGCTCACGGTGCCTGTCTACATTGTGCCAGTACCCATGGCGACAGTGCTCATGGTGACAGTGACCACAGTGAGAGTGCTCATAGTGATAGTGCTTACGGTAATAGTGCTCATGGTGACAATGCAAATGGTGACAATACCATGGTGACAGTACTCATGTTGAAAATACCCATGGTGGCAGTTCTCATAGCGACAGATCTCATGGTGACAGTGCTCATAATAGCAGTGCCCAGGTGCCAGTGCTCGTGGTGACAGTGCTAATGGTGACAGTGCTCTTGGTGGCAGTTCCCATCGGGACAATACTGATGGTGACGCTGTGCATTGTTACAGTGCCCATGGTAACCGTGCTCACGGTGATAGTGCACATCGTGACAGTGCCTATGGTGGTAGTTCACCTGGTGACAGTGCTAAATAGTGACAGTGCACATGCTGACAGTGCTCACGGTGATAGTGCCCATGGTGACAGTGCACACGGTGATAATGGGCATTGTTACAGAGTTCATGGTGACAGCACATGGTGGCAGTGGCCATGGAGACAGTGCCCACAATGACAGTGCCCATGGTGACAGTCCTGACAGTGACAGTGCCCATGGTGACACTTCTCACGGTGACAGTGCCCATGGGGACAGTTAGCATGGTGAGATTTCTCACGGTGACAGTGCCCGTTGTGACAGTGCTCACAGTGACAATGCCCATGGTGCCCGTGCCCATAGAGTCATTCCGCACGGTCACATTTCTCACAGTGAAATTGCCTATGGTGATATTAACCATGGTGACACTGCACATGGTGGCAGAGCAAAATGGTGACAGTGCCCATGGTGACATTGCTCATGGTGACTTTGCTTATGGTGATAGTCCTTACAGTGACAGTGCGCATGGTGACACTGCACACAGTGAGTGTTCATGGTGACAGTGTTCACGGTGATAGTTCCCATGGTGAGATTGTCCATGGTAACAGTGCCCATAGTCACAATTCTCATGGTGTAGTGCTCACAGTGACAGTGGCCATGGTGTCATGCCCATGGTGACAGTGCTCATGGTGACAGTACTCATGTTGGCAGTGCCATAAATAACAGTGCTCATTGTGGCAGTGCTCAGGGTGTCTGTGCTCATGGTGACAGTGCCCATGTTTACAGTGTTTATGGTGATAGATGTCACGGTGTCAGTGCCCACGGGGACAGTGCCAAGGCTGACAAAGCCCAGGGTGATAGTTCCCATTGGGACAGTGCCCACGGTGACAGTGCCCATGGTGACAGCGCCCAGTGTGACAAGGCTCATGGTGACAGTGCTCACGGTGACGGTGCCCATGGTGACAGTGCCGATGGTGAGAGTGCCATTAGTGACAGTGCTCATGGTGAAACTGCCCATGGAGACATCGCCCATGGTGATAGTGCTCATGGTGACAACCCCACGGTGACAGTGCCAATGTTGATAGTCCCCGTGGTGACAGGTCTTACATTGAATGTGACCATGGTGTCTGTGCTCATGGTGACAGTGCTCAAGGTTAGAGTCTCCATGTTGACAGTGCCGATGGTGACAATTCTCACGGTGACAGGGCCTATGGTGAAAATTCACATAGTGACAGTGTTCACGGTGACAGTGCCCATGGTGCTATTACCCATGGTGACAGTTCTCCTAGTGAAACAGCCCATGGTGACACTGCACATGGTGGCAGTGCAAAGTGGTGACAGTGCCCATGGTGATATTGCTCATGGTGACATTGCTTACGGTGATAGTGTGTATGGTGAAACTGCACACAGTGACATTGCTCATGGTGACAGTGTTCACGGCGTTAGTTCCTATCGTGACTGTGACCATGGGGACAGTGCCCATTGTCACAATTCTCATGGTGTAGTGCTCACGGTGACAGTGCCCATGGTGACAATACACAGGGTGACACTATTCATGGTGACATTGCTCATGGTGAGAGTGCCCGTGTTCACAACTGTCACGGTGATAGTTCCCATGGTGACAATACCCAGGGTAACAGAGCTGATGGTAAAAGTGTTCACGGTGACAGTGCCCATGATGACAGTACCTAAGGTGACAATTCCCATGGTGAGACTGCTCATAGACAGTGCCCATGGTGACAATACCCAGCGTGTCCTGTCCATGGTGACAGTGATCATGGTGACACTTCTCATGAGGACAGTGCCATAAGTGACAGTGCTCATTGTGGCAGTGCTCATGGTGACCGTGCTCATGGTGACAGTGCCCATGGTGACAGTGCCTATGGTGATAGATATCATGGTGGCCGTGCCCAGGGTGACATTGCCCACGCTGACAAAGCCCATGGTGATACTTCCCATTGTGACAGTGCCAACGGTGGCCGAGCCCATGGTGACAGTGCCCAAGATCACAGTGTCCATGGTGAGAGTGCTAACGATGACTGTGCCCATGGTGATAGCACCCAGTGTGACAATGCCCATTGTGACAGTGCTCACGGTGACCATGCCGATGGTGATAGTGCCAATTGTGAGAGTGCTCACGGTGACACTGCCCATGGAGACACTGCCCATGGTGATAGTGCTCATCATGACAACCCCTCGGAGGCAGTGCCAATGGTGAGAGTCCCTGTGGTGACAGTTCTCACGGTGAAAGTGATCCTGTTGAAATTTCTCATGGTGACAGTGCTCAAGGTGATAGTCTCCATGTTGACAGTGCCCATGGTGACTGTTCTCACGGTGACAGTGCCTATGGTGATTATGCTCTTAGTGACAGTGCTCATGGTGACAGTGCCCATGGTGACAGTGACCACGGTGACTGTTCTCACCGTGGTAGTGCCCATGGTGACAGTGTTCATGATGACAGTCCGCATTAAGGCTGTGCCCGTGGTGACAGTGCTCATGGTGATAGTTCTCACGGTGATAGTACGCACGTTGTCAGTGCCAAAGGTGACAATACCCAGGTGATAGTAATCATGGTGAAAGTGCCCATGGTGGCAGTTCTCATACTGACAGTTCTGGTGACAGTGCTCATGGTGGCAGTGCTCGTGGTGACAGTGCTCTTGGTGACAGTGCTCATGGTGGCAGTGCCCATGGTGTGACTACCGATGGTGACACTGCCCATGGTGACACTGCACATGGTCATGGTGCATCTGGTGGCAGTGCAAATTAGTGAGAGTGCCCATGGTGATATTGCTCATGGTGATAGTGCCCATGGTGAGAGTGCCCATGGTTCCAGTGCTCATGGTGACAGTGCCCATTGTGACAGTGCCCCTGGTGACAGTGCCCATGGTGTCTGTGCCCATGGTGACAGTTCTTATCATGAGAGTGTTCACGGTAGCAGTGTTCATGGTAATAGTGCTCACGGAGACATTGCCCACAATGAGAGTGCCCATGGTGAGAATACTGACTGTGACAGTGCCCATGATGACTTTTCTCTCTGCGACAGTTCCCACGGGGACAGTCAGCACGGTGAGATGTCTCACAGTGATAGTGCACATTGTTTCAGTGCTAATAGTGAAAAGACCCACGGCGCCAGTGCCCATCATGGCACTGCTCACGGTGATAGTTCTCACGGTGACAGTGCCCATGGTGATATTACCCATGGTGACAGTACTCAGTGATCAAGTGCTCATGGTGACAGTGCCTAAGGTGATAGTGCACATGGTGGCAGTGCAAAATGGTGACAGTGCCCATGGTGACATTGCTTAATGTGATAGTCCTTGTGGTGACATTGCGCATGGTGACATTGCCCACCATGACAGTGCTCTTGTTGACAGTGCTCATGGTGATAGTGCCAATGTTGGAAGTGCCCATCGTGAAAGTGCCCATGGTGACAGTTCTTATGATGAGAGTGGTCAGAGTGGCAGTGCTCATGGTGAAAGTGCCCATGGTGACAGAGCCCACGGTGACAGTGTCCATAGTTATAGTGTCCATGGTGACAGTCCTAACAGTGAAATTGTCCATGGGGACACTGCCCATGGTGAAAGTGCCCATGGTCACAACACCCACTGTGATAGTGCTCACGGTGAGAGTGGCCATGGTGACAGTGACCATGGTGACAGTTCTAATGGTGATACTGCCCATGATGACAGTGCTCATGGTGACAGTCCACATTGTGCCAGTGCCCAAGGTGACAGTGCTCATGGTGACAGTGCCCAAAGTCCCAATACCCATGGTGACAGTGCCCAGGCTGACAGTTCTCAAGGTGATAGTGCCCATGGTGACAGTGCACATGGTGATACAGAGAATGGGAACAGTGCTTATGGTGACAGTGGTCATGGTTGCAGTACCCATGGTGATAGTGCTGAAACTGACAGTGCCCTTGGGGATAGTGCTCATGGTGAGTGTGCTCGTGTTAATAGTGCCCATGGTGGCAGTTCCCATTGTGAAAGTGCTCATGATGACAGTGCCCATGTGGGTAGTTCCCATGGTGACAGTGCTCATGGTGATAGTGACCATTTTAACAGTGCACATGGTGGCTGTGCCCTTGGTGACAGTGCCCATGATGACAGTATTCATGGTGACAGTGCTCACGGTGATAGTGCCCATGGTGACAGTGCACATGGTGGTAGTGCACATGGTGGCAGTGAAAAATGGTGACAGTTCCCATGCTGACAGTTCTCATTGTGACAATGCACACGGTCACAACCAATGCTGACATTGCTCATGGTAGCTGTACCCGTGGTGACAGTGCTCATGGTGATAGTGCCCATGTTAACAGTGCCCATGGTGACACTGCCCATGGTGACAATGCCCATGATGACAGTGCCCATGGAGTCAGTGCCCACGGAGCCATTGCCTATGGTAACAGTGCTCACAGTGACAGTACCCATGGTAACAGTGACCACGGTGAGAGTGCTCATGGTGATAGTGTCTATGGTGACAGATCACACTGTGACAGTCCACATTGTGCCAGTACCAATAGTGACAGTGCCCATGGTGACATTGTCCACGGTGAGAGTGCTCACGGTGCTAGTGCTCACAGTAATAGTGCTCATGGTGACAGTGCCGACAGTGACGGTGCTCACGGTGACAGTGCCTATGGTGATAGTGCCCATGGTGAGATTCCGCCCACTGATAGTGCCCATGGTGGCAGTTCCCATTGTGAAAGTGCTCATGATGACATTGCCCATGTTGGTAGTTCCCATGGTGACAGTGCTCTCATTGATAGTGACCTTGGTAACAGTGCACATGGTGGCCGTGCCCTTGGTGACAGTGCCAATGATGACAGTACTCATGGTGACAGTTCTCATGGTAATAGTTCCCATGGGGACAAGGCACAGGGTGGCAGTGAAAAATGGTGAAAGTGCCCATGTTGACAGTTCTCAGGGTGACCGTGCACACGGTGACAACCCATGCAGACAGTCCTCACAGTGACAGTTCTCATGGTTGCAGTACCCATGGTGACAGTGTTCACAGTGATACTGCCCATGGTGGCAGTGCCCATGGTGACAGTGCCCATGGTGAAAGTTCCCACGGCGCCATTGCCTATGGTGACAGTGCTCATGGTAACAGTGCCCATGGTGACAGTGACCATGGTGAGAGTGCTCACACTGAGAGTGCCCATGGTGACAGGGTTCATGGTGCCAGTCCGCATTGTGCCAGTACCTATGGCGACAGTGGTCATGGTGACACTGACCACAGTGAGAGTGCTCACTGTGATAGAGCTCACGGTAATTGTGCTCATGGTGACAGTGCAAATGGTGACAATACCCATGGTGACAGTACTCATGTTGAAAATACCCATGGTGGCAGTTCTCATGGTGAGAGTGCTCATAAGAGCAGTGCCCAAGTTGGCAGTCCTCGTGGTGACAGTGATAATGGTGACAGTGCTCTTGGTGGCAGTTCCCATGGGGACAGTACCGATGGTGACCCTGTGCATTGTTACAGTGCCCATGGTAACCGTGCTCACGGTGGTAGTGCACATCGTGACAGTGCCCTTGGTGGTAGTTCACCTGGTGACAGTGCTAAATAGTGACAGTGCACATGCTGACAGTGCTCACGGTGATAGTGCCCATGGGGACAGTGCCCACGGTGATAATGGGTATTATTACAGTGTTCATCGTGACAGAGCCCAAGGTGGCAGTGGCCATGGTGACAGTGCCCACAATGACAGTGCCCATGGTAACAGTGCCGACAGTGACAGTGCCCATGGTGACACTTCTCACAGTGAATGGGCCCATGGGGACAGTTACCATGATGAGATTTCTCACGGTGATAGTGCCCGTTGTGACAGCGCTCACAGTGACAATGCCCATGGTGCCAGTGCCCATAGAGACATTCCGCACGGTCACATTTCTCACGGTGAAAGTGCCTATGGTGACACTGCACGTGGTGGCAGTGCAAAATGGTGACAGTGCCCATGGTGACATTGCTCATAGTGACTTTGCTTACAGTGATAGTCCTTACGGTGACAGTGTGCATGGTGACACTGCACACAGTTGCAGTGTTTATGGTGACAGTGTTCACGGTGATACTTTCCATGGTGATAGTGCCCATGGTGACACTGCACATGGTGGCAGTGATAAATGGTGACAGTGCCCCTGTTGACAGTTCTCATGGTGAGAGTGCACATGGTGACAACCCGTGCAGACTGTACTCATTGTGACAGTACTCACGGTGACAGTTCTCATGTTTGCAGTATCCATGGTGACAGTGCTCACAGTGATAGTGCCCATGGTGAGAGTGCCCATGATGACAGGGCCCATGGTGCCATTGCCTATGGTGACAGTGCTCATGGTAACAGTGCCCAAGGTGACAGTGACCATGGTGAGACTGCTCACACTGATGGTGCCCATGGTGACAGTGCTCACGGTGCCTGTCTACATTGTGCCAGTACCCATGGCGACAGTGCTCATGGTGACAGTGACCACAGTGAGAGTGCTCATAGTGATAGTGCTTACGGTAATAGTGCTCATGGTGACAATGCAAATGGTGACAATACCATGGTGACAGTACTCATGTTGAAAATACCCATGGTGGCAGTTCTCATAGCGACAGATCTCATGGTGACAGTGCTCATAATAGCAGTGCCCAGGTGCCAGTGCTCGTGGTGACAGTGCTAATGGTGACAGTGCTCTTGGTGGCAGTTCCCATCGGGACAATACTGATGGTGACGCTGTGCATTGTTACAGTGCCCATGGTAACCGTGCTCACGGTGATAGTGCACATCGTGACAGTGCCTATGGTGGTAGTTCACCTGGTGACAGTGCTAAATAGTGACAGTGCACATGCTGACAGTGCTCACGGTGATAGTGCCCATGGTGACAGTGCACACGGTGATAATGGGCATTGTTACAGAGTTCATGGTGACAGCACATGGTGGCAGTGGCCATGGAGACAGTGCCCACAATGACAGTGCCCATGGTGACAGTCCTGACAGTGACAGTGCCCATGGTGACACTTCTCACGGTGACAGTGCCCATGGGGACAGTTAGCATGGTGAGATTTCTCACGGTGACAGTGCCCGTTGTGACAGTGCTCACAGTGACAATGCCCATGGTGCCCGTGCCCATAGAGTCATTCCGCACGGTCACATTTCTCACAGTGAAATTGCCTATGGTGATATTAACCATGGTGACACTGCACATGGTGGCAGAGCAAAATGGTGACAGTGCCCATGGTGACATTGCTCATGGTGACTTTGCTTATGGTGATAGTCCTTACAGTGACAGTGCGCATGGTGACACTGCACACAGTGAGTGTTCATGGTGACAGTGTTCACGGTGATAGTTCCCATGGTGAGATTGTCCATGGTAACAGTGCCCATAGTCACAATTCTCATGGTGTAGTGCTCACAGTGACAGTGGCCATGGTGTCATGCCCATGGTGACAGTGCTCATGGTGACAGTACTCATGTTGGCAGTGCCATAAATAACAGTGCTCATTGTGGCAGTGCTCAGGGTGTCTGTGCTCATGGTGACAGTGCCCATGTTTACAGTGTTTATGGTGATAGATGTCACGGTGTCAGTGCCCACGGGGACAGTGCCAAGGCTGACAAAGCCCAGGGTGATAGTTCCCATTGGGACAGTGCCCACGGTGACAGTGCCCATGGTGACAGCGCCCAGTGTGACAAGGCTCATGGTGACAGTGCTCACGGTGACGGTGCCCATGGTGACAGTGCCGATGGTGAGAGTGCCATTAGTGACAGTGCTCATGGTGAAACTGCCCATGGAGACATCGCCCATGGTGATAGTGCTCATGGTGACAACCCCACGGTGACAGTGCCAATGTTGATAGTCCCCGTGGTGACAGGTCTTACATTGAATGTGACCATGGTGTCTGTGCTCATGGTGACAGTGCTCAAGGTTAGAGTCTCCATGTTGACAGTGCCGATGGTGACAATTCTCACGGTGACAGGGCCTATGGTGAAAATTCACATAGTGACAGTGTTCACGGTGACAGTGCCCATGGTGCTATTACCCATGGTGACAGTTCTCCTAGTGAAACAGCCCATGGTGACACTGCACATGGTGGCAGTGCAAAGTGGTGACAGTGCCCATGGTGATATTGCTCATGGTGACATTGCTTACGGTGATAGTGTGTATGGTGAAACTGCACACAGTGACATTGCTCATGGTGACAGTGTTCACGGCGTTAGTTCCTATCGTGACTGTGACCATGGGGACAGTGCCCATTGTCACAATTCTCATGGTGTAGTGCTCACGGTGACAGTGCCCATGGTGACAATACACAGGGTGACACTATTCATGGTGACATTGCTCATGGTGAGAGTGCCCGTGTTCACAACTGTCACGGTGATAGTTCCCATGGTGACAATACCCAGGGTAACAGAGCTGATGGTAAAAGTGTTCACGGTGACAGTGCCCATGATGACAGTACCTAAGGTGACAATTCCCATGGTGAGACTGCTCATAGACAGTGCCCATGGTGACAATACCCAGCGTGTCCTGTCCATGGTGACAGTGATCATGGTGACACTTCTCATGAGGACAGTGCCATAAGTGACAGTGCTCATTGTGGCAGTGCTCATGGTGACCGTGCTCATGGTGACAGTGCCCATGGTGACAGTGCCTATGGTGATAGATATCATGGTGGCCGTGCCCAGGGTGACATTGCCCACGCTGACAAAGCCCATGGTGATACTTCCCATTGTGACAGTGCCAACGGTGGCCGAGCCCATGGTGACAGTGCCCAAGATCACAGTGTCCATGGTGAGAGTGCTAACGATGACTGTGCCCATGGTGATAGCACCCAGTGTGACAATGCCCATTGTGACAGTGCTCACGGTGACCATGCCGATGGTGATAGTGCCAATTGTGAGAGTGCTCACGGTGACACTGCCCATGGAGACACTGCCCATGGTGATAGTGCTCATCATGACAACCCCTCGGAGGCAGTGCCAATGGTGAGAGTCCCCGTGGTGACAGTTCTCACGGTGAAAGTGATCCTGTTGAAATTTCTCATGGTGACAGTGCTCAAGGTGATAGTCTCCATGTTGACAGTGCCCATGGTGACTGTTCTCACGGTGACAGTGCCTATGGTGATTATGCTCTTAGTGACAGTGCTCATGGTGACAGTGCCCATGGTGACAGTGACCACGGTGACTGTTCTCACCGTGGTAGTGCCCATGGTGACAGTGTTCATGATGACAGTCCGCATTAAGGCTGTGCCCGTGGTGACAGTGCTCATGGTGATAGTTCTCACGGTGATAGTACGCACGTTGTCAGTGCCAAAGGTGACAATACCCAGGTGATAGTAATCATGGTGAAAGTGCCCATGGTGGCAGTTCTCATACTGACAGTTCTGGTGACAGTGCTCATGGTGGCAGTGCTCGTGGTGACAGTGCTCTTGGTGACAGTGCTCATGGTGGCAGTGCCCATGGTGTGACTACCGATGGTGACACTGCCCATGGTGACACTGCACATGGTCATGGTGCATCTGGTGGCAGTGCAAATTAGTGAGAGTGCCCATGGTGATATTGCTCATGGTGATAGTGCCCATGGTGAGAGTGCCCATGGTTCCAGTGCTCATGGTGACAGTGCCCATTGTGACAGTGCCCCTGGCGACAGTGCACACCGTGAGAGTGCCCATGGTGTCTGTGCCCATGGTGACAGTTCTTATCATGAGAGTGTTCACGGTAGCAGTGTTCATGGTAATAGTGCTCACGGAGACATTGCCCACAATGAGAGTGCCCATGGTGAGAATACTGACTGTGACAGTGCCCATGATGACTTTTCTCTCTGCGACAGTGCCCATGGGGACAGTTAGCACGGTGAGATTTCTCACAGTGATAGTGCACATTGTTTCAGTGCTAATAGTGAAAAGACCCACGGCGCCAGTGCCCATCATGGCATTGCTCACGGTGATAGTTCTCACGGTGACAGTGCCCATGGTGATATTACCCATGGTGACAGTACTCAGTGATCAAGTGCTCATGGTGACAGTGCCTAAGGTGATAGTGCACATGGTGGCAGTGCAAAATGGTGACAGTGCCCATGGTGACATTGCTTAATGTGATAGTCCTTGTGGTG
The DNA here is from genome assembly GCF_964341445.2 of Mesoplodon mirus. Taxonomy (NCBI): domain Eukaryota; kingdom Metazoa; phylum Chordata; class Mammalia; order Artiodactyla; family Ziphiidae; genus Mesoplodon; species Mesoplodon mirus. The sequence continues at coordinate 535,916 of NW_028295650.1, forward strand.
ACATTGCGCATGGTGACATTGCCCACCATGACAGTGCTCTTGTTGACAGTGCTCATGGTGATAGTGCCAATGTTGGAAATGCCCATTGTGAAAGTGCCCATGGTGACAGTTCTTATGATGAGAGTGGTCAGAGTGGCAGTGCTCATGGTGAAAGTGCCCATGGTGACAGAGCCCACGGTGACAGTGTCCATAGTTATAGTGTCCATGGTGACAGTACTAACAGTGAAATTGTCCATGGGGACACTGCCCATGGTGAAAGTGCCCATGGTCACAACACTCACGGTGATAGTGCTCACGGTGAGAGTGGCCATGGTAACAGTGACCACGGTGACAGTTCTAATGGTGATACTGCCCATGATGACAGTGCTCATGGTGACAGTCCACATTGTGCCAGTGCCCAAGGTGACAGTGCTCATGGTGACAGTGCCCAAAGTCCCAATACCCATGGTGACAGTGCCCAGGCTGACAGTTCTCAAGGTGATAGTGCCCATGGTGACAGTGCCCATGGTGATACAGAGAATGGGGACAGTGCTTATGGTGACAGTGGTCATGGTTGCAGTACCCATGGTGATAGTGCTGAAACTGACAGTGCCCTTGGGGATAGTGCCCATGGTGAGTGTGCTCGTGTTAATAGTGCCCATGGTGGCAGTTCCCATTGTGAAAGTGCTCATGATGACAGTGCCCATGTGGGTAGTTCCCATGGTGACAGTGCTCATGGTGATAGTGACCATGTTAACAGTGCACATGGTGGCTGTGCCCTTGGTGACAGTGCCCATGATGACAGTATTCATGGTGACAGTGCTCAGGGTGATAGTGCCCATGGTGACAGTGCACATAGTGGTAGTGCACATGGTGGCAGTGAAAAATGGTGACAGTTCCCATGCTGACAGTTCTCATTGTGACAATGCACACGGTCACAACCGATGCTGACACTGCTCATGGTAGCTGTACCCGTGGTGACAGTGCTCATGGTGATAGTGCCCATGTTAACAGTGCCCATGGTGACACTGCCCATGGTGACAATGCCCATGATAACAGTGCCCATGGAGTCAGTGCCCACGGAGCCATTGCCTATGGTAACAGTGCTCACAGTGACAGGACCCATGGTAACAGTGACCACGGTGAGAGTGCTCATGGTGATAGTGTCTATGGTGACAGATCACACTGTGACAGTCCGCATTGTGCCAATACCAATAGTGACAGTGCCCATGGTGACATTGACCACGGTGAGAGTGCTCACGGTGCTAGTGCTCACAGTAATAGTGCTCATGGTGGCAGTGCCGACTGTGACGGTGCTCACGGTGATAGTGCCTATGGTGATAGTGCCCATGGTGAGAGTCCGCCCATTGATAGTGCCCATGGTGGCAGTTCCCATTGTGAAAGTGCTCATGATGACATTGCCCATGTTGGTAGTTCCCATGGTGACAGTGCTCACGGTGATAGTGACCTTGGTAACTGTGCACATGGTGGCCGTGCCCTTGGTGACAGTGCCAATGATGACAGTACTCATGGTGACAGTTCTCATGGTAATAGTTCCCATGGGGACAAGGCACAGGGTGGCAGTGAAAAATGGTGAAAGTGCCCATGTTGACAGTTCTCAGGGTGACAGTGCACACGGTGACAACCCATGCAGACAGTCCTCACGGTGACAGTTCTCATGGTTGCAGTACCCATGGTGACCGTGCTCACAGTGATATTGCCCATGGTGGCAGTGCCCATGGTGACAGTGCCCATGGTGACACTGCCCATGATGACAGTGCCCATGGTGAAAGTTCCCACGGCGCCATTGCCTATGGTGACAGTGCTCATGGTAACAGTGCCCATGGTGACAGTGACCATGGTGAGAGTGCTCACACTGAGAGTGCCCATGGTGACAGGGCTCATGGTGCCAGTCTGCATTGTGCCAGTACCCATGGCGACAGTGGTCATGGTGACACTGACCACAGTGAGAGTGCTCACTGTGATAGAGCTCATGGTAATAATGCTCATGGTGACAGTGCAAATGGTGACAATACCCATGGTGACAGTACTCATGTTGAAAATACCCATGGTGGCAGTTCTCATGGTGACAGTGCTCATAGTAGCAGTGCCCAAGGTGGCAGTCCTCGTGGTGACAGTGCTAATGGTGACAGTGCTCTTGGTGGCAGTTCCCATGGGGACAGTACCGATGGTGACCCTGTGCATTGTTACAGTGCCCATGGTAACCGTGCTCACGTTGGTAGTGCACATCGTGACAGTGCCCATGGTGGTAGTTCACCTGGTGACAGTGCTAAATAGTGACAGTGCACATGCTGACAGTGCTCACGGTGATAGTGCCCATGGTGACAGTGCCCACGGTGATAATGGGTATTATTACAGTGTTCATCGTGACAGAGCCCAAGGTGGCAGTGGCCATGGTGAGAGTGCCCACAATGAAAGTGCCCATGGTAAAAGTGCCGACAGTGACAGTGCCCATGGTGACACTTCTCACAGTGAATGGGCCCATGGGGACAGTTACCATGATGAGATTTCTCACGGTGATAGTGCCCGTTGTGACAGTGCTCACAGTGACAATGCCCATGGTGCCAGTGCCCATAGAGACATTCCGCACGGTCACATTTCTCACGGTGAAAGTGCCTATGGTGACACTGCACCTGGTGGCAGTGCAAAATGGTGACAGTGCCCATGGTGACATTGCTCATAGTGACTTTGCTTACAGTGATAGTCCTTACGGTGACAGTGTGCATGGTGACACTGCACACAGTTGCAGTGTTTATGGTGACAGTGTTCACGGTGATACTTCCCATGGTGATAGTGCCCATGGTGACACTGCACATGGTGGCAGTGATAAATGGTGACAGTGCCCCTGTTGACAGTGCACATGGTGACAACCCGTGCAGACTGTACTCATGGTGACAGTACTCACGGTGACAGTTCTCATGTTTGCAGTATCCATGGTGACAGTGCTCACAGTGATAGTGCCCATGGTGAGAGTGCCAATGATGACAGGGCCCATGGTGCCATTGCCTATGGTGACAGTGCTCATGGTAACAGTGCCCAAGGTGACAGTGACCATGGTGAGAGTGCTCACACTGATGGTGCCCATGGTGACAGTGCTCACGGTGCCTGTCTACATTGTGCCAGTACCCATGGCGACAGTGCTCATGGTGACAGTGACCACAGTGAGAGTGCTCATAGTGATAGTGCTTACGGTAATAGTGCTCATGGTGACAATGCAAATGGTGACAATACCATGGTGACAGTACTCATGTTGAAAATACCCATGGTGGCAGTTCTCATAGCGACAGATCTCATGGTGACAGTGCTCATAATAGCAGTGCCCAGGTGCCAGTGCTCGTGGTGACAGTGCTAATGGTGACAGTGCTCTTGGTGGCAGTTCCCATCGGGACAATACTGATGGTGACGCTGTGAATTGTTACAGTGCCCATGGTAACCGTGCTCACGGTGATAGTGCACATCGTGACAGTGCCTATGGTGGTAGTTCACCTGGTGACAGTGCTAAATAGTGACAGTGCACATGCTGACAGTGCTCACGGTGATAGTGCCCATGGTGACAGTGCACACGGTGATAATGGGCATTGTTACAGAGTTCATGGTGACAGCACATGGTGGCAGTGGCCATGGAGACAGTGCCCACAATGACAGTGCCCATGGTGACAGTCCCGACAGTGACAGTGCCCATGGTGACACTTCTCACGGTGACAGTGCCCATGGGGACAGTTAGCATGGTGAGATTTCTCACGGTGACAGTGCCCGTTGTGACAGTGCTCACAGTGACAATGCCCATGGTGCCCGTGCCCATAGAGTCATTCCGCACGGTCACATTTCTCACAGTGAAAGTGCCTATGGTGATATTAACCATGGTGACACTGCACATGGTGGCAGAGCAAAATGGTGACAGTGCCCATGGTGACATTGCTCATGGTGACTTTGCTTATGGTGATAGTCCTTACAGTGACAGTGCGCATGGTGACACTGCACACAGTGACAGTGTTCATGGTGACAGTGTTCACGGTGATAGTTCCCATGGTGAGATTGTCCATGGTAACAGTGCCCATAGTCACAATTCTCATGGTGTAGTGCTCACAGTGACAGTGCCCATGGTGTCATGCCCATGGTGACAGTGCTCATGGTGACAGTACTCATGTTGGCAGTGCCATAAATAACAGTGCTCATTGTGGCAGTGCTCATGGTGTCTGTGCTCATGGTGACAGTGCCCATGTTTACAGTGTTTATGGTGATAGATGTCACGGTGTCAGTGCCCACGGGGACAGTGCCAAGGCTGACAAAGCCCAGGGTGATACTTCCCATTGGGACAGTGTTCACGGTGACAGTGCCCATGGTGCTATTACCCATGGTGACAGTTCTCATAGTGAAACAGCCCATGGTGACACTGCACATGGTGGCAGTGCAAAGTGGTGACAGTGCCCATGGTGATATTGCTCATGGTGACATTGCTTACGGTGATAGTGTGTATGGTGAAACTGCACACAGTGACATTGCTCATGGTGACAGTGTTCACGGCGTTAGTTCCTATCGTGACTGTGACCATGGGGACAGTGCCCATTGTCACAATTCTCATGGTGTAGTGCTCACGGTGACAGTGCCCATGGTGACAATACACAGGGTGACACTATTCATGGTGACATTGCTCATGGTGAGAGTGCCCATGTTCACAACTGTCACGGTGATAGTTCCCATGGTGACAATACCCAGGGTAACAGAGCTGATGGTAAAAGTGTTCACGGTGACAGTGCCCATGATGACAGTACCTAAGGTGACAATTCCCATGGTGAGACTGCTCATAGACAGTGCCCATGGTGACAATACCCAGCGTGTCCTGTCCATGGTGACAGTGATCATGGTGACACTTCTCATGAGGACAGTGCCATAAGTGACAGTGCTAATTGTGGCAGTGCTCATGGTGACCGTGCTCATGGTGACAGTGCCCATGGTGACAGTGCCTATGGTGATAGATATCATGGTGGCCGTGCCCAGGGTGACATTGCCCACGCTGACAAAGCCCATGGTGATACTTCCCATTGTGACAGTGCCAACGGTGGCCGAGCCCATGGTGACAGTGCCCAAGATCACAGTGTCCATGGTGAGAGTGCTAACGATGACTGTGCCCATGGTGACAGCACCCAGTGTGACAATGCCCATTGTGACAGTGCTCACGGTGACCATGCCGATGGTGATAGTGCCAATTGTGAGAGTGCTCACGGTGACACTGCCCATGGAGACACTGCCCATGGTGATAGTGCTCATCATGACAACCCCTCGGAGGCAGTGCCAATGGTGAGAGTCCCCGTGGTGACAGTTCTCACGGTGAAAGTGATCCTGTTGAAATTTCTCATGGTGACAGTGCTCAAGGTGATAGTCTCCATGTTGACAGTGCCCATGGTGACTGTTCTCACGGTGACAGTGCCTATGGTGATTATGCTCTTAGTGACAGTGCTCATGGTGACAGTGCCCATGGTGACAGTGACCACGGTGACTGTTCTCACCGTGGTAGTGCCCATGGTGACAGTGTTCATGATGACAGTCCGCATTAAGGCTGTGCCCGTGGTGACAGTGCTCATGGTGATAGTTCTCACGGTGATAGTACGCACGTTGTCAGTGCCAAAGGTGACAATACCCAGGTGATAGTAATCATGGTGAAAGTGCCCATGGTGGCAGTTCTCATACTGACAGTTCTGGTGACAGTGCTCATGGTGGCAGTGCTCGTGGTGACAGTGCTCTTGGTGACAGTGCTCATGGTGGCAGTGCCCATGGTGTGACTACCGATGGTGACACTGCCCATGGTGACACTGCACATGGTCATGGTGCATCTGGTGGCAGTGCAAATTAGTGAGAGTGCCCATGGTGATATTGCTCATGGTGATAGTGCCCATGGTGAGAGTGCCCATGGTTCCAGTGCTCATGGTGACAGTGCCCATTGTGACAGTGCCCCTGGCGACAGTGCACACCGTGAGAGTGCCCATGGTGTCTGTGCCCATGGTGACAGTTCTTATCATGAGAGTGTTCACGGTAGCAGTGTTCATGGTAATAGTGCTCATGGAGACATTGCCCACAATGAGAGTGCCCATGGTGAGAATACTGACTGTGACAGTGCCCATGATGACTTTTCTCTCTGCGACAGTGCCCATGGGGACAGTTAGCACGGTGAGATGTCTCACAGTGATAGTGCACATTGTTTCAGTGCTAATAGTGAAAAGACCCACGGCGCCAGTGCCCATCATGGCATTGCTCACGGTGATAGTTCTCACGGTGACAGTGCCCATGGTGATATTACCCATGGTGACAGTACTCAGTGATCAAGTGCTCATGGTGACAGTGCCTAAGGTGATAGTGCACATGGTGGCAGTGCAAAATGGTGACAGTGCCCATGGTGACATTGCTTAATGTGATAGTCCTTGTGGTGACATTGCGCATGGTGACATTGCCCACCATGACAGTGCTCTTGTTGACAGTGCTCATGGTGATAGTGCCAATGTTGGAAATGCCCATTGTGAAAGTGCCCATGGTGACAGTTCTTATGATGAGAGTGGTCAGAGTGGCAGTGCTCATGGTGAAAGTGCCCATGGTGACAGAGCCCACGGTGACAGTGTCCATAGTTATAGTGTCCATGGTGACAGTCCTAACAGTGAAACTGTCCATGGGGACACTGCCCATGGTGAAAGTGCCCATGGTCACAACACTCACGGTGATAGTGCTCACGGTGAGAGTGGCCATGGTAACAGTGACCACGGTGACAGTTCTAATGGTGATACTGCCCATGATGACAGTGCTCATGGTGACAGTCCACATTGTGCCAGTGCCCAAGGTGACAGTGCTCATGGTGACAGTGCCCAAAGTCACAATACCCATGGTGACAGTGCCCAGGCTGACAGTTCTCAAGGTGATAGTGCCCATGGTGACAGTGCCCATGGTGATACAGAGAATGGGGACAGTGCTTATGGTGACAGTGGTCATGGTTGCAGTACCCATGGTGATAGTGCTGAAACTGACAGTGCCCTTGGGGATAGTGCCCATGGTGAGTGTGCTCGTGTTAATAGTGCCCATGGTGGCAGTTCCCATTGTGAAAGTGCTCATGATGACAGTGCCCATGTGGGTAGTTCCCATGGTGACAGTGCTCATGGTGATAGTGACCATGTTAACAGTGCACATGGTGGCTGTGCCCTTGGTGACAGTGCCCATGATGACAGTATTCATGGTGACAGTGCTCACGGTGATAGTGCCCATGGTGACAGTGCACATAGTGGTAGTGCACATGGTGGCAGTGAAAAATGGTGACAGTTCCCATGCTGACAGTTCTCATTGTGACAATGCACACGGTCACAACCGATGCTGACACTGCTCATGGTAGCTGTACCCGTGGTGACAGTGCTCATGGTGATAGTGCCCATGTTAACAGTGCCCATGGTGACACTGCCCATGGTGACAATGCCCATGATAACAGTGCCCATGGAGTCAGTGCCCACGGAGCCATTGCCTATGGTAACAGTGCTCACAGTGACAGGACCCATGGTAACAGTGACCACGGTGAGAGTGCTCATGGTGATAGTGTCTATGGTGACAGATCACACTGTGACAGTCCGCATTGTGCCAATACCAATAGTGACAGTGCCCATGGTGACATTGACCACGGTGAGAGTGCTCACGGTGCTAGTGCTCACAGTAATAGTGCTCATGGTGGCAGTGCCGACTGTGACGGTGCTCACGGTGATAGTGCCTATGGTGATAGTGCCCATGGTGAGAGTCCGCCCATTGATAGTGCCCATGGTGGCAGTTCCCATTGTGAAAGTGCTCATGATGACATTGCCCATGTTGGTAGTTCCCATGGTGACAGTGCTCACGGTGATAGTGACCTTGGTAACTGTGCACATGGTGGCCGTGCCCTTGGTGACAGTGCCAATGATGACAGTACTCATGGTGACAGTTCTCATGGTAATAGTTCCCATGGGGACAAGGCACAGGGTGGCAGTGAAAAATGGTGAAAGTGCCCATGTTGACAGTTCTCAGGGTGACAGTGCACACGGTGACAACCCATGCAGACAGTCCTCACAGTGACAGTTCTCATGGTTGCAGTACCCATGGTGACAGTGTTCACAGTGATACTGCCCATGGTGACAGTGCCCATGGTGACAGTGCCCATGGTGAAAGTTTCCACGGCGCCATTGCCTATGGTGACAGTGCTCATGGTAACAGTGCCCATGGTGACAGTGACCATGGTGAGAGTGCTCACACTGAGAGTGCCCATGGTGACAGGGCTCATGGTGCCAGTCTGCATTGTGCCAGTACCCATGGCGACAGTGGTCATGGTGACACTGACCACAGTGAGAGTGCTCACTGTGATAGAGCTCATGGTAATAATGCTCATGGTGACAGTGCAAATGGTGACAATACCCATGGTGACAGTACTCATGTTGAAAATACCCATGGTGGCAGTTCTCATGGTGACAGTGCTCATAGTAGCAGTGCCCAAGGTGGCAGTCCTCGTGGTGACAGTGCTAATGGTGACAGTGCTCTTGGTGGCAGTTCCCATGGGGACAGTACCGATGGTGACCCTGTGCATTGTTACAGTGCCCATGGTAACCGTGCTCACGTTGGTATTGCACATCGTGACAGTGCCCATGGTGGTAGTTCACCTGGTGACAATGCTAAATAGTGACAGTGCACATGCTGACAGTGCTCACGGTGATAGTGCCCATGGTGACAGTGCCCACGGTGATAATGGGTATTATTACAGTGTTCATCGTGACAGAGCCCAAGGTGGCAGTGTCCATGGTGAGAGTGCCCACAATGAAAGTGCTCATGGTAAAAGTGCCGACAGTGACAGTGCCCATGGTGACACTTCTCACAGTGATTGTGCCCATGGGGACAGTTACCATGATGAGATTTCTCATGGTGATAGTGCCCGTTGTGACAGTGCTCACAGTGTCAATGCCCATGGTGCCAGTGCCCATAGAGACATTCCGCACAGTCACATTTCTCACGGTGAAAGTGCCTATGGTGACACTGCACGTGGTGGCAGTGCAAAATGGTGACAGTGCCCATGGTGACATTGCTCATAGTGACTTTGCTTACAGTGATAGTCCTTACGGTGACAGTGTGCATGGTGACACTGCACACAGTTGCAGTGTTTATGGTGACAGTGTTCACGGTGATACTTTCCATGGTGATAGTGCCCATGGTGACACTGCACATGGTGGCAGTGATAAATGGTGACAGTGCCCCTGTTGACAGTTCTCATGGTGAGAGTGCACATGGTGACAACCCGTGCAGACTGTACTCATGGTGACAGTACTCACGGTGACAGTTCTCATGTTTGCAGTATCCATGGTGACAGTGCTCACAGTGATAGTGCCCATGGTGAGAGTGCCCATGATGACAGGGCCCATGGTGCCATTGCCTATGGTGACAGTTCTCATGGTAACAGTGCCCAAGGTGACAGTGACCATGGTGAGAGTGCTCACACTGATGGTGCCCATGGTGACAGTGCTCACGGTGCCTGTCTACATTGTGCCAGTACCCATGGCGACAGTGCTCATGGTGACAGTGACCACAGTGATAGTGCTCACGGTGATACTGCTCACGGTAATAGTACTCATGGTGACAGTGCAAATGGTGACAATACCATGGTGACAGTACTCATGTTGAAAATACCCATGGTGGCAGTTCTCATAGCGACAGATCTCATGGTGACAGTGCTCATAGTAGCAGTGCCCAGGTGCCAGTGCTCGTGGTGACAGTGCTAATGGTGACAGTGCTCTTGGTGGCAGTTCCCATCGGGACAATACTGATGGTGACCCTGTGCATTGTTACAGTGCCCATGGTAACAGTGCTCACGGTGATAGTGCACATCGTGACAGTGCCCATGGTGGTAGTTCACCTGGTGAGAGTGCTAAATAGTGACAGTGCACATGCTGACAGTGCTCACGGTGATAGTGCCCATGGTGACAGTGCACACGGTTATAATGGGCATTGTTACAGAGTTCATGGTGACAGCACACGGTGGCAGTGGCCATGGAGACAGTGCCCACAATGACAGTGACCATGGTGACAGTGCCGACAGTGACAGTGCCCATGGTGACACTTCTCACGGTGACAGTGCCCATGGGGACAGTTAGCATGGTGAGATTTCTCACGGTGATAGTGCCCGTTGTGACAGTGCTCACAGTGACAATGCCCATGGTGCCAGTGCCCATAGAGTCATTCCGCACAGTCACATTTCTTACAGTGAAAGTGCCTATGGTGATATTAACCATGGTGACACTGCACATGGTGGCAGAGCAAAATGGTGACAGTGCCCATGGTGACATTGCTCATGGTGACTTTGCTTATGGTGATAGTCCTTACAGTGACAGTGCGCATGGTGACACTGCACACAGTGACAGTGTTCATGGTGACAGTGTTCACGGTGATAGTTCCCATGGTGAGATTGTCCATGGTAACAGTGCCCATAGTCACAATTCTCATGGTGTAGTGCTCACAGTGACAGTGCCCATGGTGTCATGCCCATGGTGACAGTGCCCATGGTGACAGTGCTCATGTTGGCAGTGCCATAAATAACAGTGCTCATTGTGGCAGTGCTCATGGTGTCCGTGTTCATGGTGACAGTGCCCATGTTTACAGTGTTTATGGTGATAGATGTCATGGTGTCAGTGCCCACGGGGACAGTGCCAAGGCTGACAAAGCCCAGGGTGATACTTCCCATTGGGACAATGCCCACGGTGACAGTGCCCATGGTGACAGCGCCCAGGGTGACAAGGCTCATGGTGACAGTGCTCACGGTGATGGTGCCCATGGTGACAGTGCCGATGGTGAGAGTGCCATTAGTGACAGTGCTCATGGTGAAACTGCCCATGGAGACATCGCCCATGGTGATAGTGCTCATGGTGACAACCCCACGGTGACAGTGCCAATGTTGATAGTCCCCGTGGTGACAGGTCTTACATTGAATGTGACCATGGTGTCTGTGCTCATGGTGACAGTGCTCAAGGTTAGAGTCTCCATGTTGACAGTGCCGATGGTGACAATTCTCACGGTGACAGGGCCTATGGTGAATATTCACATAGTGACAGTGTTCACGGTGACAGTGCCCATGGTGCTATTACCCATGGTGACAGTTCTCATAGTGAAACTGCCCATGGTGACACTGCACATGGTGGCAGTGCAAAATGGTGACAGTGCCCATGGTGATATTGCTCATGGTGACATTGCTTACGGTGATAGTGTGTATGGTGAAACTGCACACAGTGACATTGCTCATGGTGACAGTGTTCACTGCGTTAGTTTCTATCATGAATGTGACCATGGGGACAGTGCCCATTGTCACAATTCTCATGGTGTAGTGCTCACGGTGACAGTGCCCATGGTGACCATACACAGGGTGACAGTATTCATGGTGACATTGCTCATGGTGAGAGTGCCCATGTTCACAACTGTCACGGTGATAGTTCCCATGGTGACAATACCCAGGGTAACAGAGCTGATGGTAAAAGTGTTCACGGTGACAGTGCCCATGGTGACAGTACCTAAGGTGACAATTCCCATGGTGAGACGGCTCATAGACAGTGCCCAAGGTGACAATACCCAGCGTGTCCTGTCCATGGTGACAGTGATCATGGTGACACTTCTCATGAGGACAGTGCCATAAGTGACAGTGCTCATTGTGGTAGTGCTCATGGTGACCATGCTCATGGTGACAGTGCCCATGGTGACAGTGCCTATGGTGATAGATATCATGGTGGCTGTGCCCAGGGTGACATTGCCCCCGGTGACAAAGCCCATGGTGATACTTCCCATTGTGACAGTGCCCACGGTGGCAGAGCCCATGGTGACAGTGCCCAAGATCACAGTGCCCATGGTGAGAGTGCTAACGGTGACTGTGCGATCTTGACAGCACCCAGTGTGACAATGCCCATTGTGACAGTGCTCACGGTGACCATGCCGATGGTGATAGTGCCAATAGTGAGTGTGCTCACAGTGACACTGCCCATGGAGACACTGCCCATGGTGATAGTGCTCATCATGACAACCCCTCGGAGGCAGTGCCAAAGGTGAGAGTCCCCGTGGTGAGAGTTCTCACGGTGAAAGTGATCCTGTTGAAATTGCTCATGGTGACAGTGCTCATGGTGACAGTGCTCAAGGTGATAGTCTCCATGTTGACAGTGCCCATGGTGACTTTTCGCACGGTGACAGTGCCTATGGTGATTATGCTCTTAGGGAGTGTGCTCATGGTGACAGTGCCCATCGTGACAGTGATCACGGTGACTGTTCTCACTGTGGTAGTGCCCATGGTGACAGTGTTCATGATGACAGTCCGCATTAAGGCTGTGCCCGTGGAGACAGTGCTCATGGTGATAGTTCTCACGGTGATAGTACTCACGTTGACAGTGCCAAAGGTGACAATACCCAGGTGATAGTAATCATGGTGAAAGTGCCCATGGTGGCAGTTCTCATACTGACAGTTCTTGTGACAGTGCTCATGGTGGCAGTGCTCATGGTGGCAGTACGCATGGTGAGACTACCGATGGTGACACTGCCCATGGTGACAGTGCACATGGTCATGGTGTATCTGGTGGCAGTGCAAAATAGTGAGAGTGCCCATGATGATATTGCTCATGGTGATAGTGCCCATGGTGAGAGTGCCCATGGTTCCAGTGCTCATGGTGACAGTGCCCATTGTGACAGTGCCCCTGGTGACAGTGCACACCGTGAGAGTGCCCATGGTGTCTGTGCCCATGGTGACAGTTCTTATCATGAGAGTGTTCACGGTAGCAGTGTTCATGGTAATAGTGCTCACGGAGACATTGCCCACAATGAGAGTGCCCATGGTGAGAATACTGACTGTGACAGTGCCCATGATGACTTTTCTCTCTGCGACAGTTCCCACGGGGACAGTCAGCACGGTGAGATGTCTCACAGTGATAGTGCACATTGTTTCAGTGCTAATAGTGAAAAGACCCACGGCGCCAGTGCCCATCATGGCACTGCTCACGGTGATAGTTCTCACGGTGACAGTGCCCATGGTGATATTACCCATGGTGACAGTACTCAGTGATCAAGTGCTCATGGTGACAGTGCCTAAGGTGATAGTGCACATGGTGGCAGTGCAAAATGGTGACAGTGCCCATGGTGACATTGCTTAATGTGATAGTCCTTGTGGTGACATTGCGCATGGTGACATTGCCCACCATGACAGTGCTCTTGTTGACAGTGCTCATGGTGATAGTGCCAATGTTGGAAGTGCCCATCGTGAAAGTGCCCATGGTGAGAGTTCTTATGATGAGAGTGGTCAGAGTGGCAGTGGTCATGGTGAAAGTGCCCATGGTGACAGAGCCCACGGTGACAGTGTCCATAGTTATAGTGTCCATGGTGACAGTCCTAACAGTGAAATTGTCCATGGGGACACTGCCCATGGTGAAAGTGCCCATGGTCACAACACCCACTGTGATAGTGCTCACGGTGAGAGTGGCCATGGTGACAGTGACCACGGTGACAGTTCTATTGGTGATACTGCCCATGATGACAGTGCTCATGGTGACAGTCCACATTGTGCCAGTGCCCAAGGTGACAGTGCTCATGGTGACAGTGCCCAAAGTCCCAATACCCATGGTGACAGTGCCCAGGCTGACAGTTCTCAAGGTGATAGTGCCCATGGTGACAGTGCCCATGGTGATACAGAGAATGGGGACAGTGCTTATGGTGACAGTGGTCATGGTTGCAGTACCCATGGTGATAGTGCTGAAACTGACAGTGCCCTTGGGGATAGTGCTCATGGTGAGTGTGCTCGTGTTAATAGTGCCCATGGTGGCAGTTCCCATTGTGAAAGTGCTCATGATGACAGTGCCCATGTGGGTAGTTCCCATGGTGACAGTGCTCATGGTGATAGTGACCATGTTAACAGTGCACATGGTGGCTGTGCCCTTGGTGACAGTGCCCATGATGACAGTATTCATGGTGACAGTGCTCACGGTGATATTGCCCATGGTGACAGTGCACATGGTGGTAGTGCACATGGTGGCAGTGAAAAATGGTGAGAGTTCCCATGCTGACAGTTCTCATTGTGACAATGCACACGGTCACAACCGATGCTGACATTGCTCATGGTAGCTGTACCCGTGGTGACAGTGCTCATGGTGATAGTGCCCATGTTAACAGTGCCCATGGTGACACTGCCCATGGTGACAATGCCCATGATGACAGTGCCCATGGAGTCAGTGCCCACGGAGCCATTGCCTATGGTAACAGTGCTCACAGTGACAGTACCCATGGTAACAGTGACCACGGTGAGAGTGCTCATGGTGATAGTGTCTATGGTGACAGATCACACTGTGACAGTCCACATTGTGCCAGTACCAATAGTGACAGTGCCCATGGTGACATTGTCCACGGTGAGAGTGCTCACGGTGCTAGTGCTCACAGTAATAGTGCTCATGGTGACAGTGCCGACAGTGACGGTGCTCACGGTGACAGTGCCTATGGTGATAGTGCCCATGGTGAGATTCCGCCCACTGATAGTGCCCATGGTGGCAGTTCCCATTGTGAAAGTGCTCATGATGACATTGCCCATGTTGGTAGTTCCCATGGTGACAGTGCTCTCATTGATAGTGACCTTGGTAACAGTGCACATGGTGGCCGTGCCCTTGGTGACAGTGCCAATGATGACAGTACTCATGGTGACAGTTCTCATGGTAATAGTTCCCATGGGGACAAGGCACAGGGTGGCAGTGAAAAATGGTGAAAGTGCCCATGTTGACAGTTCTCAGGGTGACAGTGCACACGGTGACAACCCATGCAGACAGTCCTCACAGTGACAGTTCTCATGGTTGCAGTACCCATGGTGACAGTGTTCACAGTGATACTGCCCATGGTGGCAGTGCCCATGGTGACAGTGCCCATGGTGAAAGTTCCCACGGCGCCATTGCCTATGGTGACAGTGCTCATGGTAACAGTGCCCATGGTGACAGTGACCATGGTGAGAGTGCTCACACTGAGAGTGCCCATGGTGACAGGGTTCATGGTGCCAGTCCGCATTGTGCCAGTACCTATGGCGACAGTGGTCATGGTGACACTGACCACAGTGAGAGTGCTCACTGTGATAGAGCTCACGGTAATAGTGCTCATGGTGACAGTGCAAATGGTGACAATACCCATGGTGACAGTACTCATGTTGAAAATACCCATGGTGGCAGTTCTCATGGTGAGAGTGCTCATAAGAGCAGTGCCCAAGTTGGCAGTCCTCGTGGTGACAGTGATAATGGTGACAGTGCTCTTGGTGGCAGTTCCCATGGGGACAGTACCGATGGTGACCCTGTGCATTGTTACAGTGCCCATGGTAACCGTGCTCACGGTGGTAGTGCACATCGTGACAGTGCCCTTGGTGGTAGTTCACCTGGTGACAGTGCTAAATAGTGACAGTGCACATGCTGACAGTGCTCACGGTGATAGTGCCCATGGGGACAGTGCCCACGGTGATAATGGGTATTATTACAGTGTTCATCGTGACAGAGCCCAAGGTGGCAGTGGCCATGGTGACAGTGCCCACAATGACAGTGCCCATGGTAACAGTGCCGACAGTGACAGTGCCCATGGTGACACTTCTCACAGTGAATGGGCCCATGGGGACAGTTACCATGATGAGATTTCTCACGGTGATAGTGCCCGTTGTGACAGCGCTCACAGTGACAATGCCCATGGTGCCAGTGCCCATAGAGACATTCCGCACGGTCACATTTCTCACGGTGAAAGTGCCTATGGTGACACTGCACGTGGTGGCAGTGCAAAATGGTGACAGTGCCCATGGTGACATTGCTCATAGTGACTTTGCTTACAGTGATAGTCCTTACGGTGACAGTGTGCATGGTGACACTGCACACAGTTGCAGTGTTTATGGTGACAGTGTTCACGGTGATACTTTCCATGGTGATAGTGCCCATGGTGACACTGCACATGGTGGCAGTGATAAATGGTGACAGTGCCCCTGTTGACAGTTCTCATGGTGAGAGTGCACATGGTGACAACCCGTGCAGACTGTACTCATTGTGACAGTACTCACGGTGACAGTTCTCATGTTTGCAGTATCCATGGTGACAGTGCTCACAGTGATAGTGCCCATGGTGAGAGTGCCCATGATGACAGGGCCCATGGTGCCATTGCCTATGGTGACAGTGCTCATGGTAACAGTGCCCAAGGTGACAGTGACCATGGTGAGAGTGCTCACACTGATGGTGCCCATGGTGACAGTGCTCACGGTGCCTGTCTACATTGTGCCAGTACCCATGGCGACAGTGCTCATGGTGACAGTGACCACAGTGAGAGTGCTCATAGTGATAGTGCTTACGGTAATAGTGCTCATGGTGACAATGCAAATGGTGACAATACCATGGTGACAGTACTCATGTTGAAAATACCCATGGTGGCAGTTCTCATAGTGACAGATCTCATGGTGACAGTGCTCATAATAGCAGTGCCCAGGTGCCAGTGCTCGTGGTGACAGTGCTAATGGTGACAGTGCTCTTGGTGGCAGTTCCCATCGGGACAATACTGATGGTGACGCTGTGCATTGTTACAGTGCCCATGGTAACCGTGCTCACGGTGATAGTGCACATCGTGACAGTGCCTATGGTGGTAGTTCACCTGGTGACAGTGCTAAATAGTGACAGTGCACATGCTGACAGTGCTCACGGTGATAGTGCCCATGGTGACAGTGCACACGGTGATAATGGGCATTGTTACAGAGTTCATGGTGACAGCACATGGTGGCAGTGGCCATGGAGACAGTGCCCACAATGACAGTGCCCATGGTGACAGTCCCGACTGTGACAGTGCCCATCGTGACACTTCTCACGGTGACAGTGCCCATGGGGACAGTTAGCATGGTGAGATTTCTCACGGTGACAGTGCCCGTTGTGACAGTGCTCACAGTGACAATGCCCATGGTGCCCGTGCCCATAGAGTCATTCCGCACGGTCACATTTCTCACAGTGAAAGTGCCTATGGTGATATTAACCATGGTGACACTGCACATGGTGGCAGAGCAAAATGGTGACAGTGCCCATGGTGACATTGCTCATGGTGACTTTGCTTATGGTGATAGTCCTTACAGTGACAGTGCGCATGGTGACACTGCACACAGTGACAGTGTTCATGGTGACAGTGTTCACGGTGATAGTTCCCATGGTGAGATTGTCCATGGTAACAGTGCCCATAGTCACAATTCTCATGGTGTAGTGCTCACAGTGACAGTGCCCATGGTGTCATGCCCATGGTGACAGTGCTCATGGTGACAGTACTCATGTTGGCAGTGCCATAAATAACAGTGCTCATTGTGGCAGTGCTCATGGTGTCTGTGCTCATGGTGACAGTGCCCATGTTTACAGTGTTTATGGTGATAGATGTCACGGTGTCAGTGCCCACGGGGACAGTGCCAAGGCTGACAAAGCCCAGGGTGATACTTCCCATTGGGACAGTGTTCACGGTGACAGTGCCCATGGTGCTATTACCCATGGTGACAGTTCTCATAGTGAAACAGCCCATGGTGACACTGCACATGGTGGCAGTGCAAAGTGGTGACAGTGCCCATGGTGATATTGCTCATGGTGACATTGCTTACGGTGATAGTGTGTATGGTGAAACTGCACACAGTGACATTGCTCATGGTGACAGTGTTCACGGCGTTAGTTCCTATCGTGACTGTGACCATGGGGACAGTGCCCATTGTCACAATTCTCATGGTGTAGTGCTCACGGTGACAGTGCCCATGGTGACAATACACAGGGTGACAGTATTCATGGTGACATTGCTCATGGTGAGAGTGCCCATGTTCACAACTGTCACGGTGATAGTTCCCATGGTGACAATACCCAGGGTAACAGAGCTGATGGTAAAAGTGTTCACGGTGACAGTGCCCATGATGACAGTACCTAAGGTGACAATTCCCATGGTGAGACTGCTCATAGACAGTGCCCATGGTGACAATACCCAGCGTGTCCTGTCCATGGTGACAGTGATCATGGTGACACTTCTCATGAGGACAGTGCCATAAGTGACAGTGCTCATTGTGGCAGTGCTCATGGTGACCGTGCTCATGGTGACAGTGCCCATGGTGACAGTGCCTATGGTGATAGATATCATGGTGGCCGTGCCCAGGGTGACATTGCCCACGCTGACAAAGCCCATGGTGATACTTCCCATTGTGACAGTGCCAACGGTGGCCGAGCCCATGGTGACAGTGCCCAAGATCACAGTGTCCATGGTGAGAGTGCTAACGATGACTGTGCCCACGGTGACAGCACCCAGTGTGACAATGCCCATTGTGACAGTGCTCACGGTGACCATGCCGATGGTGATAGTGCCAATTGTGAGAGTGCTCACGGTGACACTGCCCATGGAGACACTGCCCATGGTGATAGTGCTCATCATGACAACCCCTCGGAGGCAGTGCCAATGGTGAGAGTCCCCGTGGTGACAGTTCTCACGGTGAAAGTGATCCTGTTGAAATTTCTCATGGTGACAGTGCTCAAGGTGATAGTCTCCATGTTGACAGTGCCCATGGTGACTGTTCTCACGGTGACAGTGCCTATGGTGATTATGCTCTTAGTGACAGTGCTCATGGTGACAGTGCCCATGGTGACAGTGACCACGGTGACTGTTCTCACCGTGGTAGTGCCCATGGTGACAGTGTTCATGATGACAGTCCGCATTAAGGCTGTGCCCGTGGTGACAGTGCTCATGGTGATAGTTCTCACGGTGATAGTACGCACGTTGTCAGTGCCAAAGGTGACAATACCCAGGTGATAGTAATCATGGTGAAAGTGCCCATGGTGGCAGTTCTCATACTGACAGTTCTGGTGACAGTGCTCATGGTGGCAGTGCTCGTGGTGACAGTGCTCTTGGTGACAGTGCTCATGGTGGCAGTGCCCATGGTGTGACTACCGATGGTGACACTGCCCATGGTGACACTGCACATGGTCATGGTGCATCTGGTGGCAGTGCAAATTAGTGAGAGTGCCCATGGTGATATTGCTCATGGTGATAGTGCCCATGGTGAGAGTGCCCATGGTTCCAGTGCTCATGGTGACAGTGCCCATTGTGACAGTGCCCCTGGCGACAGTGCACACCGTGAGAGTGCCCATGGTGTCTGTGCCCATGGTGACAGTTCTTATCATGAGAGTGTTCACGGTAGCAGTGTTCATGGTAATAGTGCTCACGGAGACATTGCCCACAATGAGAGTGCCCATGGTGAGAATACTGACTGTGACAGTGCCCATGATGACTTTTCTCTCTGCGACAGTGCCCATGGGGACAGTTAGCACGGTGAGATGTCTCACAGTGATAGTGCACATTGTTTCAGTGCTAATAGTGAAAAGACCCACGGCGCCAGTGCCCATCATGGCATTGCTCACGGTGATAGTTCTCACGGTGACAGTGCCCATGGTGATATTACCCATGGTGACAGTACTCAGTGATCAAGTGCTCATGGTGACAGTGCCTAAGGTGATAGTGCACATGGTGGCAGTGCAAAATGGTGACAGTGCCCATGGTGACATTGCTTAATGTGATAGTCCTTGTGGTGACATTGCGCATGGTGACATTGCCCACCATGACAGTGCTCTTGTTGACAGTGCTCATGGTGATAGTGCCAATGTTGGAAGTGCCCATCGTGACAGTTCTTATGATGAGAGTGGTCAGAGTGGCAGTGCTCATGGTGAAAGTGCCCATGGTGACAGAGCCCACGGTGACAGTGTCCATAGTTATAGTGTCCATGGTGACAGTCCTAACAGTGAAATTGTCCATGGGGACACTGCCCATGGTGAAAGTGCCCATGGTCACAACACCCACTGTGATAGTGCTCACGGTGAGAGTGGCCATGGTGACAGTGACCACGGTGACAGTTCTATTGGTGATACTGCCCATGATGACAGTGCTCATGGTGACAGTCCACATTGTGCCAGTGCCCAAGGTGACAGTGCTCATGGTGACAGTGCCCAAAGTCCCAATACCCATGGTGACAGTGCCCAGGCTGACAGTTCTCAAGGTGATAGTGCCCATGGTGACAGTGCCCATGGTGATACAGAGAATGGGGACAGTGCTTATGGTGACAGTGGTCATGGTTGCAGTACCCATGGTGATAGTGCTGAAACTGACAGTGCCCTTGGGGATAGTGCTCATGGTGAGTGTGCTCGTGTTAATAGTGCCCATGGTGGCAGTTCCCATTGTGAAAGTGCTCATGATGACAGTGCCCATGTGGGTAGTTCCCATGGTGACAGTGCTCATGGTGATAGTGACCATGTTAACAGTGCACATGGTGGCTGTGCCCTTGGTGACAGTGCCCATGATGACAGTATTCATGGTGACAGTGCTCACGGTGATAGTGCCCATGGTGACAGTGCACATGGTGGTAGTGCACATGGTGGCAGTGAAAAATGGTGACAGTTCCCATGCTGACAGTTCTCATTGTGACAATGCACACGGTCACAACCGATGCTGACACTGCTCATGGTAGCTGTACCCGTGGTGACAGTGCTCATGGTGATAGTGCCCATGTTAACAGTGCCCATGGTGACACTGCCCATGGTGACAATGCCCATGATGACAGTGCCCATGGAGTCAGTGCCCACGGAGCCATTGCCTATGGTAACAGTGCTCACAGTGACAGGACCCATGGTAACAGTGACCACGGTGAGAGTGCTCATGGTGATAGTGTCTATGGTGACAAATCACACTGTGACAGTCCACATTGTGCCAGTACCAATAGTGACAGTGCCCATGGTGACATTGACCACGGTGAGAGTGCTCACGGTGCTAGTGCTCACAGTAATAGTGCTCATTGTGACAGAGCCGACAGTGACGGTGCTCACGGTGACAGTGCCTATGGTGATAGTGCCCATGGTGAGAGTCCGCCCATTGATAGTGCCCATGGTGGCAGTTCCCATTGTGAAAGTGCTCATGATGACATTGCCCATGTTGGTAGTTCCCATGGTGACAGTGCTCTCATTGATAGTGACCTTGGTAACAGTGCACATGGTGGCCGTGCCCTTGGTGACAGTGCCAATGATGACAGTACTCATGGTGACAGTTCTCATGGTAATAGTTCCCATGGGGACAAGGCACAGGGTGGCAGTGAAAAATGGTGAAGGTGCCCATGTTGACAGTTCTCAGGGTGACAGTGCACACGGTGACAACCCATGCAGACAGTCCTCACAGTGACAGTTCTCATGGTTGCAGTACCCATGGTGACAGTGTTCACAGTGATACTGCCCATGGTGACAGTGCCCATGGTGACAGTGCCCATGGTGAAAGTTCCCACGGCGCCATTGCCTATGGTGACAGTGCTCATGGTAACAGTGCCCATGGTGACAGTGACCATGGTGAGAGTGCTCACACTGAGAGTGCCCATGGTGACAGGGCTCATGGTGCCAGTCTGCATTGTGCCAGTACCCATGGCGACAGTGGTCATGGTGACACTGACCACAGTGAGAGTGCTCACTGTGATAGAGCTCATGGTAATAATGCTCATGGTGACAGTGCAAATGGTGACAATACCCATGGTGACAGTACTCATGTTGAAAATACCCATGGTGGCAGTTCTCATGGTGACAGTGCTCATAGTAGCAGTGCCCAAGGTGGCAGTCCTCGTGGTGACAGTGCTAATGGTGACAGTGCTCTTGGTGGCAGTTCCCATGGGGACAGTACCGATGGTGACCCTGTGCATTGTTACAGTGCCCATGGTAACCGTGCTCACGTTGGTAGTGCACATCGTGACAGTGCCCATGGTGGTAGTTCACCTGGTGACAGTGCTAAATAGTGACAGTGCACATGCTGACAGTGCTCACGGTGATAGTGCCCATGGTGACAGTGCCCACGGTGATAATGGGTATTATTACAGTGTTCATCGTGACAGAGCCCAAGGTGGCAGTGTCCATGGTGAGAGTGCCCACAATGAAAGTGCCCATGGTAAAAGTGCCGACAGTGACAGTGCCCATGGTGACACTTCTCACAGTGATTGTGCCCATGGGGACAGTTACCATGATGAGATTTCTCACGGTGATAGTGCCCGTTGTGACAGTGCTCACAGTGTCAATGCCCATGGTGCCAGTGCCCATAGAGACATTCCGCACAGTCACATTTCTCACGGTGAAAGTGCCTATGGTGACACTGCACGTGGTGGCAGTGCAAAATGGTGACAGTGCCCATGGTGACATTGCTCATAGTGACTTTGCTTACAGTGATAGTCCTTACGGTGACAGTGTGCATGGTGACACTGCACACAGTTGCAGTGTTTATGGTGACAGTGTTCACGGTGATACTTTCCATGGTGATAGTGCCCATGGTGACACTGCACATGGTGGCAGTGATAAATGGTGACAGTGCCCCTGTTGACAGTTCTCATGGTGAGAGTGCACATGGTGACAACCCGTGCAGACTGTACTCATGGTGACAGTACTCACGGTGACAGTTCTCATGTTTGCAGTATCCATGGTGACAGTGCTCACAGTGATAGTGCCCATGGTGAGAGTGCCCATGATGACAGGGCCCATGGTGCCATTGCCTATGGTGACAGTTCTCATGGTAACAGTGCCCAAGGTGACAGTGACCATGGTGAGAGTGCTCACACTGATGGTGCCCATGGTGACAGTGCTCACGGTGCCTGTCTACATTGTGCCAGTACCCATGGCGACAGTGCTCATGGTGACAGTGACCACAGTGATAGTGCTCACGGTGATACTGCTCACGGTAATAGTACTCATGGTGACAGTGCAAATGGTGACAATACCATGGTGACAGTACTCATGTTGAAAATACCCATGGTGGCAGTTCTCATAGCGACAGATCTCATGGTGACAGTGCTCATAATAGCAGTGCCCAGGTGCCAGTGCTCGTGGTGACAGTGCTAATGGTGACAGTGCTCTTGGTGGCAGTTCCCATCGGGACAATACTGATGGTGACCCTGTGCATTGTTACAGTGCCCATGGTAACAGTGCTCACGGTGATAGTGCACATCGTGACAGTGCCCATGGTGGTAGTTCACCTGGTGAGAGTGCTAAATAGTGACAGTGCACATGCTGACAGTGCTCACAGTGATAGTGCCCATGGTGACAGTGCACACGGTTATAATGGGCATTGTTACAGAGTTCATGGTGACAGCACACGGTGGCAGTGGCCATGGAGACAGTGCCCACAATGACAGTGACCATGGTGACAGTGCCGACAGTGACAGTGCCCATGGTGACACTTCTCACGGTGACAGTGCCCATGGGGACAGTTAGCATGGTGAGATTTCTCACGGTGATAGTGCCCGTTGTGACAGTGCTCACAGTGACAATGCCCATGGTGCCAGTGCCCATATAGTCATTCCGCACAGTCACATTTCTCACAGTGAAAGTGCCTATGGTGATATTAACCATGGTGACACTGCACATGGTGGCAGAGCAAAATGGTGACAGTGCCCATGGTGACATTGCTCATGGTGACTTTGCTTATGGTGATAGTCCTTACAGTGACAGTGCGCATGGTGACACTGCACACAGTGACAGTGTTCATGGTGACAGTGTTCACGGTGATAGTTCCCATGGTGAGATTGTCCATGGTAACAGTGCCCATAGTCACAATTCTCATGGTGTAGTGCTCACAGTGACAGTGCCCATGGTGTCATGCCCATGGTGACAGTGCCCATGGTGACAGTGCTCATGTTGGCAGTGCCATAAATAACAGTGCTCATTGTGGCAGTGCTCATGGTGTCCGTGTTCATGGTGACAGTGCCCATGTTTACAGTGTTTATGGTGATAGATGTCATGGTGTCAGTGCCCACGGGGACAGTGCCAAGGCTGACAAAGCCCAGGGTGATACTTCCCATTGGGACAATGCCCACGGTGACAGTGCCCATGGTGACAGCGCCCAGGGTGACAAGGCTCATGGTGACAGTGCTCACGGTGATGGTGCCCATGGTGACAGTGCCGATGGTGAGAGTGCCATTAGTGACAGTGCTCATGGTGAAACTGCCCATGGAGACATCGCCCATGGTGATAGTGCTCATGGTGACAACCCCACGGTGACAGTGCCAATGTTGATAGTCCCCGTGGTGACAGGTCTTACATTGAATGTGACCATGGTGTCTGTGCTCATGGTGACAGTGCTCAAGGTTAGAGTCTCCATGTTGACAGTGCCGATGGTGACAATTCTCACGGTGACAGGGCCTATGGTGAATATTCACATAGTGACAGTGTTCACGGTGACAGTGCCCATGGTGCTATTACCCATGGTGACAGTTCTCATAGTGAAACTGCCCATGGTGACACTGCACATGGTGGCAGTGCAAAATGGTGACAGTGCCCATGGTGATATTGCTCATGGTGACATTGCTTACGGTGATAGTGTGTATGGTGAAACTGCACACAGTGACATTGCTCATGGTGACAGTGTTCACTGCGTTAGTTTCTATCATGAATGTGACCATGGGGACAGTGCCCATTGTCACAATTCTCATGGTGTAGTGCTCACGGTGACAGTGCCCATGGTGACCATACACAGGGTGACAGTATTCATGGTGACATTGCTCATGGTGAGAGTGCCCATGTTCACAACTGTCACGGTGATAGTTCCCATGGTGACAATACCCAGGGTAACAGAGCTGATGGTAAAAGTGTTCACGGTGACAGTGCCCATGGTGACAGTACCTAAGGTGACAATTCCCATGGTGAGACGGCTCATAGACAGTGCCCAAGGTGACAATACCCAGCGTGTCCTGTCCATGGTGACAGTGATCATGGTGACACTTCTCATGAGGACAGTGCCATAAGTGACAGTGCTCATTGTGGTAGTGCTCATGGTGACCATGCTCATGGTGACAGTGCCCATGGTGACAGTGCCTATGGTGATAGATATCATGGTGGCTGTGCCCAGGGTGACATTGCCCCCGGTGACAAAGCCCATGGTGATACTTCCCATTGTGACAGTGCCCACGGTGGCAGAGCCCATGGTGACAGTGCCCAAGATCACAGTGCCCATGGTGAGAGTGCTAACGGTGACTGTGCGATCTTGACAGCACCCAGTGTGACAATGCCCATTGTGACAGTGCTCACGGTGACCATGCCGATGGTGATAGTGCCAATAGTGAGTGTGCTCACAGTGACACTGCCCATGGAGACACTGCCCATGGTGATAGTGCTCATCATGACAACCCCTCGGAGGCAGTGCCAAAGGTGAGAGTCCCCGTGGTGAGAGTTCTCACGGTGAAAGTGATCCTGTTGAAATTGCTCATGGTGACAGTGCTCATGGTGACAGTGCTCAAGGTGATAGTCTCCATGTTGACAGTGCCCATGGTGACTTTTCTCACGGTGACAGTGCCTATGGTGATTATGCTCTTAGGGAGAGTGCTCATGGTGACAGTGCCCATCGTGACAGTGATCACGGTGACTGTTCTCACTGTGGTAGTGCCCATGGTGACAGTGTTCATGATGACAGTCCGCATTAAGGCTGTGCCCGTGGAGACAGTGCTCATGGTGATAGTTCTCACGGTGATAGTACTCACGTTGACAGTGCCAAAGGTGACAATACCCAGGTGATAGTAATCATGGTGAAAGTGCCCATGGTGGCAGTTCTCATACTGACAGTTCTTGTGACAGTGCTCATGGTGGCAGTGCTCATGGTGGCAGTACGCATGGTGAGACTACCGATGGTGACACTGCCCATGGTGACAGTGCACATGGTCATGGTGTATCTGGTGGCAGTGCAAAATAGTGAGAGTGCCCATGATGATATTGCTCATGGTGATAGTGCCCATGGTGAGAGTGCCCATGGTTCCAGTGCTCATGGTGACAGTGCCCATTGTGACAGTGCCCCTGGTGACAGTGCACACCGTGAGAGTGCCCATGGTGTCTGTGCCCATGGTGACAGTTCTTATCATGAGAGTGTTCACGGTAGCAGTGTTCATGGTAATAGTGCTCACGGAGACATTGCCCACAATGAGAGTGCCCATGGTGAGAATACTGACTGTGACAGTGCCCATGATGACTTTTCTCTCTGCGACAGTTCCCACGGGGACAGTCAGCACGGTGAGATGTCTCACAGTGATAGTGCACATTGTTTCAGTGCTAATAGTGAAAAGACCCACGGCGCCAGTGCCCATCATGGCACTGCTCACGGTGATAGTTCTCACGGTGACAGTGCCCATGGTGATATTACCCATGGTGACAGTACTCAGTGATCAAGTGCTCATGGTGACAGTGCCTAAGGTGATAGTGCACATGGTGGCAGTGCAAAATGGTGACAGTGCCCATGGTGACATTGCTTAATGTGATAGTCCTTGTGGTGACATTGCGCATGGTGACATTGCCCACCATGACAGTGCTCTTGTTGACAGTGCTCATGGTGATAGTGCCAATGTTGGAAGTGCCCATCGTGAAAGTGCCCATGGTGACAGTTCTTATGATGAGAGTGGTCAGAGTGGCAGTGGTCATGGTGAAAGTGCCCATGGTGACAGAGCCCACGGTGACAGTGTCCATAGTTATAGTGTCCATGGTGACAGTCCTAACAGTGAAATTGTCCATGGGGACACTGCCCATGGTGAAAGTGCCCATGGTCACAACACCCACTGTGATAGTGCTCACGGTGAGAGTGGCCATGGTGACAGTGACCACGGTGACAGTTCTAATGGTGATACTGCCCATGATGACAGTGCTCATGGTGACAGTCCACATTGTGCCAGTGCCCAAGGTGACAGTGCTCATGGTGACAGTGCCCAAAGTCCCAATACCCATGGTGACAGTGCCCAGGCTGACAGTTCTCAAGGTGATAGTGCCCATGGTGACAGTGCACATGGTGATACAGAGAATGGGAACAGTGCTTATGGTGACAGTGGTCATGGTTGCAGTACCCATGGTGATAGTGCTGAAACTGACAGTGCCCTTGGGGATAGTGCTCATGGTGAGTGTGCTCGTGTTAATAGTGCCCATGGTGGCAGTTCCCATTGTGAAAGTGCTCATGATGACAGTGCCCATGTGGGTAGTTCCCATGGTGACAGTGCTCATGGTGATAGTGACCATTTTAACAGTGCACATGGTGGCTGTGCCCTTGGTGACAGTGCCCATGATGACAGTATTCATGGTGACAGTGCTCACGGTGATAGTGCCCATGGTGACAGTGCACATGGTGGTAGTGCACATGGTGGCAGTGAAAAATGGTGAGAGTTCCCATGCTGACAGTTCTCATTGTGACAATGCACACGGTCACAACCGATGCTGACATTGCTCATGGTAGCTGTACCCGTGGTGACAGTGCTCATGGTGATAGTGCCCATGTTAACAGTGCCCATGGTGACAGTGACCATGGTGAGAGTGCTCACACTGAGAGTGCCCATGGTGACAGGGTTCATGGTGCCAGTCCGCATTGTGCCAGTACCTATGGCGACAGTGGTCATGGTGACACTGACCACAGTGAGAGTGCTCACTGTGATAGAGCTCACGGTAATAGTGCTCATGGTGACAGTGCAAATGGTGACAATACCCATGGTGACAGTACTCATGTTGAAAATACCCATGGTGGCAGTTCTCATGGTGAGAGTGCTCATAAGAGCAGTGCCCAAGTTGGCAGTCCTCGTGGTGACAGTGATAATGGTGACAGTGCTCTTGGTGGCAGTTCCCATGGGGACAGTACCGATGGTGACCCTGTGCATTGTTACAGTGCCCATGGTAACCGTGCTCACGGTGGTAGTGCACATCGTGACAGTGCCCTTGGTGGTAGTTCACCTGGTGACAGTGCTAAATAGTGACAGTGCACATGCTGACAGTGCTAACGGTGATAGTGCCCATGGGGACAGTGCCCACGGTGATAATGGGTATTATTACAGTGTTCATCGTGACAGAGCCCAAGGTGGCAGTGGCCATGGTGACAGTGCCCACAATGACAGTGCCCATGGTAACAGTGCCGACAGTGACAGTGCCCATGGTGACACTTCTCACAGTGAATGGGCCCATGGGGACAGTTACCATGATGAGATTTCTCACGGTGATAGTGCCCGTTGTGACAGCGCTCACAGTGACAATGCCCATGGTGCCAGTGCCCATAGAGACATTCCGCACGGTCACATTTCTCACGGTGAAAGTGCCTATGGTGACACTGCACGTGGTGGCAGTGCAAAATGGTGACAGTGCCCATGGTGACATTGCTCATAGTGACTTTGCTTACAGTGATAGTCCTTACGGTGACAGTGTGCATGGTGACACTGCACACAGTTGCAGTGTTTATGGTGACAGTGTTCACGGTGATACTTTCCATGGTGATAGTGCCCATGGTGACACTGCACATGGTGGCAGTGATAAATGGTGACAGTGCCCCTGTTGACAGTTCTCATGGTGAGAGTGCACATGGTGACAACCCGTGCAGACTGTACTCATTGTGACAGTACTCACGGTGACAGTTCTCATGTTTGCAGTATCCATGGTGACAGTGCTCACAGTGATAGTGCCCATGGTGAGAGTGCCCATGATGACAGGGCCCATGGTGCCATTGCCTATGGTGACAGTGCTCATGGTAACAGTGCCCAAGGTGACAGTGACCATGGTGAGAGTGCTCACACTGATGGTGCCCATGGTGACAGTGCTCACGGTGCCTGTCTACATTGTGCCAGTACCCATGGCGACAGTGCTCATGGTGACAGTGACCACAGTGAGAGTGCTCATAGTGATAGTGCTTACGGTAATAGTGCTCATGGTGACAATGCAAATGGTGACAATACCATGGTGACAGTACTCATGTTGAAAATACCCATGGTGGCAGTTCTCATAGTGACAGATCTCATGGTGACAGTGCTCATAATAGCAGTGCCCAGGTGCCAGTGCTCGTGGTGACAGTGCTAATGGTGACAGTGCTCTTGGTGGCAGTTCCCATCGGGACAATACTGATGGTGACGCTGTGCATTGTTACAGTGCCCATGGTAACCGTGCTCACGGTGATAGTGCACATCGTGACAGTGCCTATGGTGGTAGTTCACCTGGTGACAGTGCTAAATAGTGACAGTGCACATGCTGACAGTGCTCACGGTGATAGTGCCCATGGTGACAGTGCACACGGTGATAATGGGCATTGTTACAGAGTTCATGGTGACAGCACATGGTGGCAGTGGCCATGGAGACAGTGCCCACAATGACAGTGCCCATGGTGACAGTCCCGACTGTGACAGTGCCCATCGTGACACTTCTCACGGTGACAGTGCCCATGGGGACAGTTAGCATGGTGAGATTTCTCACGGTGACAGTGCCCGTTGTGACAGTGCTCACAGTGACAATGCCCATGGTGCCCGTGCCCATAGAGTCATTCCGCACGGTCACATTTCTCACAGTGAAAGTGCCTATGGTGATATTAACCATGGTGACACTGCACATGGTGGCAGAGCAAAATGGTGACAGTGCCCATGGTGACATTGCTCATGGTGACTTTGCTTATGGTGATAGTCCTTACAGTGACAGTGCGCATGGTGACACTGCACACAGTGACAGTGTTCATGGTGACAGTGTTCACGGTGATAGTTCCCATGGTGAGATTGTCCATGGTAACAGTGCCCATAGTCACAATTCTCATGGTGTAGTGCTCACAGTGACAGTGCCCATGGTGTCATGCCCATGGTGACAGTGCTCATGGTGACAGTACTCATGTTGGCAGTGCCATAAATAACAGTGCTCATTGTGGCAGTGCTCATGGTGTCTGTGCTCATGGTGACAGTGCCCATGTTTACAGTGTTTATGGTGATAGATGTCACGGTGTCAGTGCCCACGGGGACAGTGCCAAGGCTGACAAAGCCCAGGGTGATACTTCCCATTGGGACAGTGTTCACGGTGACAGTGCCCATGGTGCTATTACCCATGGTGACAGTTCTCATAGTGAAACAGCCCATGGTGACACTGCACATGGTGGCAGTGCAAAGTGGTGACAGTGCCCATGGTGATATTGCTCATGGTGACATTGCTTACGGTGATAGTGTGTATGGTGAAACTGCACACAGTGACATTGCTCATGGTGACAGTGTTCACGGCGTTAGTTCCTA
The DNA here is from genome assembly GCF_964341445.2 of Mesoplodon mirus. Classification (NCBI taxonomy): domain Eukaryota; kingdom Metazoa; phylum Chordata; class Mammalia; order Artiodactyla; family Ziphiidae; genus Mesoplodon; species Mesoplodon mirus. The sequence goes on from NW_028295650.1 coordinate 565,965, forward strand.
TCGTGACTGTGACCATGGGGACAGTGCCCATTGTCACAATTCTCATGGTGTAGTGCTCACGGTGACAGTGCCCATGGTGACAATACACAGGGTGACAGTATTCATGGTGACATTGCTCATGGTGAGAGTGCCCATGTTCACAACTGTCACGGTGATAGTTCCCATGGTGACAATACCCAGGGTAACAGAGCTGATGGTAAAAGTGTTCACGGTGACAGTGCCCATGATGACAGTACCTAAGGTGACAATTCCCATGGTGAGACTGCTCATAGACAGTGCCCATGGTGACAATACCCAGCGTGTCCTGTCCATGGTGACAGTGATCATGGTGACACTTCTCATGAGGACAGTGCCATAAGTGACAGTGCTCATTGTGGCAGTGCTCATGGTGACCGTGCTCATGGTGACAGTGCCCATGGTGACAGTGCCTATGGTGATAGATATCATGGTGGCCGTGCCCAGGGTGACATTGCCCACGCTGACAAAGCCCATGGTGATACTTCCCATTGTGACAGTGCCAACGGTGGCCGAGCCCATGGTGACAGTGCCCAAGATCACAGTGTCCATGGTGAGAGTGCTAACGATGACTGTGCCCACGGTGACAGCACCCAGTGTGACAATGCCCATTGTGACAGTGCTCACGGTGACCATGCCGATGGTGATAGTGCCAATTGTGAGAGTGCTCACGGTGACACTGCCCATGGAGACACTGCCCATGGTGATAGTGCTCATCATGACAACCCCTCGGAGGCAGTGCCAATGGTGAGAGTCCCCGTGGTGACAGTTCTCACGGTGAAAGTGATCCTGTTGAAATTTCTCATGGTGACAGTGCTCAAGGTGATAGTCTCCATGTTGACAGTGCCCATGGTGACTGTTCTCACGGTGACAGTGCCTATGGTGATTATGCTCTTAGTGACAGTGCTCATGGTGACAGTGCCCATGGTGACAGTGACCACGGTGACTGTTCTCACCGTGGTAGTGCCCATGGTGACAGTGTTCATGATGACAGTCCGCATTAAGGCTGTGCCCGTGGTGACAGTGCTCATGGTGATAGTTCTCACGGTGATAGTACGCACGTTGTCAGTGCCAAAGGTGACAATACCCAGGTGATAGTAATCATGGTGAAAGTGCCCATGGTGGCAGTTCTCATACTGACAGTTCTGGTGACAGTGCTCATGGTGGCAGTGCTCGTGGTGACAGTGCTCTTGGTGACAGTGCTCATGGTGGCAGTGCCCATGGTGTGACTACCGATGGTGACACTGCCCATGGTGACACTGCACATGGTCATGGTGCATCTGGTGGCAGTGCAAATTAGTGAGAGTGCCCATGGTGATATTGCTCATGGTGATAGTGCCCATGGTGAGAGTGCCCATGGTTCCAGTGCTCATGGTGACAGTGCCCATTGTGACAGTGCCCCTGGCGACAGTGCACACCGTGAGAGTGCCCATGGTGTCTGTGCCCATGGTGACAGTTCTTATCATGAGAGTGTTCACGGTAGCAGTGTTCATGGTAATAGTGCTCACGGAGACATTGCCCACAATGAGAGTGCCCATGGTGAGAATACTGACTGTGACAGTGCCCATGATGACTTTTCTCTCTGCGACAGTGCCCATGGGGACAGTTAGCACGGTGAGATGTCTCACAGTGATAGTGCACATTGTTTCAGTGCTAATAGTGAAAAGACCCACGGCGCCAGTGCCCATCATGGCATTGCTCACGGTGATAGTTCTCACGGTGACAGTGCCCATGGTGATATTACCCATGGTGACAGTACTCAGTGATCAAGTGCTCATGGTGACAGTGCCTAAGGTGATAGTGCACATGGTGGCAGTGCAAAATGGTGACAGTGCCCATGGTGACATTGCTTAATGTGATAGTCCTTGTGGTGACATTGCGCATGGTGACATTGCCCACCATGACAGTGCTCTTGTTGACAGTGCTCATGGTGATAGTGCCAATGTTGGAAGTGCCCATCGTGACAGTTCTTATGATGAGAGTGGTCAGAGTGGCAGTGCTCATGGTGAAAGTGCCCATGGTGACAGAGCCCACGGTGACAGTGTCCATAGTTATAGTGTCCATGGTGACAGTCCTAACAGTGAAATTGTCCATGGGGACACTGCCCATGGTGAAAGTGCCCATGGTCACAACACCCACTGTGATAGTGCTCACGGTGAGAGTGGCCATGGTGACAGTGACCACGGTGACAGTTCTATTGGTGATACTGCCCATGATGACAGTGCTCATGGTGACAGTCCACATTGTGCCAGTGCCCAAGGTGACAGTGCTCATGGTGACAGTGCCCAAAGTCCCAATACCCATGGTGACAGTGCCCAGGCTGACAGTTCTCAAGGTGATAGTGCCCATGGTGACAGTGCCCATGGTGATACAGAGAATGGGGACAGTGCTTATGGTGACAGTGGTCATGGTTGCAGTACCCATGGTGATAGTGCTGAAACTGACAGTGCCCTTGGGGATAGTGCTCATGGTGAGTGTGCTCGTGTTAATAGTGCCCATGGTGGCAGTTCCCATTGTGAAAGTGCTCATGATGACAGTGCCCATGTGGGTAGTTCCCATGGTGACAGTGCTCATGGTGATAGTGACCATGTTAACAGTGCACATGGTGGCTGTGCCCTTGGTGACAGTGCCCATGATGACAGTATTCATGGTGACAGTGCTCACGGTGATAGTGCCCATGGTGACAGTGCACATGGTGGTAGTGCACATGGTGGCAGTGAAAAATGGTGACAGTTCCCATGCTGACAGTTCTCATTGTGACAATGCACACGGTCACAACCGATGCTGACACTGCTCATGGTAGCTGTACCCGTGGTGACAGTGCTCATGGTGATAGTGCCCATGTTAACAGTGCCCATGGTGACACTGCCCATGGTGACAATGCCCATGATGACAGTGCCCATGGAGTCAGTGCCCACGGAGCCATTGCCTATGGTAACAGTGCTCACAGTGACAGGACCCATGGTAACAGTGACCACGGTGAGAGTGCTCATGGTGATAGTGTCTATGGTGACAAATCACACTGTGACAGTCCACATTGTGCCAGTACCAATAGTGACAGTGCCCATGGTGACATTGACCACGGTGAGAGTGCTCACGGTGCTAGTGCTCACAGTAATAGTGCTCATTGTGACAGAGCCGACAGTGACGGTGCTCACGGTGACAGTGCCTATGGTGATAGTGCCCATGGTGAGAGTCCGCCCATTGATAGTGCCCATGGTGGCAGTTCCCATTGTGAAAGTGCTCATGATGACATTGCCCATGTTGGTAGTTCCCATGGTGACAGTGCTCTCATTGATAGTGACCTTGGTAACAGTGCACATGGTGGCCGTGCCCTTGGTGACAGTGCCAATGATGACAGTACTCATGGTGACAGTTCTCATGGTAATAGTTCCCATGGGGACAAGGCACAGGGTGGCAGTGAAAAATGGTGAAGGTGCCCATGTTGACAGTTCTCAGGGTGACAGTGCACACGGTGACAACCCATGCAGACAGTCCTCACAGTGACAGTTCTCATGGTTGCAGTACCCATGGTGACAGTGTTCACAGTGATACTGCCCATGGTGACAGTGCCCATGGTGACAGTGCCCATGGTGAAAGTTCCCACGGCGCCATTGCCTATGGTGACAGTGCTCATGGTAACAGTGCCCATGGTGACAGTGACCATGGTGAGAGTGCTCACACTGAGAGTGCCCATGGTGACAGGGCTCATGGTGCCAGTCTGCATTGTGCCAGTACCCATGGCGACAGTGGTCATGGTGACACTGACCACAGTGAGAGTGCTCACTGTGATAGAGCTCATGGTAATAATGCTCATGGTGACAGTGCAAATGGTGACAATACCCATGGTGACAGTACTCATGTTGAAAATACCCATGGTGGCAGTTCTCATGGTGACAGTGCTCATAGTAGCAGTGCCCAAGGTGGCAGTCCTCGTGGTGACAGTGCTAATGGTGACAGTGCTCTTGGTGGCAGTTCCCATGGGGACAGTACCGATGGTGACCCTGTGCATTGTTACAGTGCCCATGGTAACCGTGCTCACGTTGGTAGTGCACATCGTGACAGTGCCCATGGTGGTAGTTCACCTGGTGACAGTGCTAAATAGTGACAGTGCACATGCTGACAGTGCTCACGGTGATAGTGCCCATGGTGACAGTGCCCACGGTGATAATGGGTATTATTACAGTGTTCATCGTGACAGAGCCCAAGGTGGCAGTGTCCATGGTGAGAGTGCCCACAATGAAAGTGCCCATGGTAAAAGTGCCGACAGTGACAGTGCCCATGGTGACACTTCTCACAGTGATTGTGCCCATGGGGACAGTTACCATGATGAGATTTCTCACGGTGATAGTGCCCGTTGTGACAGTGCTCACAGTGTCAATGCCCATGGTGCCAGTGCCCATAGAGACATTCCGCACAGTCACATTTCTCACGGTGAAAGTGCCTATGGTGACACTGCACGTGGTGGCAGTGCAAAATGGTGACAGTGCCCATGGTGACATTGCTCATAGTGACTTTGCTTACAGTGATAGTCCTTACGGTGACAGTGTGCATGGTGACACTGCACACAGTTGCAGTGTTTATGGTGACAGTGTTCACGGTGATACTTTCCATGGTGATAGTGCCCATGGTGACACTGCACATGGTGGCAGTGATAAATGGTGACAGTGCCCCTGTTGACAGTTCTCATGGTGAGAGTGCACATGGTGACAACCCGTGCAGACTGTACTCATGGTGACAGTACTCACGGTGACAGTTCTCATGTTTGCAGTATCCATGGTGACAGTGCTCACAGTGATAGTGCCCATGGTGAGAGTGCCCATGATGACAGGGCCCATGGTGCCATTGCCTATGGTGACAGTTCTCATGGTAACAGTGCCCAAGGTGACAGTGACCATGGTGAGAGTGCTCACACTGATGGTGCCCATGGTGACAGTGCTCACGGTGCCTGTCTACATTGTGCCAGTACCCATGGCGACAGTGCTCATGGTGACAGTGACCACAGTGATAGTGCTCACGGTGATACTGCTCACGGTAATAGTACTCATGGTGACAGTGCAAATGGTGACAATACCATGGTGACAGTACTCATGTTGAAAATACCCATGGTGGCAGTTCTCATAGCGACAGATCTCATGGTGACAGTGCTCATAATAGCAGTGCCCAGGTGCCAGTGCTCGTGGTGACAGTGCTAATGGTGACAGTGCTCTTGGTGGCAGTTCCCATCGGGACAATACTGATGGTGACCCTGTGCATTGTTACAGTGCCCATGGTAACAGTGCTCACGGTGATAGTGCACATCGTGACAGTGCCCATGGTGGTAGTTCACCTGGTGAGAGTGCTAAATAGTGACAGTGCACATGCTGACAGTGCTCACAGTGATAGTGCCCATGGTGACAGTGCACACGGTTATAATGGGCATTGTTACAGAGTTCATGGTGACAGCACACGGTGGCAGTGGCCATGGAGACAGTGCCCACAATGACAGTGACCATGGTGACAGTGCCGACAGTGACAGTGCCCATGGTGACACTTCTCACGGTGACAGTGCCCATGGGGACAGTTAGCATGGTGAGATTTCTCACGGTGATAGTGCCCGTTGTGACAGTGCTCACAGTGACAATGCCCATGGTGCCAGTGCCCATATAGTCATTCCGCACAGTCACATTTCTCACAGTGAAAGTGCCTATGGTGATATTAACCATGGTGACACTGCACATGGTGGCAGAGCAAAATGGTGACAGTGCCCATGGTGACATTGCTCATGGTGACTTTGCTTATGGTGATAGTCCTTACAGTGACAGTGCGCATGGTGACACTGCACACAGTGACAGTGTTCATGGTGACAGTGTTCACGGTGATAGTTCCCATGGTGAGATTGTCCATGGTAACAGTGCCCATAGTCACAATTCTCATGGTGTAGTGCTCACAGTGACAGTGCCCATGGTGTCATGCCCATGGTGACAGTGCCCATGGTGACAGTGCTCATGTTGGCAGTGCCATAAATAACAGTGCTCATTGTGGCAGTGCTCATGGTGTCCGTGTTCATGGTGACAGTGCCCATGTTTACAGTGTTTATGGTGATAGATGTCATGGTGTCAGTGCCCACGGGGACAGTGCCAAGGCTGACAAAGCCCAGGGTGATACTTCCCATTGGGACAATGCCCACGGTGACAGTGCCCATGGTGACAGCGCCCAGGGTGACAAGGCTCATGGTGACAGTGCTCACGGTGATGGTGCCCATGGTGACAGTGCCGATGGTGAGAGTGCCATTAGTGACAGTGCTCATGGTGAAACTGCCCATGGAGACATCGCCCATGGTGATAGTGCTCATGGTGACAACCCCACGGTGACAGTGCCAATGTTGATAGTCCCCGTGGTGACAGGTCTTACATTGAATGTGACCATGGTGTCTGTGCTCATGGTGACAGTGCTCAAGGTTAGAGTCTCCATGTTGACAGTGCCGATGGTGACAATTCTCACGGTGACAGGGCCTATGGTGAATATTCACATAGTGACAGTGTTCACGGTGACAGTGCCCATGGTGCTATTACCCATGGTGACAGTTCTCATAGTGAAACTGCCCATGGTGACACTGCACATGGTGGCAGGGCAAAATGGTGACAGTGCCCATGGTGATATTGCTCATGGTGACATTGCTTACGGTGATAGTGTGTATGGTGAAACTGCACACAGTGACATTGCTCATGGTGACAGTGTTCACTGCGTTAGTTTCTATCATGAATGTGACCATGGGGACAGTGCCCATTGTCACAATTCTCATGGTGTAGTGCTCACGGTGACAGTGCCCATGGTGACCATACACAGGGTGACAGTATTCATGGTGACATTGCTCATGGTGAGAGTGCCCATGTTCACAACTGTCACGGTGATAGTTCCCATGGTGACAATACCCAGGGTAACAGAGCTGATGGTAAAAGTGTTCACGGTGACAGTGCCCATGGTGACAGTACCTAAGGTGACAATTCCCATGGTGAGACGGCTCATAGACAGTGCCCAAGGTGACAATACCCAGCGTGTCCTGTCCATGGTGACAGTGATCATGGTGACACTTCTCATGAGGACAGTGCCATAAGTGACAGTGCTCATTGTGGTAGTGCTCATGGTGACCATGCTCATGGTGACAGTGCCCATGGTGACAGTGCCTATGGTGATAGATATCATGGTGGCTGTGCCCAGGGTGACATTGCCCCCGGTGACAAAGCCCATGGTGATACTTCCCATTGTGACAGTGCCCACGGTGGCAGAGCCCATGGTGACAGTGCCCAAGATCACAGTGCCCATGGTGAGAGTGCTAACGGTGACTGTGCGATCTTGACAGCACCCAGTGTGACAATGCCCATTGTGACAGTGCTCACGGTGACCATGCCGATGGTGATAGTGCCAATAGTGAGTGTGCTCACAGTGACACTGCCCATGGAGACACTGCCCATGGTGATAGTGCTCATCATGACAACCCCTCGGAGGCAGTGCCAAAGGTGAGAGTCCCCGTGGTGAGAGTTCTCACGGTGAAAGTGATCCTGTTGAAATTGCTCATGGTGACAGTGCTCATGGTGACAGTGCTCAAGGTGATAGTCTCCATGTTGACAGTGCCCATGGTGACTTTTCTCACGGTGACAGTGCCTATGGTGATTATGCTCTTAGGGAGAGTGCTCATGGTGACAGTGCCCATCGTGACAGTGATCACGGTGACTGTTCTCACTGTGGTAGTGCCCATGGTGACAGTGTTCATGATGACAGTCCGCATTAAGGCTGTGCCCGTGGAGACAGTGCTCATGGTGATAGTTCTCACGGTGATAGTACTCACGTTGACAGTGCCAAAGGTGACAATACCCAGGTGATAGTAATCATGGTGAAAGTGCCCATGGTGGCAGTTCTCATACTGACAGTTCTTGTGACAGTGCTCATGGTGGCAGTGCTCATGGTGGCAGTACGCATGGTGAGACTACCGATGGTGACACTGCCCATGGTGACAGTGCACATGGTCATGGTGTATCTGGTGGCAGTGCAAAATAGTGAGAGTGCCCATGATGATATTGCTCATGGTGATAGTGCCCATGGTGAGAGTGCCCATGGTTCCAGTGCTCATGGTGACAGTGCCCATTGTGACAGTGCCCCTGGTGACAGTGCACACCGTGAGAGTGCCCATGGTGTCTGTGCCCATGGTGACAGTTCTTATCATGAGAGTGTTCACGGTAGCAGTGTTCATGGTAATAGTGCTCACGGAGACATTGCCCACAATGAGAGTGCCCATGGTGAGAATACTGACTGTGACAGTGCCCATGATGACTTTTCTCTCTGCGACAGTTCCCACGGGGACAGTCAGCACGGTGAGATGTCTCACAGTGATAGTGCACATTGTTTCAGTGCTAATAGTGAAAAGACCCACGGCGCCAGTGCCCATCATGGCACTGCTCACGGTGATAGTTCTCACGGTGACAGTGCCCATGGTGATATTACCCATGGTGACAGTACTCAGTGATCAAGTGCTCATGGTGACAGTGCCTAAGGTGATAGTGCACATGGTGGCAGTGCAAAATGGTGACAGTGCCCATGGTGACATTGCTTAATGTGATAGTCCTTGTGGTGACATTGCGCATGGTGACATTGCCCACCATGACAGTGCTCTTGTTGACAGTGCTCATGGTGATAGTGCCAATGTTGGAAGTGCCCATCGTGAAAGTGCCCATGGTGACAGTTCTTATGATGAGAGTGGTCAGAGTGGCAGTGCTCATGGTGAAAGTGCCCATGGTGACAGAGCCCACGGTGACAGTGTCCATAGTTATAGTGTCCATGGTGACAGTCCTAACAGTGAAATTGTCCATGGGGACACTGCCCATGGTGAAAGTGCCCATGGTCACAACACCCACTGTGATAGTGCTCACGGTGAGAGTGGCCATGGTGACAGTGACCACGGTGACAGTTCTAATGGTGATACTGCCCATGATGACAGTGCTCATGGTGACAGTCCACATTGTGCCAGTGCCCAAGGTGACAGTGCTCATGGTGACAGTGCCCAAAGTCCCAATACCCATGGTGACAGTGCCCAGGCTGACAGTTCTCAAGGTGATAGTGCCCATGGTGACAGTGCACATGGTGATACAGAGAATGGGAACAGTGCTTATGGTGACAGTGGTCATGGTTGCAGTACCCATGGTGATAGTGCTGAAACTGACAGTGCCCTTGGGGATAGTGCTCATGGTGAGTGTGCTCGTGTTAATAGTGCCCATGGTGGCAGTTCCCATTGTGAAAGTGCTCATGATGACAGTGCCCATGTGGGTAGTTCCCATGGTGACAGTGCTCATGGTGATAGTGACCATTTTAACAGTGCACATGGTGGCTGTGCCCTTGGTGACAGTGCCCATGATGACAGTATTCATGGTGACAGTGCTCACGGTGATAGTGCCCATGGTGACAGTGCACATGGTGGTAGTGCACATGGTGGCAGTGAAAAATGGTGAGAGTTCCCATGCTGACAGTTCTCATTGTGACAATGCACACGGTCACAACCGATGCTGACATTGCTCATGGTAGCTGTACCCGTGGTGACAGTGCTCATGGTGATAGTGCCCATGTTAACAGTGCCCATGGTGACACTGCCCATGGTGACAATGCCCATGATGACAGTGCCCATGGAGTCAGTGCCCACGGAGCCATTGCCTATGGTAACAGTGCTCACAGTGACAGTACCCATGGTAACAGTGACCATGGTGAGAGTGCTCATGGTGATAGTGTCTATGGTGACAGATCACACTGTGACAGTCCACATTGTGCCAGTACCAATAGTGACAGTGCCCATGGTGACATTGTCCACCGTGAGAGTGCTCACGGTGCTAGTGCTCACAGTAATAGTGCTCATGGTGACAGTGCCGACAGTGACGGTGCTCACGGTGACAGTGCCTATGGTGATAGTGCCCATGGTGAGATTCCGCCCACTGATAGTGCCCATGGTGGCAGTTCCCATTGTGAAAGTGCTCATGATGACATTGCCCATGTTGGTAGTTCCCATGGTGACAGTGCTCTCATTGATAGTGACCTTGGTAACAGTGCACATGGTGGCCGTGCCCTTGGTGACAGTGCCAATGATGACAGTACTCATGGTGACAGTTCTCATGGTAATAGTTCCCATGGGGACAAGGCACAGGGTGGCAGTGAAAAATGGTGAAAGTGCCCATGTTGACAGTTCTCAGGGTGACAGTGCACACGGTGACAACCCATGCAGACAGTCCTCACAGTGACAGTTCTCATGGTTGCAGTACCCATGGTGACAGTGTTCACAGTGATACTGCCCATGGTGGCAGTGCCCATGGTGACAGTGCCCATGGTGAAAGTTCCCACGGCGCCATTGCCTATGGTGACAGTGCTCATGGTAACAGTGCCCATGGTGACAGTGACCATGGTGAGAGTGCTCACACTGAGAGTGCCCATGGTGACAGGGTTCATGGTGCCAGTCCGCATTGTGCCAGTACCTATGGCGACAGTGGTCATGGTGACACTGACCACAGTGAGAGTGCTCACTGTGATAGAGCTCACGGTAATAGTGCTCATGGTGACAGTGCAAATGGTGACAATACCCATGGTGACAGTACTCATGTTGAAAATACCCATGGTGGCAGTTCTCATGGTGAGAGTGCTCATAAGAGGAGTGCCCAAGTTGGCAGTCCTGGTGGTGACAGTGATAATGGTGACAGTGCTCTTTGTGGCAGTTCCCATGGGGACAGTACCGATGGTGACCCTGTGCATTGTTACAGTGCCCATGGTAACCGTGCTCACGGTGGTAGTGCACATCGTGACAGTGCCCTTGGTGGTAGTTCACCTGGTGACAGTGCTAAATAGTGACAGTGCACATGCTGACAGTGCTCACGGTGATAGTGCCCATGGGGACAGTGCCCACGGTGATAATGGGTATTATTACAGTGTTCATCGTGACAGAGCCCAAGGTGGCAGTGGCCATGGTGACAGTGCCCACAATGACAGTGCCCATGGTAACAGTGCCGACAGTGACAGTGCCCATGGTGACACTTCTCACAGTGAATGGGCCCATGGGGACAGTTACCATGATGAGATTTCTCACGGTGATAGTGCCCGTTGTGACAGCGCTCACAGTGACAATGCCCATGGTGCAAGTGCCCATAGAGACATTCCGCACGGTCACATTTCTCACGGTGAAAGTGCCTATGGTGACACTGCACCTGGTGGCAGTGCAAAATGGTGACAGTGCCCATGGTGACATTGCTCATAGTGACTTTGCTTACAGTGATAGTCCTTACGGTGACAGTGTGCATGGTGACACTGCACACAGTTGCAGTGTTTATGGTGACAGTGTTCACGGTGATACTTTCCATGGTGATAGTGCCCATGGTGACAATGCACATGGTGGCAGTGATAAATGGTGACAGTGCCCCTGTTGACAGTTCTCATGGTGAGAGTGCACATGGTGACAACCCGTGCAGACTGTACTCATTGTGACAGTACTCACGGTGACAGTTCTCATGTTTGCAGTATCCATGGTGACAGTGCTCACAGTGATAGTGCCCATGGTGAGAGTGCCCATGATGACAGGGCCCATGGTGCCATTGCCTATGGTGACAGTGCTCATGGTAACAGTGCCCAAGGTGACAGTGACCATGGTGAGAGTGCTCACACTGATGGTGCCCATGGTGACAGTGCTCACGGTGCCTGTCTACATTGTGCCAGTACCCATGGCGACAGTGCTCATGGTGACAGTGACCACAGTGAGAGTGCTCATAGTGATAGTGCTTACGGTAATAGTGCTCATGGTGACAATGCAAATGGTGACAATACCATGGTGACAGTACTCATGTTGAAAATACCCATGGTGGCAGTTCTCATAGCGACAGATCTCATGGTGACAGTGCTCATAATAGCAGTGCCCAGGTGCCAGTGCTCGTGGTGACAGTGCTAATGGTGACAGTGCTCTTGGTGGCAGTTCCCATCGGGACAATACTGATGGTGACGCTGTGCATTGTTACAGTGCCCATGGTAACCGTGCTCACGGTGATAGTGCACATCGTGACAGTGCCTATGGTGGTAGTTCACCTGGTGACAGTGCTAAATAGTGACAGTGCACATGCTGACAGTGCTCACGGTGATAGTGCCCATGGTGACAGTGCACACGGTGATAATGGGCATTGTTACAGAGTTCATGGTGACAGCACATGGTGGCAGTGGCCATGGAGACAGTGCCCACAATGACAGTGCCCATGGTGACAGTCCCGACAGTGACAGTGCCCATCGTGACACTTCTCACGGTGACAGTGCCCATGGGGACAGTTAGCATGGTGAGATTTCTCACGGTGACAGTGCCCGTTGTGACAGTGCTCACAGTGACAATGCCCATGGTGCCCGTGCCCATAGAGTCATTCCGCACGGTCAGATTTCTCACAGTGAAAGTGCCTATGGTGATATTAACCATGGTGACACTGCACATGGTGGCAGAGCAAAATGGTGACAGTGCCCATGGTGACATTGCTCATGGTGACTTTGCTTATGGTGATAGTCCTTACAGTGACAGTGCGCATGGTGACACTGCACACAGTGACAGTGTTCATGGTGACAGTGTTCACGGTGATAGTTCCCATGGTGAGATTGTCCATGGTAACAGTGCCCATAGTCACAATTCTCATGGTGTAGTGCTCACAGTGACAGTGCCCATGGTGTCATGCCCATGGTGACAGTGCTCATGGTGACAGTACTCATGTTGGCAGTGCCATAAATAACAGTGCTCATTGTGGCAGTGCTCATGGTGTCTGTGCTCATGGTGACAGTGCCCATGTTTACAGTGTTTATGGTGATAGATGTCACGGTGTCAGTGCCCACGGGGACAGTGCCAAGGCTGACAAAGCCCAGGGTGATACTTCCCATTGGGACAGTGCCCACGGTGACAGTGCCCATGGTGACAGCGCCCAGTGTGACAAGGCTCATGGTGACAGTGCTCACGGTGACGGTGCCCATGGTGACAGTGCCGATGGTGAGAGTGCCATTAGTGACAGTGCTCATGGTGAAACTGCCCATGGAGACATCGCCCATCGTGATAGTGCTCATGGTGACAACCCCACGGTGACAGTGCCAATGTTGATAGTCCCCGTGGTGACAGGTCTTACATTGAATGTGACCATGGTGTCTGTGCTCATGGTGACAGTGCTCAAGGTTAGATTCTCCATGTTGACAGTGCCGATGGTGACAATTCTCACGGTGACAGGGCCTATGGTGAAAATTCACATAGTGACAGTGTTCACGGTGACAGTGCCCATGGTGCTATTACCCATGGTGATAGTTCTCCTAGTGAAACAGCCCATGGTGACACTGCACATGGTGGCAGTGCAAAGTGGTGACAGTGCCCATGGTGATATTGCTCATGGTGACATTGCTTACGGTGATAGTGTGTATGGTGAAACTGCACACAGTGACATTGCTCATGGTGACAGTGTTCACGGCGTTAGTTCCTATCGTGACTGTGACCATGGGGACAGTGCCCATTGTCACAATTCTCATGGTGTAGTGCTCACGGTGACAGTGCCCATGGTGACAATACACAGGGTGACAGTATTCATGGTGACATTGCTCATGGTGAGAGTGCCTATGTTCACAACTGTCACGGTGATAGTTCCCATGGTGACAATACCCAGGGTAACAGAGCTGATGGTAAAAGTGTTCACGGTGACAGTGCCCATGATGACAGTACCTAAGGTGACAATTCCCATGGTGAGACTGCTCATAGACAGTGCCCATGGTGACAATACCCAGCGTGTCCTGTCCATGGTGACAGTGATCATGGTGACACTTCTCATGAGGACAGTGCCATAAGTGACAGTGCTCATTGTGGCAGTGCTCATGGTGACCGTGCTCATGGTGACAGTGCCCATGGTGACAGTGCCTATGGTGATAGATATCATGGTGGCCGTGCCCAGGGTGACATTGCCCACGCTGACAAAGCCCATGGTGATACTTCCCATTGTGACAGTGCCAACGGTGGCCGAGCCCATGGTGACAGTGCCCAAGATCACAGTGTCCATGGTGAGAGTGCTAACGATGACTGTGCCCATGGTGACAGCACCCAGTGTGACAATGCCCATTGTGACAGTGCTCACGGTGACCATGCCGATGGTGATAGTGCCAATTGTGAGAGTGCTCACGGTGACACTGCCCATGGAGACACTGCCCATGGTGATAGTGCTCATCATGACAACCCCTCGGAGGCAGTGCCAATGGTGAGAGTCCCCGTGGTGACAGTTCTCACGGTGAAAGTGATCCTGTTGAAATTTCTCATGGTGACAGTGCTCAAGGTGATAGTCTCCATGTTGACAGTGCCCATGGTGACTGTTCTCACGGTGACAGTGCCTATGGTGATTATGCTCTTAGTGACAGTGCTCATGGTGACAGTGCCCATGGTGACAGTGACCACGGTGACTGTTCTCACCGTGGTAGTGCCCATGGTGACAGTGTTCACGATGACAGTCCGCATTAAGGCTGTGCCCGTGGTGACAGTGCTCATGGTGATAGTTCTCACGGTGATAGTACGCACGTTGTCAGTGCCAAAGGTGACAATACCCAGGTGATAGTAATCATGGTGAAAGTGCCCATGGTGGCAGTTCTCATACTGACAGTTCTGGTGACAGTGCTCATGGTGGCAGTGCTCGTGGTGACAGTGCTCTTGGTGACAGTGCTCATGGTGGCAGTGCCCATGGTGTGACTACCGATGGTGACACTGCCCATGGTGACACTGCACATGGTCATGGTGCATCTGGTGGCAGTGCAAATTAGTGAGAGTGCCCATGGTGATATTGCTCATGGTGATAGTGCCCATGGTGAGAGTGCCCATGGTTCCAGTGCTCATGGTGACAGTGCCCATTGTGACAGTGCCCCTGGCGACAGTGCACACCGTGAGAGTGCCCATGGTGTCTGTGCCCATGGTGACAGTTCTTATCATGAGAGTGTTCACGGTAGCAGTGTTCATGGTAATAGTGCTCATGGAGACATTGCCCACAATGAGAGTGCCCATGGTGAGAATACTGACTGTGACAGTGCCCATGATGACTTTTCTCTCTGCGACAGTGCCCATGGGGACAGTTAGCACGGTGAGATGTCTCACAGTGATAGTGCACATTGTTTCAGTGCTAATAGTGAAAAGACCCACGGCGCCAGTGCCCATCATGGCATTGCTCACGGTGATAGTTCTCACGGTGACAGTGCCCATGGTGATATTACCCATGGTGACAGTACTCAGTGATCAAGTGCTCATGGTGACATGGCATAAGGTGATAATGCTCACGGTGGCAGTGCAAAATGGTGACAGTGCCCATGGTGACATTGCTTAATGTGATAGTCCTTGTGGTGACATTGCGCATGGTGACATTGCCCACCATGACAGTGCTCTTGTTGACAGTGCTCATGGTGATAGTGCCAATGTTGGAAATGCCCATTGTGAAAGTGCCCATGGTGACAGTTCTTATGATGAGAGTGGTCAGAGTGGCAGTGCTCATGGTGAAAGTGCCCATGGTGACAGAGCCCACGGTGACAGTGTCCATAGTTATAGTGTCCATGGTGACAGTCCTAACAGTGAAATTGTCCATGGGGACACTGCCCATGGTGAAAGTGCCCATGGTCACAACACTCACGGTGATAGTGCTCACGGTGAGAGTGGCCATGGTAACAGTGACCACGGTGACAGTTCTAATGGTGATACTGCCCATGATGACAGTGCTCATGGTGACAGTCCACATTGTGCCAGTGCCCAAGGTGACAGTGCTCATGGTGACAGTGCCCAAAGTCACAATACCCATGGTGACAGTGCCCAGGCTGACAGTTCTCAAGGTGATAGTGCCCATGGTGACAGTGCCCATGGTGATACAGAGAATGGGGACAGTGCTTATGGTGACAGTGGTCATGGTTGCAGTACCCATGGTGATAGTGCTGAAACTGACAGTGCCCTTGGGGATAGTGCCCATGGTGAGTGTGCTCGTGTTAATAGTGCCCATGGTGGCAGTTCCCATTGTGAAAGTGCTCATGATGACAGTGCCCATGTGGGTAGTTCCCATGGTGACAGTGCTCATGGTGATAGTGACCATGTTAACAGTGCACATGGTGGCTGTGCCCTTGGTGACAGTGCCCATGATGACAGTATTCATGGTGACAGTGCTCACGGTGATAGTGCCCATGGTGACAGTGCACATAGTGGTAGTGCACATGGTGGCAGTGAAAAATGGTGACAGTTCCCATGCTGACAGTTCTCATTGTGACAATGCACACGGTCACAACCGATGCTGACACTGCTCATGGTAGCTGTACCCGTGGTGACAGTGCTCATGGTGATAGTGCCCATGTTAACAGTGCCCATGGTGACACTGCCCATGGTGACAATGCCCATGATAACAGTGCCCATGGAGTCAGTGCCCACGGAGCCATTGCCTATGGTAACAGTGCTCACAGTGACAGGACCCATGGTAACAGTGACCACGGTGAGAGTGCTCATGGTGATAGTGTCTATGGTGACAGATCACACTGTGACAGTCCGCATTGTGCCAATACCAATAGTGACAGTGCCCATGGTGACATTGACCACGGTGAGAGTGCTCACGGTGCTAGTGCTCACAGTAATAGTGCTCATGGTGGCAGTGCCGACTGTGACGGTGCTCACGGTGATAGTGCCTATGGTGATAGTGCCCATGGTGAGAGTCCGCCCATTGATAGTGCCCATGGTGGCAGTTCCCATTGTGAAAGTGCTCATGATGACATTGCCCATGTTGGTAGTTCCCATGGTGACAGTGCTCACGGTGATAGTGACCTTGGTAACTGTGCACATGGTGGCCGTGCCCTTGGTGACAGTGCCAATGATGACAGTACTCATGGTGACAGTTCTCATGGTAATAGTTCCCATGGGGACAAGGCACAGGGTGGCAGTGAAAAATGGTGAAAGTGCCCATGTTGACAGTTCTCATGGTGACAGTGCACACGGTGACAACCCATGCAGACAGTCCTCACGGTGACAGTTCTCATGGTTGCAGTACCCATGGTGACAGTGCTCACAGTGATATTGCCCATGGTGGCAGTGCCCATGGTGACAGTGCCCATGGTGACACTGCCCATGATGACAGTGCCCATGGTGAAAGTTCCCACGGCGCCATTGCCTATGGTGAAAGTGCTCATGGTAACAGTGCCCATGGTGACAGTGACCATGGTGAGAGTGCTCACACTGAGAGTGCCCATGGTGACAGGGCTCATGGTGCCAGTCTGCATTGTGCCAGTACCCATGGCGACAGTGGTCATGGTGACACTGACCACAGTGAGAGTGCTCACTGTGATAGAGCTCATGGTAATAATGCTCATGGTGACAGTGCAAATGGTGACAATACCCATGGTGACAGTACTCATGTTGAAAATACCCATGGTGGCAGTTCTCATGGTGACAGTGCTCATAGTAGCAGTGCCCAAGGTGGCAGTCCTCGTGGTGACAGTGCTAATGGTGACAGTGCTCTTGGTGGCAGTTCCCATGGGGACAGTACCGATGGTGACCCTGTGCATTGTTACAGTGCCCATGGTAACCGTGCTCACGTTGGTAGTGCACATCGTGACAGTGCCCATGGTGGTAGTTCACCTGGTGACAGTGCTAAATAGTGACAGTGCACATGCTGACAGTGCTCACGGTGATAGTGCCCATGGTGACAGTGCCCACGGTGATAATGGGTATTATTACAGTGTTCATCGTGACAGAGCCCAAGGTGGCAGTGTCCATGGTGAGAGTGCCCACAATGAAAGTGCCCATGGTAAAAGTGCCGACAGTGACAGTGCCCATGGTGACACTTCTCACAGTGAATGTGCCCATGGGGACAGTTACCATGATGAGATTTCTCACGGTGATAGTGCCCGTTGTGACAGTGCTCACAGTGACAATGCCCATGGTGCCAGTGCCCATAGAGACATTCCGCACGGTCACATTTCTCACGGTGAAAGTGCCTATGGTGACACTGCACCTGGTGGCAGTGCAAAATGGTGACAGTGCCCATGGTGACATTGCTCATAGTGACTTTGCTTACAGTGATAGTCCTTACGGTGACAGTGTGCATGGTGACACTGCACACAGTTGCAGTGTTTATGGTGACAGTGTTCACGGTGATACTTCCCATGGTGATAGTGCCCATGGTGACACTGCACATGGTGGCAGTGATAAATGGTGACAGTGCCCCTGTTGACAGTGCACATGGTGACAACCCGTGCAGACTGTACTCATGGTGACAGTACTCACGGTGACAGTTCTCATGTTTGCAGTATCCATGGTGACAGTGCTCACAGTGATAGTGCCCATGGTGAGAGTGCCAATGATGACAGGGCCCATGGTGCCATTGCCTATGGTGACAGTGCTCATGGTAACAGTGCCCAAGGTGACAGTGACCATGGTGAGAGTGCT
Organism: Mesoplodon mirus; assembly: GCF_964341445.2. Lineage (NCBI taxonomy): Eukaryota > Metazoa > Chordata > Mammalia > Artiodactyla > Ziphiidae > Mesoplodon > Mesoplodon mirus. Next base: position 584,425 of record NW_028295650.1, read on the forward strand.
CACACTGATGGTGCCCATGGTGACAGTGCTCACGGTGCCTGTCTACATTGTGCCAGTACCCATGGCGACAGTGCTCATGGTGACAGTGACCACAGTGAGAGTGCTCATAGTGATAGTGCTTACGGTAATAGTGCTCATGGTGACAATGCAAATGGTGACAATACCATGGTGACAGTACTCATGTTGAAAATACCCATGGTGGCAGTTCTCATAGCGACAGATCTCATGGTGACAGTGCTCATAATAGCAGTGCCCAGGTGCCAGTGCTCGTGGTGACAGTGCTAATGGTGACAGTGCTCTTGGTGGCAGTTCCCATCGGGACAATACTGATGGTGACGCTGTGCATTGTTACAGTGCCCATGGTAACCGTGCTCACGGTGATAGTGCACATCGTGACAGTGCCTATGGTGGTAGTTCACCTGGTGACAGTGCTAAATAGTGACAGTGCACATGCTGACAGTGCTCACGGTGATAGTGCCCATGGTGACAGTGCACACGGTGATAATGGGCATTGTTACAGAGTTCATGGTGACAGCACATGGTGGCAGTGGCCATGGAGACAGTGCCCACAATGACAGTGCCCATGGTGACAGTCCCGACAGTGACAGTGCCCATGGTGACACTTCTCACGGTGACAGTGCCCATGGGGACAGTTAGCATGGTGAGATTTCTCACGGTGACAGTGCCCGTTGTGACAGTGCTCACAGTGACAATGCCCATGGTGCCCGTGCCCATAGAGTCATTCCGCACGGTCACATTTCTCACAGTGAAAGTGCCTATGGTGATATTAACCATGGTGACACTGCACATGGTGGCAGAGCAAAATGGTGACAGTGCCCATGGTGACATTGCTCATGGTGACTTTGCTTATGGTGATAGTCCTTACAGTGACAGTGCGCATGGTGACACTGCACACAGTGACAGTGTTCATGGTGACAGTGTTCACGGTGATAGTTCCCATGGTGAGATTGTCCATGGTAACAGTGCCCATAGTCACAATTCTCATGGTGTAGTGCTCACAGTGACAGTGCCCATGGTGTCATGCCCATGGTGACAGTGCTCATGGTGACAGTACTCATGTTGGCAGTGCCATAAATAACAGTGCTCATTGTGGCAGTGCTCATGGTGTCTGTGCTCATGGTGACAGTGCCCATGTTTACAGTGTTTATGGTGATAGATGTCACGGTGTCAGTGCCCACGGGGACAGTGCCAAGGCTGACAAAGCCCAGGGTGATACTTCCCATTGGGACAGTGCCCACGGTGACAGTGCCCATGGTGACAGCGCCCAGTGTGACAAGGCTCATGGTGACAGTGCTCACGGTGACGGTGCCCATGGTGACAGTGCCGATGGTGAGAGTGCCATTAGTGACAGTGCTCATGGTGAAACTGCCCATGGAGACATCGCCCATGGTGATAGTGCTCATGGTGACAACCCCACGGTGACAGTGCCAATGTTGATAGTCCCCGTGGTGACAGGTCTTACATTGAATGTGACCATGGTGTCTGTGCTCATGGTGACAGTGCTCAAGGTTAGAGTCTCCATGTTGACAGTGCCGATGGTGACAATTCTCACGGTGACAGGGCCTATGGTGAAAATTCACATAGTGACAGTGTTCACGGTGACACTGCCCATGGTGCTATTACCCATGGTGACAGTTCTCCTAGTGAAACAGCCCATGGTGACACTGCACATGGTGGCAGTGCAAAGTGGTGACAGTGCCCATGGTGATATTGCTCATGGTGACATTGCTTACGGTGATAGTGTGTATGGTGAAACTGCACACAGTGACATTGCTCATGGTGACAGTGTTCACGGCGTTAGTTCCTATCGTGACTGTGACCATGGGGACAGTGCCCATTGTCACAATTCTCATGGTGTAGTGCTCACGGTGACAGTGCCCATGGTGACAATACACAGGGTGACACTATTCATGGTGACATTGCTCATGGTGAGAGTGCCCGTGTTCACAACTGTCACGGTGATAGTTCCCATGGTGACAATACCCAGGGTAACAGAGCTGATGGTAAAAGTGTTCACGGTGACAGTGCCCATGATGACAGTACCTAAGGTGACAATTCCCATGGTGAGACTGCTCATAGACAGTGCCCATGGTGACAATACCCAGCGTGTCCTGTCCATGGTGACAGTGATCATGGTGACACTTCTCATGAGGACAGTGCCATAAGTGACAGTGCTCATTGTGGCAGTGCTCATGGTGACCGTGCTCATGGTGACAGTGCCCATGGTGACAGTGCCTATGGTGATAGATATCATGGTGGCCGTGCCCAGGGTGACATTGCCCACGCTGACAAAGCCCATGGTGATACTTCCCATTGTGACAGTGCCAACGGTGGCCGAGCCCATGGTGACAGTGCCCAAGATCACAGTGTCCATGGTGAGAGTGCTAACGATGACTGTGCCCATGGTGACAGCACCCAGTGTGACAATGCCCATTGTGACAGTGCTCACGGTGACCATGCCGATGGTGATAGTGCCAATTGTGAGAGTGCTCACGGTGACACTGCCCATGGAGACACTGCCCATGGTGATAGTGCTCATCATGACAACCCCTCGGAGGCAGTGCCAATGGTGAGAGTCCCCGTGGTGACAGTTCTCACGGTGAAAGTGATCCTGTTGAAATTTCTCATGGTGACAGTGCTCAAGGTGATAGTCTCCATGTTGACAGTGCCCATGGTGACTGTTCTCACGGTGACAGTGCCTATGGTGATTATGCTCTTAGTGACAGTGCTCATGGTGACAGTGCCCATGGTGACAGTGACCACGGTGACTGTTCTCACCGTGGTAGTGCCCATGGTGACAGTGTTCATGATGACAGTCCGCATTAAGGCTGTGCCCGTGGTGACAGTGCTCATGGTGATAGTTCTCACGGTGATAGTACGCACGTTGTCAGTGCCAAAGGTGACAATACCCAGGTGATAGTAATCATGGTGAAAGTGCCCATGGTGGCAGTTCTCATACTGACAGTTCTGGTGACAGTGCTCATGGTGGCAGTGCTCGTGGTGACAGTGCTCTTGGTGACAGTGCTCATGGTGGCAGTGCCCATGGTGTGACTACCGATGGTGACACTGCCCATGGTGACACTGCACATGGTCATGGTGCATCTGGTGGCAGTGCAAATTAGTGAGAGTGCCCATGGTGATATTGCTCATGGTGATAGTGCCCATGGTGAGAGTGCCCATGGTTCCAGTGCTCATGGTGACAGTGCCCATTGTGACAGTGCCCCTGGTGACAGTGCACACCGTGAGAGTGCCCATGGTGTCTGTGCCCATGGTGACAGTTCTTATCATGAGAGTGTTCACGGTAGCAGTGTTCATGGTAATAGTGCTCACGGAGACATTGCCCACAATGAGAGTGCCCATGGTGAGAATACTGACTGTGACAGTGCCCATGATGACTTTTCTCTCTGCGACAGTTCCCACGGGGACAGTCAGCACGGTGAGATGTCTCACAGTGATAGTGCACATTGTTTCAGTGCTAATCGTGAAAAGACCCACGGCGCCAGTGCCCATCATGGCACTGCTCACGGTGATAGTTCTCACGGTGACAGTGCCCATGGTGATATTACCCATGGTGACAGTACTCAGTGATCAAGTGCTCATGGTGACAGTGCCTAAGGTGATAGTGCACATGGTGGCAGTGCAAAATGGTGACAGTGCCCATGGTGACATTGCTTAATGTGATAGTCCTTGTGGTGACATTGCGCATGGTGACATTGCCCACCATGACAGTGCTCTTGTTGACAGTGCTCATGGTGATAGTGCCAATGTTGGAAGTGCCCATCGTGAAAGTGCCCATGGTGACAGTTCTTATGATGAGAGTGGTCAGAGTGGCAGTGCTCATGGTGAAAGTGCCCATGGTGACAGAGCCCACGGTGACAGTGTCCATAGTTATAGTGTCCATGGTGACAGTCCTAACAGTGAAATTGTCCATGGGGACACTGCCCATGGTGAAAGTGCCCATGGTCACAACACCCACTGTGATAGTGCTCACGGTGAGAGTGGCCATGGTGACAGTGACCACGGTGACAGTTCTAATGGTGATACTGCCCATGATGACAGTGCTCATGGTGACAGTCCACATTGTGCCAGTGCCCAAGGTGACAGTGCTCATGGTGACAGTGCCCAAAGTCCCAATACCCATGGTGACAGTGCCCAGGCTGACAGTTCTCAAGGTGATAGTGCCCATGGTGACAGTGCACATGGTGATACAGAGAATGGGAACAGTGCTTATGGTGACAGTGGTCATGGTTGCAGTACCCATGGTGATAGTGCTGAAACTGACAGTGCCCTTGGGGATAGTGCTCATGGTGAGTGTGCTCGTGTTAATAGTGCCCATGGTGGCAGTTCCCATTGTGAAAGTGCTCATGATGACAGTGCCCATGTGGGTAGTTCCCATGGTGACAGTGCTCATGGTGATAGTGACCATTTAAACAGTGCACATGGTGGCTGTGCCCTTGGTGACAGTGCCCATGATGACAGTATTCATGGTGACAGTGCTCACGGTGATAGTGCCCATGGTGACAGTGCACATGGTGGTAGTGCACATGGTGGCAGTGAAAAATGGTGACAGTTCCCATGCTGACAGTTCTCATTGTGACAATGCACACGGTCACAACCGATGCTGACATTGCTCATGGTAGCTGTACCCGTGGTGACAGTGCTCATGGTGATAGTGCCCATGTTAACAGTGCCCATGGTGACACTGCCCATGGTGACAATGCCCATGATAACAGTGCCCATGGAGTCAGTGCCCACGGAGCCATTGCCTATGGTAACAGTGCTCACAGTGACAGGACCCATGGTAACAGTGACCATGGTGAGAGTGCTCATGGTGATAGTGTCTATGGTGACAGATCACACCGTGACAGTCCGCATTGTGCCAATACCAATAGTGACAGTGCCCATGGTGACATTGACCACGGTGAGAGTGCTCACGGTGCTAGTGCTCAGAGTAATAGTGCTCATGGTGGCAGTGCCGACTGTGACGGTGCTCACGGTGATAGTGCCTATGGTGATAGTGCCCATGGTGAGAGTCCGCCCATTGATAGTGCCCATGGTGGCAGTTCCCATTGTGAAAGTGCTCATGATGACATTGCCCATGTTGGTAGTTCCCATGGTGACAGTGCTCACGGTGATAGTGACCTTGGTAACTGTGCACATGGTGGCCGTGCCCTTGGTGACAGTGCCAATGATGACAGTACTCATGGTGACAGTTCTCATGGTAATAGTTCCCATGGGGACAAGGCACAGGGTGGCAGTGAAAAATGGTGAAAGTGCCCATGTTGACAGTTCTCAGGGTGACAGTGCACACGGTGACAAACCATGCAGACAGTCCTCACAGTGACAGTTCTCATGGTTGCAGTACCCATGGTGACAGTGTTCACAGTGATACTGCCCATGGTGGCAGTGCCCATGGTGACAGTGCCCATGGTGACACTGCCCATGATGACAGTGCCCATGGTGAAAGTTCCCACGGCGCCATTGCCTATGGTGACAGTGCTCATGGTAACAGTGCCCATGGTGACAGTGACCATGGTGAGAGTGCTCACACTGAGAGTGCCCATGGTGACAGGGTTCATGGTGCCAGTCCGCATTGTGCCAGTACCTATGGCGACAGTGGTCATGGTGACACTGACCACAGTGAGAGTGCTCACTGTGATAGAGCTCACGGTAATTGTGCTCGTGGTGACAGTGCAAATGGTGACAATACCCATGGTGACAGTACTCATGTTGAAAATACCCATGGTGGCAGTTCTCATGGTGAGAGTGCTCATAAGAGCAGTGCCCAAGTTGGCAGTCCTCGTGGTGACAGTGATAATGGTGACAGTGCTCTTGGTGGCAGTTCCCATGGGGACAGTACCGATGGTGACCCTGTGCATTGTTACAGTGCCCATGGTAACCGTGCTCACGGTGGTAGTGCACATCGTGACAGTGCCCTTGGTGGTAGTTCACCTGGTGACAGTGCTAAATAGTGACAGTGCACATGCTGACAGTGCTCACGGTGATAGTGCCCATGGGGACAGTGCCCACGGTGATAATGGGTATTATTACAGTGTTCATCGTGACAGAGCCCAAGGTGGCAGTGGCCATGGTGACAGTGCCCACAATGAAAGTGCCCATGGTAAAAGTGCCGACAGTGACAGTGCCCATGGTGACACTTCTCACAGTGAATGTGCCCATGGGGACAGTTACCATGATGAGATTTCTCACGGTGATAGTGCCCGTTGTGACAGTGCTCACAGTGACAATGCCCATGGTGCCAGTGCCCATAGAGACATTCCGCACAGTCACATTTCTCACGGTGAAAGTGCCTATGGTGACACTGCACCTGGTGGCAGTGCAAAATGGTGACAGTGCCCATGGTGACATTGCTCATAGTGACTTTGCTTACAGTGATAGTCCTTACGGTGACAGTGTGCATGGTGACACTGCACACAGTTGCAGTGTTTATGGTGACAGTGTTCACGGTGATACTTTCCATGGTGATAGTGCCCATGGTGACACTGCACATGGTGGCAGTGATAAATGGTGACAGTGCCCCTGTTGACAGTTCTCATGGTGACAGTGCACATGGTGACAACCCGTGCAGACTGTACTCATGGTGACAGTACTCACGGTGACAGTTCTCATGTTTGCAGTATCCATGGTGACAGTGCTCACAGTGATAGTGCCCATGGTGAGAGTGCCCATGATGACAGGGCCCATGGTGCCATTGCCTATGGTGACAGTGCTCATGGTAACAGTGCCCAAGGTGACAGTGACCATGGTGAGAGTGCTCACACTGATGGTGCCCATGGTGACAGTGCTCACGGTGCCTGTCTACATTGTGCCAGTACCCATGGCGACAGTGCTCATGGTGACAGTGACCACAGTGAGAGTGCTCATAGTGATAGTGCTTACGGTAATAGTGCTCATGGTGACAATGCAAATGGTGACAATACCATGGTGACAGTACTCATGTTGAAAATACCCATGGTGGCAGTTCTCATAGCGACAGATCTCATGGTGACAGTGCTCATAATAGCAGTGCCCAGGTGCCAGTGCTCGTGGTGACAGTGCTAATGGTGACAGTGCTCTTGGTGGCAGTTCCCATCGGGACAATACTGATGGTGACGCTGTGCATTGTTACAGTGCCCATGGTAACCGTGCTCACGGTGATAGTGCACATCGTGACAGTGCCCATGGTGGTAGTTCACCTGGTGACAGTGCTAAATAGTGACAGTGCACATGCTGACAGTGCTCACGGTGATAGTGCCCATGGTGACAGTGCACACGGTGATAATGGGCATTGTTACAGAGTTCATGGTGACAGCACATGGTGGCAGTGGCCATGGAGACAGTGCCCACAATGACAGTGCCCATGGTGACAGTCCCGACAGTGACAGTGCCCATGGTGACACTTCTAACGGTGACAAAGCCCATGGGGACAGTTAGCATGGTGAGATTTCTCACGGTGACAGTTCCCGTTGTGACAGTGCTCACAGTGACAATGCCCATGGTGCCCGTGCCCATAGAGTCATTCCGCACGGTCACATTTCTCACAGTGAAAGTGCCTATGGTGATATTAACCATGGTGACACTGCACATGGTGGCAGAGCAAAATGGTGACAGTGCCCATGGTGACATTGCTCATGGTGACTTTGCTTATGGTGATAGTCCTTACAGTGACAGTGCGCATGGTGACACTGCACACAGTGACAGTGTTCATGGTGACAGTGTTCACGGTGATAGTTCCCATGGTGAGATTGTCCATGGTAACAGTGCCCATAGTCACAATTCTCATGGTGTAGTGCTCACAGTGACAGTGCCCATGGTGTCATGCCCATGGTGACAGTGCTCATGGTGACAGTACTCATGTTGGCAGTGCCATAAATAACAGTGCTCATTGTGGCAGTGCTCATGGTGTCTGTGCTCATGGTGACAGTGCCCATGTTTACAGTGTTTATGGTGATAGATGTCACGGTGTCAGTGCCCACGGGGACAGTGCCAAGGCTGACAAAGCCCAGGGTGATACTTCCCATTGGGACAGTGCCCACGGTGACAGTGCCCATGGTGACAGCGCCCAGTGTGACAAGGCTCATGGTGACAGTGCTCACGGTGACGGTGCCCATGGTGACAGTGCCGATGGTGAGAGTGCCATTAGTGACAGTGCTCATGGTGAAACTGCCCATGGAGACATCGCCCATCGTGATAGTGCTCATGGTGACAACCCCACGGTGACAGTGCCAATGTTGATAGTCCCCGTGGTGACAGGTCTTACATTGAATGTGACCATGGTGTCTGTGCTCATGGTGACAGTGCTCAAGGTTAGAGTCTCCATGTTGACAGTGCCGATGGTGACAATTCTCACGGTGACAGGGCCTATGGTGAAAATTCACATAGTGACAGTATTCACGGTGACAGTGCCCATGGTGCTATTACCCATGGTGACAGTTCTCCTAGTGAAACAGCCCATGGTGACACTGCACATGGTGGCAGTGCAAAGTGGTGACAGTGCCCATGGTGATATTGCTCATGGTGACATTGCTTACGGTGATAGTGTGTATGGTGAAACTGCACACAGTGACATTGCTCATGGTGACAGTGTTCACGGCGTTAGTTCCTATCGTGACTGTGACCATGGGGACAGTGCCCATTGTCACAATTCTCATGGTGTAGTGCTCACGGTGACAGTGCCCATGGTGACAATACACAGGGTGACACTATTCATGGTGACATTGCTCATGGTGAGAGTGCCCGTGTTCACAACTGTCACGGTGATAGTTCCCATGGTGACAATACCCAGGGTAACAGAGCTGATGGTAAAAGAGTTCACGGTGACAGTGCCCATGATGACAGTACCTAAGGTGACAATTCCCATGGTGAGACTGCTCATAGACAGTGCCCATGGTGACAATACCCAGCGTGTCCTGTCCATGGTGACAGTGATCATGGTGACACTTCTCATGAGGACAGTGCCATAAGTGACAGTGCTCATTGTGGCAGTGCTCATGGTGACCGTGCTCATGGTGACAGTGCCCATGGTGACAGTGCCTATGGTGATAGATATCATGGTGGCCGTGCCCAGGGTGACATTGCCCACGCTGACAAAGCCCATGGTGATACTTCCCATTGTGACAGTGCCAACGGTGGCCGAGCCCATGGTGACAGTGCCCAAGATCACAGTGTCCATGGTGAGAGTGCTAACGATGACTGTGCCCATGGTGACAGCACCCAGTGTGACAATGCCCATTGTGACAGTGCTCACGGTGACCATGCCGATGGTGATAGTGCCAATTGTGAGAGTGCTCACGGTGACACTGCCCATGGAGACACTGCCCATGGTGATAGTGCTCATCATGACAACCCCTCGGAGGCAGTGCCAATGGTGAGAGTCCCCGTGGTGACAGTTCTCACGGTGAAAGTGATCCTGTTGAAATTTCTCATGGTGACAGTGCTCAAGGTGATAGTCTCCATGTTGACAGTGCCCATGGTGACTGTTCTCATGGTGACAGTGCCTATGGTGATTATGCTCTTAGTGACAGTGCTCATGGTGACAGTGCCCATGGTGACAGTGACCACGGTGACTGTTCTCACCGTGGTAGTGCCCATGGTGACAGTGTTCATGATGACAGTCCGCATTAAGGCTGTGCCCGTGGTGACAGTGCTCATGGTGATAGTTCTCACGGTGATAGTACGCACGTTGTCAGTGCCAAAGGTGACAATACCCAGGTGATAGTAATCATGGTGAAAGTGCCCATGGTGGCAGTTCTCATACTGACAGTTCTGGTGACAGTGCTCATGGTGGCAGTGCTCGTGGTGACAGTGCTCTTGGTGACAGTGCTCATGGTGGCAGTGCCCATGGTGTGACTACCGATGGTGACACTGCCCATGGTGACACTGCACATGGTCATGGTGCATCTGGTGGCAGTGCAAATTAGTGAGAGTGCCCATGGTGATATTGCTCATGGTGATAGTGCCCATGGTGAGAGTGCCCATGGTTCCAGTGCTCATGGTGACAGTGCCCATTGTGACAGTGCCCCTGGTGACAGTGCACACCGTGAGAGTGCCCATGGTGTCTGTGCCCATGGTGACAGTTCTTATCATGAGAGTGTTCACGGTAGCAGTGTTCATGGTAATAGTGCTCACGGAGACATTGCCCACAATGAGAGTGCCCATGGTGAGAATACTGACTGTGACAGTGCCCATGATGACTTTTCTCTCTGCGACAGTTCCCACGGGGACAGTCAGCACGGTGAGATGTCTCACAGTGATAGTGCACATTGTTTCAGTGCTAATAGTGAAAAGACCCACGGCGCCAGTGCCCATCATGGCACTGCTCACGGTGATAGTTCTCACGGTGACAGTGCCCATGGTGATATTACCCATGGTGACAGTACTCAGTGATCAAGTGCTCATGGTGACAGTGCCTAAGGTGATAGTGCACATGGTGGCAGTGCAAAATGGTGACAGTGCCCATGGTGACATTGCTTAATGTGATAGTCCTTGTGGTGACATTGCGCATGGTGACATTGCCCACCATGACAGTGCTCTTGTTGACAGTGCTCATGGTGATAGTGCCAATGTTGGAAGTGCCCATCGTGAAAGTGCCCATGGTGACAGTTCTTATGATGAGAGTGGTCAGAGTGGCAGTGCTCATGGTGAAAGTGCCCATGGTGACAGAGCCCACGGTGACAGTGTCCATAGTTATAGTGTCCATGGTGACAGTCCTAACAGTGAAATTGTCCATGGGGACACTGCCCATGGTGAAAGTGCCCATGGTCACAACACCCACTGTGATAGTGCTCACGGTGAGAGTGGCCATGGTGACAGTGACCACGGTGACAGTTCTAATGGTGATACTGCCCATGATGACAGTGCTCATGGTGACAGTCCACATTGTGCCAGTGCCCAAGGTGACAGTGCTCATGGTGACAGTGCCCAAAGTCCCAATACCCATGGTGACAGTGCCCAGGCTGACAGTTCTCAAGGTGATAGTGCCCATGGTGACAGTGCACATGGTGATACAGAGAATGGGAACAGTGCTTATGGTGAAAGTGGTCATGGTTGCAGTACCCATGGTGATAGTGCTGAAACTGACAGTGCCCTTGGGGATAGTGCTCATGGTGAGTGTGCTCGTGTTAATAGTGCCCATGGTGGCAGTTCCCATTGTGAAAGTGCTCATGATGACAGTGCCCATGTGGGTAGTTCCCATGGTGACAGTGCTCATGGTGATAGTGACCATTTTAACAGTGCACATGGTGGCTGTGCCCTTGGTGACAGTGCCCATGATGACAGTATTCATGGTGACAGTGCTCACGGTGATAGTGCCCATGGTGACAGTGCACATGGTGGTAGTGCACATGGTGGCAGTGAAAAATGGTGACAGTTCCCATGCTGACAGTTCTCATTGTGACAATGCACACGGTCACAACCAATGCTGACATTGCTCATGGTAGCTGTACCCGTGGTGACAGTGCTCATGGTGATAGTGCCCATGTTAACAGTGCCCATGGTGACACTGCCCATGGTGACAATGCCCATGATGACAGTGCCCATGGAGTCAGTGCCCACGGAGCCATTGCCTATGGTAACAGTGCTCACAGTGACAGTACCCATGGTAACAGTGACCACGGTGAGAGTGCTCATGGTGATAGTGTCTATGGTGACAGATCACACTGTGACAGTCCACATTGTGCCAGTACCAATAGTGACAGTGCCCATGGTGACATTGTCCACGGTGAGAGTGCTCACGGTGCTAGTGCTCACAGTAATAGTGCTCATGGTGACAGTGCCGACAGTGACGGTGCTCACGGTGACAGTGCCTATGGTGATAGTGCCCATGGTGAGATTCCGCCCACTGATAGTGCCCATGGTGGCAGTTCCCATTGTGAAAGTGCTCATGATGACATTGCCCATGTTGGTAGTTCCCATGGTGACAGTGCTCTCATTGATAGTGACCTTGGTAACAGTGCACATGGTGGCCGTGCCCTTGGTGACAGTGCCAATGATGACAGTACTCATGGTGACAGTTCTCATGGTAATAGTTCCCATGGGGACAAGGCACAGGGTGGCAGTGAAAAATGGTGAAAGTGCCCATGTTGACAGTTCTCAGGGTGACCGTGCACACGGTGACAACCCATGCAGACAGTCCTCACAGTGACAGTTCTCATGGTTGCAGTACCCATGGTGACAGTGTTCACAGTGATACTGCCCATGGTGGCAGTGCCCATGGTGACAGTGCCCATGGTGAAAGTTCCCACGGCGCCATTGCCTATGGTGACAGTGCTCATGGTAACAGTGCCCATGGTGACAGTGACCATGGTGAGAGTGCTCACACTGAGAGTGCCCATGGTGACAGGGTTCATGGTGCCAGTCCGCATTGTGCCAGTACCTATGGCGACAGTGGTCATGGTGACACTGACCACAGTGAGAGTGCTCACTGTGATAGAGCTCACGGTAATTGTGCTCATGGTGACAGTGCAAATGGTGACAATACCCATGGTGACAGTACTCATGTTGAAAATACCCATAGTGGCAGTTCTCATGGTGAGAGTGCTCATAAGAGCAGTGCCCAAGTTGGCAGTCCTCGTGGTGACAGTGATAATGGTGACAGTGCTCTTGGTGGCAGTTCCCATGGGGACAGTACCGATGGTGACCCTGTGCATTGTTACAGTGCCCATGGTAACCGTGCTCACGGTGGTAGTGCACATCGTGACAGTGCCCTTGGTGGTAGTTCACCTGGTGACAGTGCTAAATAGTGACAGTGCACATGCTGACAGTGCTCACGGTGATAGTGCCCATGGGGACAGTGCCCACGGTGATAATGGGTATTATTACAGTGTTCATCGTGACAGAGCCCAAGGTGGCAGTGGCCATGGTGACAGTGCCCACAATGACAGTGCCCATGGTAACAGTGCCGACAGTGACAGTGCCCATGGTGACACTTCTCACAGTGAATGGGCCCATGGGGACAGTTACCATGATGAGATTTCTCACGGTGATAGTGCCCGTTGTGACAGCGCTCACAGTGACAATGCCCATGGTGCCAGTGCCCATAGAGACATTCCGCACGGTCACATTTCTCACGGTGAAAGTGCCTATGGTGACACTGCACGTGGTGGCAGTGCAAAATGGTGACAGTGCCCATGGTGACATTGCTCATAGTGACTTTGCTTACAGTGATAGTCCTTACGGTGACAGTGTGCATGGTGACACTGCACACAGTTGCAGTGTTTATGGTGACAGTGTTCACGGTGATACTTTCCATGGTGATAGTGCCCATGGTGACACTGCACATGGTGGCAGTGATAAATGGTGACAGTGCCCCTGTTGACAGTTCTCATGGTGAGAGTGCACATGGTGACAACCCGTGCAGACTGTACTCATTGTGACAGTACTCACGGTGACAGTTCTCATGTTTGCAGTATCCATGGTGACAGTGCTCACAGTGATAGTGCCCATGGTGAGAGTGCCCATGATGACAGGGCCCATGGTGCCATTGCCTATGGTGACAGTGCTCATGGTAACAGTGCCCAAGGTGACAGTGACCATGGTGAGAGTGCTCACACTGATGGTGCCCATGGTGACAGTGCTCACGGTGCCTGTCTACATTGTGCCAGTACCCATGGCGACAGTGCTCATGGTGACAGTGACCACAGTGAGAGTGCTCATAGTGATAGTGCTTACGGTAATAGTGCTCATGGTGACAATGCAAATGGTGACAATACCATGGTGACAGTACTCATGTTGAAAATACCCATGGTGGCAGTTCTCATAGCGACAGATCTCATGGTGACAGTGCTCATAATAGCAGTGCCCAGGTGCCAGTGCTCGTGGTGACAGTGCTAATGGTGACAGTGCTCTTGGTGGCAGTTCCCATCGGGACAATACTGATGGTGACGCTGTGAATTGTTACAGTGCCCATGGTAACCGTGCTCACGGTGATAGTGCACATCGTGACAGTGCCTATGGTGGTAGTTCACCTGGTGACAGTGCTAAATAGTGACAGTGCACATGCTGACAGTGCTCACGGTGATAGTGCCCATGGTGACAGTGCACACGGTGATAATGGGCATTGTTACAGAGTTCATGGTGACAGCACATGGTGGCAGTGGCCATGGAGACAGTGCCCACAATGACAGTGCCCATGGTGACAGTCCTGACAGTGACAGTGCCCATGGTGACACTTCTCACGGTGACAGTGCCCATGGGGACAGTTAGCATGGTGAGATTTCTCACGGTGACAGTGCCCGTTGTGACAGTGCTCACAGTGACAATGCCCATGGTGCCCGTGCCCATAGAGTCATTCCGCACGGTCACATTTCTCACAGTGAAATTGCCTATGGTGATATTAACCATGGTGACACTGCACATGGTGGCAGAGCAAAATGGTGACAGTGCCCATGGTGACATTGCTCATGGTGACTTTGCTTATGGTGATAGTCCTTACAGTGACAGTGCGCATGGTGACACTGCACACAGTGAGTGTTCATGGTGACAGTGTTCACGGTGATAGTTCCCATGGTGAGATTGTCCATGGTAACAGTGCCCATAGTCACAATTCTCATGGTGTAGTGCTCACAGTGACAGTGGCCATGGTGTCATGCCCATGGTGACAGTGCTCATGGTGACAGTACTCATGTTGGCAGTGCCATAAATAACAGTGCTCATTGTGGCAGTGCTCAGGGTGTCTGTGCTCATGGTGACAGTGCCCATGTTTACAGTGTTTATGGTGATAGATGTCACGGTGTCAGTGCCCACGGGGACAGTGCCAAGGCTGACAAAGCCCAGGGTGATACTTCCCATTGGGACAGTGCCCACGGTGACAGTGCCCATGGTGACAGCGCCCAGTGTGACAAGGCTCATGGTGACAGTGCTCACGGTGACGGTGCCCATGGTGACAGTGCCGATGGTGAGAGTGCCATTAGTGACAGTGCTCATGGTGAAACTGCCCATGGAGACATCGCCCATGGTGATAGTGCTCATGGTGACAACCCCACGGTGACAGTGCCAATGTTGATAGTCCCCGTGGTGACAGGTCTTACATTGAATGTGACCATGGTGTCTGTGCTCATGGTGACAGTGCTCAAGGTTAGAGTCTCCATGTTGACAGTGCCGATGGTGACAATTCTCACGGTGACAGGGCCTATGGTGAAAATTCACATAGTGACAGTGTTCACGGTGACAGTGCCCATGGTGCTATTACCCATGGTGACAGTTCTCCTAGTGAAACAGCCCATGGTGACACTGCACATGGTGGCAGTGCAAAGTGGTGACAGTGCCCATGGTGATATTGCTCATGGTGACATTGCTTACGGTGATAGTGTGTATGGTGAAACTGCACACAGTGACATTGCTCATGGTGACAGTGTTCACGGCGTTAGTTCCTATCGTGACTGTGACCATGGGGACAGTGCCCATTGTCACAATTCTCATGGTGTAGTGCTCACGGTGACAGTGCCCATGGTGACAATACACAGGGTGACACTATTCATGGTGACATTGCTCATGGTGAGAGTGCCCGTGTTCACAACTGTCACGGTGATAGTTCCCATGGTGACAATACCCAGGGTA